>NC_090027.1:1865429-2187929 GCF_037176765.1 Anolis sagrei
CAGAACCCCCATGACCAACAGGAAATACTATGTTTTCTGATGGTCTTTGGTGACCCCTCTGACACCCCTCATGACCCCCACAGGGGTCCTGACCCCCAGGTTGAGAAACACTGAAATAGATAGACTGGTTGTGATTAGTCAAAACAGGCAAGCAGATCAGTGGCTCTGGCGTCCTGCCAGGCTCAGAGAACAAAAGATAAGAGATTCAAGGCTAATTTCTGGCTGCTTGGGACATAGCTGAACGAGGAGATAAAAGTCCCAAGTACAGGAATCAAGTCAAGATCTCGTCCGTGTTCCTTGGAAGCCTTGCTTTGGAAAGATTCATGTTCTAAGTGCCTTTGATTCATGTTTTGATTCTTGGATTTTATGTTTATGTGCTTAAGTGCTTTGGATTCATGTTTCCAGTGTTTTGGATTTTACTATAGAGGTTTCTGCCTTTGTTTTTCATGGACTTTGATGGACTAATTCCTTGGACTATTTTGCTCCGGCTTATCTTCCTACCTAATTGGATTTACCTATACCTTTGAAGTGCTTTTTACTTTTACTGCTTTTTAATTATCTTCAATACACGGATCGCATTTCTACTCAATTGTGTGGTGTTTAAAGTCAGAAGGCTCTTCCTGGTCTGGAGTGCAACAGGGGGGCAAAGTTCCACAACTGCTGTGGGAATCCGGGACCACGAGTGATCTATGCCCACTTGGAAGACCAGGAAAGGCCACGGCATGCCGGTGGGTAGGGAAAATCAAGCAAACGATTGAAGATCTCCCCCTCGAGCCTTTTAGGGAGTCATAGAGAGAAGAGGAGACCTTTGGGCACGACAGCACATTCCATGTTGAGAATACATGAGGAAAGTCAAGCAAAGGAGTTTAAATCTAAGGCAACTCTGAAGCAGAAACCCCAAATACACCACTGTGGCCCTTTTCAAGACTGTGGCATGGATTGTACAAATTGCAGTATTGTGAGAGAGGGTTTCCAGATCTTCCAAAACAGCGATAAGACTCAATGCAAGACAAAGATGCCCTGGAAATGGTGATAATATTCAGGTCGGCTTATACTTGAGTATATACGGTACTATGTTTATCTCTCCCGAAGGTTACTCAAAATGGCTTGCATTAAAAGCATTTATTTATTATTTATTTATTTATTCCGGGTACTTTTACCCCGCCCTTCTCAACCCCCGAGGGAGGACTCAGGGCGGCTTACAAAAAAGGCACAATTCGATGCCTATACACTTTACACAAAATGTACAAAACCAAAGTTAAAAACAGTTATCACAATTAAAACAATCCACAACTAGTACATAACACACCATCTAAAAACGATTCTCGTGCTCAGCGTTCCGTCTTTCAGAGTTCCATAGTTCTAATCCATTAACCATTTCCTAATCATCGTCAAAGTTCTTTCTTTATCTGCCCGATTGTCCGAATGCCTGGTCCCAAATCCATGTTTTCAGTTTTTTCCTGAAGGAAAGAAGCGATGTTGCAGATCTAATTTCCCCGGGGAGCGAATTCCACAGGTGAGGGGCCACCACCGAGAAGGCCCTGCTCCTCGTCCCCGCCAACCTCACTTGTGATAGAGGCAGGGTCGAGAGCAGGGCCTCCCCAAAAGATCTTAGATTCCGAGGTGGGATGTAGAGGGAGATCCATTCGGACAGATACACTAGGTCAGAACTGTATAGGGTTTTGTAGGTCAAAACCAGCACTTTGAATTGTGCTCAGAATTGGATCGGCAGCCAGTGGAGCTGACACAACAGGGGGGTGGTATGCTCTCTGTATGACGCTCCTGTTAGTACTCTGGCTGCCTCCCACTGGACTAGTTGGAGTTTCCGAACAGTCTTCAAAGGCAACCCCACGTAGAGTGTGTTGCAGTAATCTAATCGGGATGTAACAAGAGCGTGGACTACTGTGGCCAGATCTGACTTCCCAAGGTACGGGCGCAGCTGGCGCACAAGTTTTAATTGTGCGAAAGCTCTCCCGGCCACCGCCAAGACCTGGGCTTCCAGACTCAGCGATGAGTCCAGGGTCACTCCCAAGCTGTGAACCTGCGTCTTCGGGGGGTTGGGACCCCATCCAACACAGGCTGTAACCCTATGCCCTGTTCGACCTTACGACTGACCAGTAGGACCTCTGTCTTCAATGTGTTAGCTCTCATCCAGTCCGACACAGCATAACCACACACTTTAAAAAAATACAAATATGCAAACACTAAAACAGAATTAAACGTAAGGTAAAGGTGGTCCCCTGACATTAAGTCCACTCACGTCTGACTCTGGGGTGTGGTGCTCATCTCCCTTTCTAAGCCGAAGAGCCAGCGTTGTCCGTAGACACCTCCAAGGTCATGTGGCTGGCATGACTGCATGGAGCGCCGTTAAACGTAACAGTATTAAAATTCAGAATCCATGAGACATATTCAAAGCTGAAAACCACAACACCCGTGATTTGATCTTAAAAACCAGATGTGAGCACTGGTGGAGTTTGGGGAAAATAGACCTCGACATTTGGCAGCTGTAGTTGCTGGGATGTATAGTACACCTAATAATAATTATGTGTCGTTACTGCACACCTGCTTTCTGCCTAGGTGTGTGTGCCTAAATATTCAGTCCGTTTGCTGCCATCAGGATGAGTGATTGACACGAATGCTATCCCTTGAGATCAATCAACTACGAAAAAGGATTTCTGATATTTCAGACACTTCTTGACCTCAACACACCAACTTTATTTTCACTCAGCAACCAAGCCACGGGGTCACCATAGGACAGAAACGATTTGGAGTCTCTCAACAACAAACACCGGACTTATAAAAATGTGAGCCTGATGTCAACTCAAGTTGAGGTGAACCTTGTCCTTTCCAAAAGCCTCACCTAACATTATGACTGCCGAAGGAATCCTCCCTGCCCTGAAAGTTGGCAACCTGTCCTGCAATTAGGGTCACCCAGGAAAAGTGCCACGTTGACTTCGTTTACATCCATGAGGCATGACTCAGTCTTTTGGAAGAAGGAGAGGAGCTTCCAAAGAATGGGATCCGAAAAGTGAAATCAGTACAGAACTTCCCTCTTTCCTCCCTCCTTCCCTCTCTCCCTCTTTCTCCTTCCATCATTCCCTTCCCCCCTTTCATCCTTCCTTCCTACTCTCCCTCTTTCTCCGTCCTTTCTTCCCTTTTGTTTTTCCTTCCTTTATCCTTCCCTTCCACCCTTCCTTCTTTCCTTCCTTCCATTCCTCCCTCCCTCCTTTCCTTCCTTCAATCCTTCCACACTTTTGTCCTTCCTTCCCTTTTGTCTTTCCTCCCTTCCTGCTTACCTCCCCCTTTCTCCCTCTTTCTCCGCCGTCCATTTCCTTCCTCCCTTTCGTCCTTCCTTCCTACTCTCCCCTTTTTTCCGTCCTTTCTTCCCTTTTGTCTTTCCTTCCTTTATCCTTCACTTTCTTCCAACCTTCCCTTCCACCCTTCCTTCTTTCCTTCCTTCCATTAATCCCTCCCTCCTTTCCTTCCTTCAGTCCTTCCCTTCCACACTTTTGTCCTTCCTTCCCTTTTGTCTTTCCTCCCTTCCTGCTTACCTCCCCCTTTCTCCCTCTTTCTCCCCAATCCATTTCCTTTCTCCCTTTTATCCTTTCTTCTCTCTTTCCTTCCTCCTTCCCTTCCACCTTTTCATCCTTCCATCATTCCCTTCCTTTTGTCTTTCCTTTCTCCTTACCTCCCTGTCTCCTTCTCATTCCATCCTTCCCTTCCACCTTTTCGTCCTTTCTTCCTTGCCTTTTTCCTCCCTCCTTCCTTCTTTCTCCTTCCTTCCTTCCTCTTTGTCTTTCCTTCCTTCTCATTTTCCTTTATCCTTCATTTCCTCCATCCTTCCCTTCCTTTCTTCCATCCTTCTCTTCCTCCCTTCTCTTTTTCTTTCCTCCTTCTCTTCCTTCCTTCCCTTCCTCCCTTTTGTCCTTCCTTCCCTCTTTCCTCCTTCCTTCCCTCTCACCCTCTTTCTCCTTCCATCCTTCCCTTCCACCCTTTCATCCTTCCCTTTCCCCTCTTTCTCCTTCCTTCCTTCCTTCCTTCCTTCCTTCCTTCCTTCCTTCCCTCCCTTCCCTTCCACCCTTTAATCCTTCCTTCCCTCTCCCCCTCTTTCTCCTTCCTTCCTTCCTTCCTTCCTTCCTTCCTTCCTTCCTTCCTTCCATCCATCCATCCTTCCCTTCCACACATTTGTCCTCCCTTCCTTTTTGTCCTTCCTCCTTTCCTGCTTACCTCCCTTCCTCTCTCCCTCTTTTTCCTCCCTCCATTTCCTTCCTCCCTTCCTCCCTTCCTTCCTTCCTCCCTTCCTTCCTTCCTTCCTTCCTTCCTTCACCGGGCACTTAGTCCTCCCAGAAGGGAGTGCTGGCATGCGGCCCCCAAGTTAGAAAGGGTGCCCAGGCCTGGTGTAGACGCAAGTGTATTAAACCACAAAGCAAGGGATTTTGATGGGTGGCTTCTCAACATCTCTTGCACATTGCTCTGCTCTTCTTCTTCTTTTGCTTTCGCTTCCAGGCCACTCTTTCCAGGAGAAACCTCCAGTTAGTTGCATTTTGGAGCTGCAAGAGCGCCCTTTCTTGCATGCCATCAGGGCCCAGCCTTGGAAAGGCAAAGAACTCACAACGATGCCAGGAATCAGATCCAAAAAGCAAAAATTCAGAAGAGGTTTTGACTTTGCAAAAAACTGCCACTTCAACTGGAAACCTAAAGCAATGGAGAGGTCCAAGAGAGACTTGGAAGCAAGCGAGAAGAGGGCTCTTCATCATCATCATCATCATCCTCATGGACATTCCCTCTGCCAATGGAATCAGATGAAGGCTGGCATTTTTAACAACGTTTTATTGTAGTTCTGCCGCGCCAAATACGCTTTGGCAAGGGAACGAACCAGTGCGCCAAGCTGTCATGTGATGGATTAAATTGTCATTCAAATAGTTCAAGTGATATTTTTAAAGGAACAGCGCAACCCTGGGATGAATAGAAGACTGATTGGCAGGCGACTGGGAGATGCTGCATTAATTATGCTATTCTGACTCTAGAGCAGTGCTTCTCAACCTTTAAATTCCACGACCCCTTCATAGGTAAAGGTAAAGGTTTTCCCCTGACATTAAGTCCAGTCATGTCTGACTCTGGGGTGTGGTGCTCATCTCCATTTCTAAGCTGAAGAGCCAGCGTTGTCCGTAGACACCTCCAAGGTCATGTGGCCAGCATGACTGCATGGAGCGCTGTTACCTTCCCACTGGAGCGGTACCTATTGATCTACTCACATTTGCATGTTTTCGAACTGCTAGGTTGGCAGAAGCTAGGGCTGACAGCGGAAGCTCACGCCGCTCCCCGGAATCGAACCTGCGACCTTTCGATCAACAAGCTCAGCAGCTCAGTGCTTTAACCCACTGCACCACCGGGGACCCCTTCATACAGTTCCCCATATGTTGTGGTGACCCCCAACCATCACATTATTTTCACTGCGACTTCAGAACTAATGTTGCTACTGTTATGAATCATAGTGTAAATATCTGATATGCAGGATGCATTTTCATTCACTAAATTTGGCACAAATACCCGATATGCCCAAATTGGAATATTAGTGGGGTTGGGGGGAATTGATCTTGTCATTTGGGAGATATAGTTCCTGGGATTTATAGTTCAACTCCAATCAAAGACTATTCTGAACCCCACCCAAGATGGAATTGAACCAACCTTGGCACCAGAACTCCCACGACCAACAGGAAATACTGGAAGGGTTTGGTGGGCATTGAGTTTGAGTTTTGGAGTTGTAGTTCACCTACATCCCAAGACCACTGTGCACTCAAACAATGATGGATCTGGACCAAATGGCACGAATACTCATTATATGACCAAATGTGAACACTGGTAGAGTTTGGAGGAAATAAACCTTGACATTTGGGAGTTGTAATTGCTGGGATTTATAGTTCACCTACAATCAAAGAGCATTTTGAACTCCACCAACGATAGAACTGAACCAAACTTGGCACACAGAACTCCCACAACCAACAGAAAATATGTGAAGAGTTTGTTGGGCATTGAGCTTGAGTTTGGGAGTTGTAGTTCACCTACATCCCAAGACCACTGTGGACTCTGATAGATCTGGACCAAACTTGGCACAGATCTTCAATATACCCAAATGTGAACTCTGGTGGAGTTTGGGGAAAATAAACCTTGACATTTGGGCATATTGAAGATCTGTGCCAGGTTTGGTCCAGTTAATGAAACTACATCCTTCATGTCAGATATGGGAGCTCCTCGGTGGTGCAGTGGTTAAATCGCTGATCTGCTACACTTCTTGACCGAAGGGTCGCTGGTTTGAATCTGGGGAGTGAAGTGAGCTTCCACTGTCAGCCCCAGCTTCTGCCAACCTAGCAGTTTGAAAACATGCAATGTGAGTAGATCAATAGGTACCGCCTTGGCGGGAAGGTAAGGGCGCACCATGAAGTCATGCTGGCCACATGACCTTGGAGACGTCTACGGACAATGGCTTTGGCTTAGAAACGGAGATGAGCACCAGAGTCCCAGAGTCGGACATGACTGGACTTAACCTTTAGTATTGTTTTAATTAATTGATACTGCTCCAGTGAGAGGGTAAGGGTGCTCCATACAGGCATGCTGGCCACATAACCTTGGAGGTGTCTATGGACAACACCAGATCTTTGGCTTAGAAATGGAAATGAGCACCTGCATCCAGAATTGGACACAACTGGACTTAAACGTTGGCATGTCCAAGAGCAAGAGGTCTGCAACCTATTATTATTATTATTATTATTATTATTATTATTCTATTATTATTATTCTATTATTCTTATTGCAATAAGAATAATATTTATACACCAACTTTTCTTGCATCCCAAAAGCATTGAGATCTGGATTCACACTGGTGGGAGTGTGCAGGGAGGTGTGTGTGTCAAAGAGCAAGAGGTCTGCATTCTCCTATTATCATTATTTATTTTATTTTATTTACTTCGCTTATATACCGCAATTCTCAGCCCAAGGGCGACTCGTTGCGGTGTCCATTATTACCCATAGAGTGAGTAGATCAATAGGAACCACTACTTTGGTGGGAAGGTAACAGCGCTCCATGCCGTCATGCTGGCCACATGACCTAATGTATGTGTGTCATGCTGGCCACATGACCTTGGAGGTGTCTATGGACAATGCCAGCTCGTCGGCTTAGAAACGGAGATGAGCACTTGCATCCGGAATCGGACACGACCTGGACTTAATATCAAGGGGGAACCTTTACATATACCAGTTATTTACATTAAGATTGTGAAGTAGCAGTGAAAATAATGTTCTGGTTGGGGGTCAGTACAACATGAGGAACTGTACTATGGGGTCGCGGCATTAGTAAGGTGGAGAACCACTGACCGAAGGCCATCCAATGCATTTCCTCAGCCACAGTGTCTCTCACCTCTGACAGATTCTGCCCTCAAACCATCTGCAAAGTGGAGAATTCTGTCCCCAAAAGAGGAGGACGAAGTGTGTCTGAACACCTCCATTCTGGGCTCTGGGGTCACCACAACAGGAGGAACTATACTATGGGGTCGTGGCATTTGGAAGGTGGAGAAGCACTGACCCAAGGCTATCCAATGCCTTTCCTCTGCCCTAGTGTCTCTCTCCGTTGACATATTCTGCCCTCAAACCATCTACAAAGTGGAGAATTCTGTCCCCAAAAGAGGAGGACAAAGTTTGCCGGTCCAGTCCGAATGCCTCCATCCTGGGCTCTGGGGTCACCACAACAGGAGGAACTATACTATGGGGTCATGGCATTAGGAAAGTTGAGAACCACTGACCGAAGGCTATCCAATGCCTTTCCCTGGCCACAGTGTCTCTCACCTCTGACAGATTCTGCCCTCAAACCATCTGCAAAGTGGATAATTCTGTCCCCAAAAGCAGAGAACAAAGTGTGTCTGAATGCCTCCATCCTGAGCTCTGGGGTCACCACAACAGGAGGAACTGTACTATGGGGTCGTGGCATTAGGAAAGTTGAGATACACTGACCGTAGGCCATTCAATGCTTTTCCTCTGCCATATTGTCTCTCTCCGTCGACATATTCTGCCCTAAACCATCTGCAAAGTGGAGAATTCTGTCCCCAAAAGAGGAGGACAAAGTGTGCCGATCCAGTCCGAATGCCTCCATCCTGGGCTCTGGGGTCACCACAACAGGAGGAACTATACTATGGGGTCGTGGCATTAGGAAGGTGGAGAAGCACTGACCATCCAATGCCTTTCCTTGACCACAGTGTCTCTCTCCGTTGACAGATTCTGCCCGAAGCAGAGAATTCTGTCCCCAAAAGAGGAGGACACAGTGTGTCCGAACGCCTCCATCCTGGGCTCTGGGGTCACAACAACAGGAGGAACTATACTATGGGGTCATGGCATTAGGAAGGTGGAGAAGCACTGACCGAAGGCCATCCAATACCTTTCCTCGGCCACAATGTCTCTCTCCGTTGATAGTTTCTGCCCGAAGTGGAGAATTCTGTCCCCAAAAGAGGAGGACACATTGTGCTGGTCCAGTCCGACGCCTCCATCCTGGGCTCTGGGGTCACCACAACAGGAGGAACTATACTATGGGGTCGTGGCATTAGGAAAGTGGAGAAACACTGACTGTAGGCCATTCAATGCCTTTCCTCTGCCATAGTCTCTCTCTCTGTTGACATATTCTGCCCTCAAACCATCTGCAAAGCGGAGAATTCTGTCCCCAAAAGAGGAGGACACAGTGTGCCGGTCCACTCCGAATGCCTCCATCCTGGGCTCTGGGGTCACCACAACAGGAGGAACTATACTACGGGGTCGTGGCATTAGGAAAGTGGAGAAACACTGACCGTAGGCCATTCAATGCCTTTCCTCGGCCACAATGTTTCTCTCCGTTGACATATTCTGCCCTCAAACCATCTGCAAAGTGGAGAATTCTGTCCCCAAAAGCAGAGAACAAAGTGTGTCCGAATGCCTCCATCCTGGGCTCTGGGGTCACCACAACAGGAGGAACTATACTATGGGGTCGTGGCATTAGGAAAGTGGAGAAGCACTGACCATCCAATGCCTTTCCTTGGCCATAGTGTCTCTCTCCATTGACAGATTCTGTCCCCAAAAAGAGGAGGACGAAGTGTGCCAGCCCAGTCCGAATGCCTCCATCCTGGGCTCTGGGGTCACCACAACAGGAGGAACTATACTATTGGGTCATTAGGAAAGTTGGGAACCACTGACCGAAGGCTATCCAATGCCTTTCCTCGGCCACAGTGTCTCTCACCGTTGACAGATTCTGCCCAAAGCGGAGAATTCTGTCCCCAAAAGAGGAGGACACAGTGTGCCGGCCCAGTCCGACCGCCTCCGCCATCCTGGGCTCTGCCTGTGTTTACTTCCCTTGCGACCCACAAACACCCCCCAAACACAGGTCCCTTTCCGTTGCCACCCTGCCCGCACAAAGAGCCCCTGTCACACAAGGCATTGTTGGAGGGACAGAGAGGAAAACACATCAATGCTCAGCTGAATTTCCTTTTGGAATAAGAGGGGGGGGGGGTGGGACAAAGTCCACAAAGCCTGACTTTTCTCCAAGCTGGAAACTTTTCCTCGGGACAAAGAGGCTTTTCTTGTTGTGTCTGAACTTTGAGAAGCTTTGGGAAAAGAGAGATACGGTGTTTCGTGGGGTCTGAACTTTGAGAAGCTTTGGGAAAATGGTGTTTCGTGCATTGTCAGAGCGGGTTGTTGTGCGTTTTCCGGGCTGTGTGGCTCTGTTTCCAGAGATGGGGCTTGGGTTTGGAAGGGAAACTTTCCCTCCTTTGTTTTGCCTGCCAGATGCCAGCTAAGCAATGGGCTGGACTTGGGTCCAGGCTCTCCAGAGACACAAAAGACCCCCATCCTGACAGTCCCACCACGCTCCCTTGTTGTGTAGACACAAAAGATCCCCATCCTGACAGTCCCACCACGCTCCCTTGTTGTGTAGACACAAAAGTCCCCCATCCTGACAGTCCCATCACGCTCCCTTGTTGTGTAGTCACAAAAGTCCCCCATCCTGACAGTCCCATCACGCTCCCTTGTTGTGTAGACACAAAAGACCCCAATCCTGACAGTCCCATCACGCTCCCTTGTTGTGTAGACACAAAATACCCCCATCCTGACAGTCCCACTATGCTCCCTTGTTGTGTAGACACAAAAGACCCCCATCCTGACAGTCCCATCACGCTCCCTTGTTGTGTAGACACAAAAGACCCCCCATCCTGACAGTCCCACCACGCTCCCTTGTTGTGTAGACACAAAAGACCCCCATCCTGACAGTCCCACCACGCTCCCTTGTTGTGTAGACACAAAAGTCCCCCATCCTGACAGTCCCATCACGCTCCCTTGTTGTGTAGACCCAAAAGACCCCCATCCTCACAGTCCCACCATGCTCCCTTGTTGTGTAGACACAAAAGTCCCCCATCCTGACAGTCCCACCACGCTCCCTTGTTGTGTAGACACAAAAGACCCCCATCCTGACAGTCCCATCACACTCCCTTGTTGTGTAGACACAAAAGTCCCCCATCCTGACAGTCCCATCACACTCCCTTGTTGTGTAGACACAAAAGTCCCCCATCCTGACAGTCCCATCACACTCCCTTGTTGTGTAGACACAAAAGTCCCCCATCCTGACAGTCCCATCATGCTCCCTTGTTGTGTAGACACAAAAGTCCCCCATCCTGACAGTCCCATCACGCTCCCTTGTTGTGTAGACCCAAAAGACCCCCATCCTGACAGTCCCACTATGCTCCCTTGTTGTGTAGACCCAAAAGACCCCCATCCTGACAGTCCCATCCTTCTGTCCCAGCAAGAAGGGGCTCCAGGGAGAGTCCATGCAGGTAAGGAGACCCCAAAGGTGAGCAGCCCAGGCACCCCTCTCTCTTTCTCTCTAGTCTAGGGCAATGGGAAGCCTTGTCCTTACCAGCTTTGCAAGGATCCTTGTAGTCAATGGGCTCTGGCTCTTCCTCTTCCTCCAAAACATCACTGTAGTCGGTAAAATCCAAAGCTTGTCCCAGGACCAGGCAAGAGAGAAGGACAAGCAAGCCCCCACGGGAGGCAGGCATGCTGGCGCGTCCCGGGAAATGACCCACGGAACGCCACAAACACGCGAGACCAATGACAGGAGAGGGAAAGAATGGGGGAAAGAAGCAGGAGTGGGAAAGGGGACAGAGAGAGAGAGAGAGAGAGAGAGAGGAGGGGGGGGAAGAGAGAGAGAGAGAAGTGGGAAGAGATGGGAGGGCTTCCCTCCTCCTTCCTTCCCTCCTTCCCTCCCTCCCTCCTTCTCTCTCTCTCTTTCCTCTGCCCTTCTTTTCCCCTCCCTCCTTCCCTTCTTCTCTTTGCGAGCAGGGGCGGGCTCCAATCCCAAGGCTCAGCCCCCTTTTTTCTCCCCCCAAGCTGGGTGGAGGGGGCTGGAGGGGGAAGAAAGTCCAGGAGGACCCCCACTCCTCTCTTCAGGGAAGATGGAGGGAGGAAGGGAAAGAAGGAAGGGAAGGAGAGAAGGGCATTTTAGGACAGAGATCTCCTCTTTCTCTCTCTCTGCCTGGAAGCTTTTCAGGAAAAAAAGGAGGAAAAAATAATACAGAAAGAGGGAGGAGAAGGAGGAGAGGAGAAGTTTCAGCAAAAATCTGCTGAAGGCAAAGGAGAAGCCAAAGGGTTGCGTGGCAATTGAAGGGGAGGAGGAGGAGGAAGGAGGAGAGGCACCCAAAGGGAAAGGGGGCTCTTCCCAACACCCCCCCAAGTCAAGCCAAACTCACCCGACTTTGGTCGCATCCCAAAAATAGTGGAGTCTGGGTTCACTCTGGCTGAGTTTTTGGGATGCTGGTGGGAGTGTGCAAGGAGGGGTGTGTGTCAAAGAGCAAAAGGTCTGCATCCTCCTCCTATATTATTATTATTATTATTATTATTGCAATAATAATAATAATCCCAAAAATAGTGGGGTCTGGGTTCACCCTGGCTGAGTTTTTGGGATGCTGGTGGGAGTGTGCAAGGAGGGGTGTGTGTCAAAGAGCAAAAAGTCTGCATCTTCCTCCTATATTATTATTATTATTATTATTATTATTATTATTATTATTGCAATAATAATAATAATAATAATCCCAAAAATAGTGGGGTCTGGGTTCACTCTGGCTGAGTTTTTGGGATGCTGGTGGGAGTGTGCAAGGAGGGGTGTGTGTCAAAGAGCAAAAGGTCTGCATCCCCCTCCTCCTGTTATTATTATCATCATCCTATATTATTATTATTATTATTATTATTATTATCCTATTATTATCCTATTATTATCCTATTATTATCCTATTATTATCCTGTTATTATTATTATTATTATTGCAATAAGAATAATATTTATACTCTGGGATGCAACAAAAGTCAGGGTATAAATATTATTCTTATTGCAATAATAATAATAATAATAATAATCCCAAAAATAGTGGGGTCTGGGTTCACTCTGGCTGAGTTTTTGGGATGCTGGTGAGAGTGTGCAGGGAGGGGTGTGTGTCAAAGTGCAAGAGATCTGCATCCTTTTATTATTATTATTCCATTATTATCCTATTATTATTATTATTATTATTGCAATAAGAATAATATTTATACACCAACTTTTCATGCCTTCCAAAAGTATTGAGGTCTGGATTCACACTGGTGGGAGTGTGCAGGGAGGGGTGTGTGTCAAAGAGCAAAATGTCTGCACCCTTTTTATTATTATTATTATTATTATTATTGTTATTATTATCATCCCATTATTATCGTATATTATGATTATTATTATTATTATTATTATTATTATTATTATTGCAATAAGAATAATATTTATACCCTGACTTTTGTTGCATCCCAAAAACTCAGCCAGAGTGAACCCAGGCCCCACTATTTTTGGGATGCAACAAAAGTCAGGGTATAAATATTATTCTTACTGCAATAATAATAATAATAATAATAATCATAATAATCCCAAAAATACTGGGGTCTGGGTTCACTCTGGCTGAGTTTTTGGGATGCTGGTGGGAGTGTGCAGGGAGGGGTGTGTGTCAAAGTGCAAAAGGTTTGTGTCCTCTTATTATTATTATCCCATTATTATTATTATTATTATTATTATTATTATTATTATTATTGCAATAAGAATAATATTTATACCTCGACTTTGTTGCATCCCAAAAGTATTGAGGTCAGGATTCACACTGGTGGGAGTGTGCAGTGAGGTTTGTATGTCAAAGAGCAAAAGCTCTGCATCCTCTTATTATTGTTATCCCATTATTGTCCTATTATTATTATTATTATTATTACTATTATTGCAATAAGAATAATATTTAGACACCAACTTTTCTTGCATCCCAAAACTATTGAGGTCAGGATTCACACTGGTGGGAGTATGCAGTGAGGTTTGTATGTCAAAGAGCAAAAGCACTTCATCCTATTATTATTATTATTATTATTATTATTATTATTATTATTATTATCCTATTATTATTTTACTGACACCAAAACTATGTCACAGTAAATGATATAGACTATTATTATTATTATTATTATTATTATTATTATTATTATTTCCAGTTGTTTCTCTTCAATCCTGTTGTCACCTGGGATTGCAACATCGATGATCCATACTTTGTTTTTTAACACGATCATGTGGTAGGAGTATTGTGCTCCAAAACTCACTCTGTCTGAATCCGGAAGTCCCAGAATAGTTTGACGTGTTCATTGTCTGTAACTTTTTCCGGCTTGTGATCCCACCAGTTCTTTGTGGCAGGCAAATGGTCTTTCTGGCACAAGTTCCAATGAATCATCTGAGCAAGGGTGTTGTGCCTCTGCTTGGAATCTGTCTGCGCAATCTTCTTGCACCAGCTGAGGATGGGATCTGTTGTTTCACCTGCTTCCTTGCAGAGTCTACACTTGGGATCTATTGTTGACTTTTCAATTCTGGCTTTGATGGCCTTGGTTCGAATGTCTTGTTCTTGTGCTGCCAGAATCAGGCCCTCCTCCGTCTCCTTTTTTTAAAAGATTATTATTATTATTATTATTATTATTATTATTATTATTAACAAGATGAGTCCACAGCAGACATTCTGCTGGCTGTTGTATTGGATCACACGTCAGACACTCCCTAGTGTCTAGGATACTATTATTATTATTATTATTATTATTATTATTATTATTATCATTATTATTATTATTATCCGCCCCCTGCCACATGTTGCTGTGGCCCAGTTTGTGTATATCTGTTTTGTGTGTGTATATGTGTGTGTATATATTTTTGTATCTGTGTATATATGTGTGTTTGCATATATATGTATGTGTGTGGGTGTATATGGTTTTGCGCATGCTTTGCAATGTATTTTTTATTTGGCTTCTTAAGTCCCTTCCACTGTGTTTTTCAGTGTTTTTATGAGTGATGGTCACTCATTGGCCTGATAGGTGCGTCGTGTCCAAATTTGGTGTCAATTTGCCCAGTGGTTTTTGAGTTGTGTTAATCCCACAAATGAACATTGCATTTTTATTTATATGCACTAGCCGTCCCCTGCCACATGTTGCTGTGACCGAGTCTGTGTATATGTGTTTTGTGTGTGTATATATGTGTATATATGTTTATGCATAAATGCTGTAAATAAATAATAAATAAATATGTGTGTGTATATATTTGTGTATATTGTTTATGCATAAATACACATGTGGTTATGCCGAAGCCCCCAGTGGCGCAGTGGGTTAAACCGCTGAACTGTTAAACTTGCTAACCGAAAGGTTGCAGGTTTGAATTCGGGGAGTGGCATGAGCTCCCGCTGTTAGCCCCAGCTTCTGCCAACCTAGCAATTTGAAAACATGCAAATGTGAGTAGATCAATAGGTACCTCTCCAGCGGGAAGGTAATGGTGCTCCATGCATTCATGGCGTCCACATGACTTTGGAGGTGTCTACGGACAACGCTGGCTCTTGGGCTTAGAAATGGAGATGAGCACCAACACCCCACCCACACCCCCGAGTCGGACACGACTGGACTTAATGTCAAGCGGAACAATATGGTTATGTGCATGCAGTGTAGTGTATTTTTTTATTTTTTTGACCATTTAAGTCTCTTCCGCAGTATTTTTCTGAGTGATGGTCACTCATTGGCCTGATATGGGTATTGTGTCCAAATTTGATGTCAATTCCTCCAGTGGTTTTTGAGTTATGCTAACTTTTCATTTCATAGAATCATAGAATCCAAGAGTTGGAAGAGACCTCCTGGGCCATCATCCAGTCCAACCCCATTCTGCCAAGAAGCAGGAATATTGCATTCAAATCACCCCTGACAGATGGCCATCCAGCCTCTGCTTAAAAGCTTCCAAAGAAGGAGCCTCCACCACATTCCCTCCGGGGCAGAGAGTTCCACTGCTGAACGGCTCTCACAGTCAGGAAGTTCTTCCTAATGTTCAGATGGAATCTCCTCTCTTGTAGTTTGAAGCCATTGTCCCATTGCGTCCTAGTCTCCAAGGAAGCAAAAAACAAGCTTGCTCCCTATATAGATTGTTGTTGTCAGAAACACTTCAACCCTCTCCATGGAAGAGTACAAGGTGCAGCCATGCTTCCACACGCGCAGTTTGGCTTTGGAGGATGCGATTATTCACCCATTTGATCTCCCAGGTTAAACAAATTTGCAGTTTTTGATTTGCTGCTCTTCCCTTTTGTGAGGTCCTGTGGTGGTACGGTCAAGGAATGGGTTGACCATAAGTTCCACAGATGTTTGCCGACTTCAGTGACTTGTACCCACTCGGTTGAACGCCACTCTTTGTTGCCAATGCGTGAAGACCACACATTGCTTGCTGCTGCCGTGTATCAAAGCAAATTCCCCTTGAAATAGCAGGAAGTTCTGCACCAGGGGTTTTCTACTGAGCCATTTTGGAGGCGGCTACCTAGGGCAATGTCCAGTCTTGATAAAATAGTGAAGAGTAGAGACATCAGACTGACAACAAAGATCCGCCTAGTCAAAGCCATGGTATTCCCTGTAGTCACCTACGGAGGTGAGAGCTGGACCTTCGGGAAGGCTGAGCGAAGGAAGAGAGATGCTTTTGAGCTGTGGTGTTGGAGGAAAGTGCTGAGAGTGCCTTGGACTGCGAGAAGATCCAACCAGTCCATCCTCCAGGAAAGAAAGCCCGGCTGCTCACTGGAGGGAAGGAGACGAGAGGGAAAGCGGAAGTCCTTTGAATGCCACATCATGAGGAGACAGCCAAGCCTAGAGAAGGGAATGATGCTGGGGAAAGTGGAAGGCAAAAGGAAGAGGGGCTGACCAAGGGCAAGATGGATGGATGGCATCCTTGAAGTGACTGGACTGACCTTGAGGGAGCTGGGGGTGGTAACGGCTGACAGGGAGCACTGGCGTGGGCTGGTCCATGAGGTCAAGAAGAGTCGGAGACGACTGAACGAATGAACAACAACAACCTAGGGCAAGTTACGCCTCTCCCCTTTGTGATATCTGGGTGGCAAGACAAATCCCACCTGCCCACTCGTTTCATCATCATCATCATCATCATCATCATCATCATTTAATTACTTATTAATCGCCCTCCATCTGAGAATGCTCCAGGCGATTTACAGCTAAATTACAAAAGAGAAAATACATACATACAGAATTTAAAAATCAACAGAGATCGAATGCTCTAGTAAAAAGCCAGGTCTTAAGTGTGAGAGTAAAAGGCCCTCGGTCACGCATGGCTCTCATGTAGAGCGGCAAGGAATGCCACAATAAGGCAGGGGCAGAAAGAGAGAAAGCCCACCTGCAACTGGTCCTTTCCAAGGGCACTTCTCTAGGACCCGGTATACGGAATAAGTCACATTGGGCTGGTCGTTGCGACCTCCGATGATGGGAGAAGGAGAGGCGGTTCCTAAGGTACGATGGACCCTGGCCGTAAAGACCTTTAAAGGTCAGAACTAGCATCTTATCTAGACCATGGTAATCCAATGCAACCATGGTGTTGGAGGAAAGTGCTGAGAGTGCCTTGGACTGCGAGAAGATCCAACCAGTCCATCCTCCAGGAAATAAAGCCCGACTGCTCACTGGAGGGAAAGATACTAGAGACAAAGTTGAAGTCCTTTGGCCACATCATGAGGAGACAGGAAAGCCTAGAGAAGACTATTATGCTGGGGAAAGTGGAAGGCAAAAGGAAGAGGGGCCGACCAAGGGCAAGATGGATGGATGGCATCCTTGAAGTGACTGGACTGACCTTGAAGGAGCTGGGGGTGGTAACGGCTGACAGGGAGCTCTGGCGTGGGCTGGTCCATGAGGTCACGAAGAGTCGGAGACGACTGAACGAATGAACAACAACAACAACAATCCAATGCAAATGCCGCAGCACTGGAGTTCTATAGCATTTCATGGGCGTTCTTGTGAGCAACCTGGCTGCCGCGTTCTGAATAATACAGAGTTTTCGGGTCGTAGATATCGGAAGGCCAACATCCAGGGCGTTGCAATAGTCCAGCCTAGACGTGACCGTGGCATGGATGACCGTTGCCAGAGCCTCGTCAGAGAGGGAGGGTGCCACTTGCCTCACTTGTCGTAGATGGGAAAAGTCCTGTTTGCTGGCAACAGCCACCTGAGCTTCCATTGTCAGCTGTGAATCCAAAACGACACCCAAGCTCTTAACAGTGGTCGATGGAGATAGGGCGGCACCATCGAAGGTGGGCAACGGAGGAGTCAGACCTGCCAGAGAATCTCAGTCTTCGCCGGGTTCACCTTCAGTCTGCTAGCACGTAGCCAGTTCGACAGAGCCTCCAGACATAGCGTGAAATTGTCTGGAATTGACGTTGCTCCAGGCTCCAGGCGCAGAAGGAGTTGTGTGTTTCTCTTTTGCAATTCGTAAAGGAAGAATGAGTTTGGAATTAGAATGGGACCTGTTGGTCAGAGGCTGAGATGAACAGGAAAGCGGTGCCGCGCTCATTGAGTGCAAAATTGGTCATTGTTTGGATGGGAATGAATGTTGACGGAGTGGCGTTGCTTCTTGACTGCGGGTGACACCTACAGGTCGGACTCGTCACTTGAGGAATCTCCAAAGTAAACACAACGGGATATTTTGAAGTCATTTGGTCAATGAGTTGTGTTGTCAAACTTTCATGGCTGGAAGCACTGGGCTGCTGTGAGTTTTCCGGACTGTATGGCCATGTTCCAGATGCATTCTCTCCTGATGTTTCACCCACATCTATGGCAGGCATCTTCAGGGGTTGTGAGGTCTCTTGAAAACCAGGCAAATGGAGTGTGTGTGTGTGTATGTATGTATACACACACACACACACACACACACACACACACACACACACACTGGTGGCTCAGCAGATTGAACCGCTGAGCTGCTGAAATTGCTGGCTGAAAGGTCAGCAATTCAAATCTGGGGAGCAGGGTGAGCTCCTGCTGTTAGGCCCAGCTTCTCCCAACCTAGCAATTTGAAAACATGGAAATGTGAGTAGATCAATAGGTAGCGCTCCAGCGGGAAGGTAATGGCGCTCCATGAAGTCATGCCGGCCACATGACCTAGTGTGTGTGCATATGTATATGCATATGTGTGCGTATATATATATATATGTGTGTGTGTGTGTGTGTATACATACATACATACACACACACACCCTGGTGTCACAGCAGGTTAAACCGCTGAGGTGCTGAACTTGCTGGCTGAAAGGTTGGCGATTCAAATCTGGGGAGCAGGGTGAGCTCCCACTGTTAGGCCCAGCTTCTCCCAACCTAGCAATTTGAAAACATGGAAATGTGAGTAGATCAATAGGTAGCGCTCCAGCGGGAAGGTAATGGCACTCCATGCAGTCATGCCAACCACATGACTTAGTGTGTGTGTGTATGTACATGCATATGTATATATATATGTGTGTGTGTGTATACACACAGACAGACACACACAGACACACACCTTGGTGGCACAGAAGGTTAAACCACTGAGCTGCTGAACTTGCTGGCCGAAAGGTTGGTGATTCAAATCTGGGGAGCAGGGTGAGCTCCCACTGTTAGGTCCAGCTTCTGCCAACCTAACAGTTTGAAAACATTCAAGTGTGAGTAGATCAATAGGTATCGCTTCTGCAGAAAGGTGTGTGTGTGTGTGTGTGTATATATATATATATATATATAAGACATGTGCGATCTATGGTTCTAAATGGTTCTAAAGTATTTACAAAACTAGGGGGGCGCTGCCGCTTTGCTTCTAAAGTGTTTCTAAAGCCGGCGCTTTGTTTCTAAGGCGTGATTCTAAGGCGGTGCTTTGCTTCTAAAGTGTTGCTAAAGTTCTGGTGGTGAAAATGTCAAAACTCTAACAAAACTTTCATTATTATTTCGTTAGTGGTGATTTTTATGACAGGACCAATTAGGAACTGCCATTTATAAGGAAATTTTGCAAGTTTTGTTAGAGTTCTGAAATTTTCACCAACAGTCAAGAACTGTTCAACATCTTCCAGGTTCTCTAAGGCCTTTACTTAGGTTTTACTGCTCAAGAATATGGGAACAAGCCTCAAATATAATAATAATAATAATACCAATAATAATAATAATAATAATAATAATAATAATAATGATGGTGACCTTGATTAGCATTGAATGGCCTTGCAGCTTCAAAGCCTGGCTATGGAATGTCCAGGGTGGGAGAAAGAACTCTTGTCTGTTGGAGGCAAGTGTGAAGGTTGCAATTGGCCACCTTGATTAGCACGGAATGGCCTTGCAGCTTCAAAGCCTGGCTGTGGAATGTCCAGGGTGGGAGAAAGAACTCTTGTCTGTTGGAGGCAAGTGTGAATGTTGCAATTGGCCAGCTTGATTAGCATTGAATGGCCTTGTAGCTTCAAAGCCTGGATGTGGAAGGTCCAGGGTGGGAGAAAGAACTCTTGTATGTTGGACGCAAGTGTGAATGTTGCAATTGGCCACCTTGGTTAGCATTGAATAGCCTTGCACCTTCAAAGCCTGGCTGTGGAAGGTCCAGGGTGGGAGAAAGAACTCTTGAATGTTGGAGGCAAGTGTGAATGTTGCCATTGGTCACCTTGATTAGCATTGAAATAGCCTTGCAGCTTCAAAGCCTGGCTGTGGAAGGTCCAGGGTGGGAGAAAGAACTCTTGTCTGTTGGAGGCAAGTGTGAAGGTTGCAGTGGGCCACCTTGATTAGCATGGAATGGCCTTGCAGCTTCAAAGCCTGGCTGTGGAAGGTCCAGGGTGGGAGAAAGAAAGCTTGTCTGTTGGAGGCAAGTGTGAATGTTGCCATTGGCCAGCTTGATTAGCAACCAGTATCCTTGCAGCTTCCAAGCCTGGCTGATTGCTGCCCGAGGGAGTCCTTTGTTGATTGATTGATTCTGATTGATTCTTGTCTGGAATTCCCCTGCTTTTTGAGTGTTGCTCTTTAATATTTACTGTCCTGACTTTACAAGCTCCATTGATGTTTCATAGATATCTTACACACATAGCCCGAAGGTAATATTATACGTCATAATTGTGTGCAGCAAACAGAGTTTGTGAACGTGGAATCACCAGAAAGCGAAGCCGTCCCACATAGACAGTTTGAAGTATGTCGGATTTCCGGGTAAGGGATGCTGGAGTTATACTAAGCTTCATATGGGAAGGACTCAAACGGTGTCTAGAAGTGCGTAGCACACTTTTGCTTGCACTTTCCCAGATCCTGAGCCGTCTTCACAAGTCCAAATTTGGCACAAATACCCAATATGCCCAAATTTGAATACTGCTGGGGTTGGAGGGAATTGATCTTGCCATTTGGGAGATATAGTTCCTGGGATTTATACTTCAACTCCAATCAAAGAGCATTCTGAGCCCCACCAAAGATGGAATTGAACTGCATTTGGCACAAATACCCAATACACCCAAATTTGAATACTAGTTTCTTTCATTTTGTTATTTGGGAGTTGTAGTTGCTGGGATTTATGGTTCACCTACAATCAAAGATCATTCTGAACTCCAGTAGTGATGGAATTGAACCCAACTTGGCACACAGAACTCCCATGATGAACAGAAATTACTGGAAGGGTTTGGTTGGCATTGACCTTGAGTTTTGGAGTTGTAGTTCACCAACATCCAGAGAACACTGTGGACTCAAACAATGATGGATCTGGACCAAACTTGGCACAAATATTCCATATGCCCAAATATAAACACAGATGGAGTTTGGGGGAAAACTTGGCACACAGAACTCCCATGACCAAGAGAAAACACGTGAAGGGTTTGGTAGGCATTGACCTTGAGTTTGGGAGTTGTAGTTCACCTACATCCAGAGAGCACTATGGACACAAACAATGAGGGATCTGGACCAAACTTGGCACGGATACTCAATATATCAATATATGAACACTAGCGGAGTGTGGGGAAAATAAAACTTGACATTTGGGAGTTGTAGTTGCTGGGATGTATAGTTCACCTACAATCAAAGAGCATTCTGAACTCCACCAACAATGGAATTGAACCAAACTTGGCACACTGAACTCCCATGACCAACAGAAAAGACTAAAAGAGTTTGGTGGGTATTGACTTTGAGTTTTGGAGTTGTAGTTCACCTACCTCAAACAATGATGAATCTGGATCAAACTTGGCACAAAGGCTCAATATGCCCAAATGTGAACACTGCTGGAGTTTGGGGGTGAAAGACCTTGATATTTGGGCGTTGTAATTGCTGGGATGTATAGTTAACCTACAACCAAAGAGCACTCTGAACCCCACCAATGATTGAATTGAACCAACTTGGCACACAGAACTCCTATGACTGACAGAAAATACTGGAAGGATTTGGTGGGCATTGACCTTGAGTTTTGGAGTTGTAGTTCATGGACATCCAGAGAGCACTGTGGACACAAACAATGATGGATCTGGACCAAACTTGTTGCAAATACTCAATATGCCAAATGTGAACACTGGTGGAGTTTGGGGGGAAAACAGACCTTGACATGTGGGAGTTGTAGTTGCTGGGATTCATAGTCTCCCCAGTGAGGTAAGGAGCAGGACGCTCTGCTTTAGGTATTGTGTGTCCTTCACCGTCTCCCTCTATGCCTTAGCTTGCAGCACACATGGAATGACCAGGACCTTGACGGGGGAGCTGACCTTGCACGCTGCATAGCCACGTCTATCACTATGTCTTATTTTCAGGGTATGGCTTATATTGCGCAAATGCGCCGAAATCCCAATATGGCTTATTTTATGGGTATGTCTTATTTTCGGGGAAACAGGGTACCATCTATATATATCAAAATGCTCTGTGCATAATGAGTACCTTAAAAACAAAAGAACCAATGACCGAAATCACACCAAATTTGGCAACAAAACGTCTCACAACACAAGGAGTGGCCATCACTCAAAAAATTGTGATTTTGTCATTTGGGAGAATTGTAGTTGCTGGGATTTATAGTTCACCTACAATCAAAGAGCATTCTGAACTCCACTAATGATGGAATTGAACCAAACTTGGCACACAGAACTCCCCTGACCAGCAGAAAATACTGGAAGGGTTTGCTGGGCAGTGTCCTTTGGTTTTGGAGTTGTAGTTCACCTACATCCAGAGATCACTGTGGACTCAAACAATGATGGATCTGGACCAAGCTCTACATGAATACTCAATATGCCCAAATGTGGAGTTTGGGGAAAATAGACTCTTGACATTTCGGAGTTGTAGTTGCTGGGATTTATAGTACACCTACAATCACAGAGTATTCTGAACCCCACCAATGATAGAATTGGGCCAAACCTCTCACACAGAACCCCCATGTGGGCCACAGCAACGCTTGGCAGGGGACGGCTAGTACTTCATAAAAATAAGACATTCCCTTTTTTTTGTTGTGTCAGGAGTGACTTGAGAAACTGCAAGTCGCTTCTGGTGTGAGAGAATTGGCCGTCTACAAGGACGTTGCCCAGGGGACATTGCCCGGAGGATTTGATGTTTTTATCATCCTTGTGGGAGGCTTCTCTCATGTCCCTGCATGAGGAGCTGGAGCTGATAGAGGGAGCTCATCCGCCTCTCCCCGGATTCGAACCTGTGACCTGTCGGTTTTCAGTCCTGCCGGCACAGGGGTTTAACCCACTGTGCCACCGGGAGCTTCAGACATTCCCTGAAAATAAGTCATAGTGTGTCTTCTTGAGGAAAAAATATATATAAGACTGTGTCTTATTTTCGGAGAAACACTGCCGCAAATGGAAATCATAATGTCTTGTTTCTTTTGACAGCACTCACCCTGTCCGCACCTACCATCTTGACATATTCAGAGCTCTTAATTTATTTCAATCCCAAATATTTTTGCAGCATTTATTTGTCGTGTCAGGACAACCAGTCCATTATATTACATTTCTAACAGAACAAAGCAAACAAACAGACAAGATACAAAATTTGTGAGTTTGGTAGTTGATTAAATTGTCCTTTGACCAGTCTCTGGCCACTTGGAGTGCTTCTGGTGTTACGATAAGAAGGTCCTCCCTTGTGCATCATGTGGCAGGGCTCAGGTTGCATTGCAGCAGGTGGTCAGTGGTTTGCTCTTCTCCGCACTCGCATGTCGAGGATTCCACTTTGTGGCCCCATTTCTGAAGGTTGGCTCTGCATCTCGTGGTGCCAGAGCGCAGTCTGTTCAGCGCCTTCCACGTCACCCAGCCTTCTGTGTGCCCGGGGGGGAGTCTCTCATCTGGTATCAGCCATTAGTTGAGGCTCTGGGTTTGAAACTGCCATTTTTGGACTCTCGCTTGCTGAGGTGTTCCAGCGAGTGTCTCTGTAGATCTTAGAAAACTATGTCTTGATTTAAGTCATTGACGTGCTGGCTGATACCCCAACAAGGGATGAGCTGGAGATGTCACTGCCTTGGTCCTTTCATTTATGGCTGCTCCTTCCCGGCGGATGTCAGGTGGTGCAATACCGGCTAAGCAGTGTAATTTCTCCAGTGGTGTAGGGCGCAGACACCCCGTGATAATGCGGCATGTCTCATTAAGAGCCACATCCATTGTTTTAGCGTGGTGAGATGTGTTCCACACTGGGCATGCATACTCAGCAGCAGAGTAGCACAGCGCAAGGGCAGATGTCTTCACTGTGTCTGGTTGTGATCCCCAGGTTGTGCCAGCCAGCTTTCGTATTATATTGTTTCTAGCACCTACCTTTTGCTTGATGTTGAGGCAGTGCTTCTTGTCGGTCAGAGCATGGTCCAGAGTGACTCCCAGGTATTTGGGTGCGCTGCAATGCTCCAGTGGGATTCCTTCCCAGGTAATAATCCTCAGAGCTCGGGATGCTTGTCTGTTCTTGAGATGAAAGGCACATGTCTGTGTTTTAGATGGGTTGGGGATCAGCTGGTTTTCCTGTAGTAGGCAGTAAGAGCACCTAGAGCTTCGGAAAGCTTCTGTTCACCCATCTCAAAGCTCCCTGCTTGAGCAGTGATGGCACGGTCATCAGCATAGATGAAACTCTCTGTCCCTTCTGGCAGTGGCTGGTCATCTGTGTAGATGTTGAACATGGATGGAGCAAGCACGCTCCCCTGAGGCAGCGTAATTTCTCCAGTGTTGTAGGGCGCAGACACCCTATGATAATGCGGCATGTCTCATTCAGAGCCACACCCACTGTTTTAGCATGGTGAGATGTGTTCCACACTG
This sequence comes from Anolis sagrei, assembly GCF_037176765.1. Taxonomy (NCBI): domain Eukaryota; kingdom Metazoa; phylum Chordata; class Lepidosauria; order Squamata; family Anolidae; genus Anolis; species Anolis sagrei. The sequence goes on from NC_090027.1 coordinate 1,889,995, forward strand.
GGCATGCGTACTCAGCAGCAGAGTAGCATAGCGCAAGGGCAGATGTCTTCACTGTGTCTGGTTGTGATCCCCAGGTTGTGCCAGTCAGCTTTCGTATGATATTGTTTCTAGTACCCACTTTTTGCTTGATGTTCAGGCAGTGCTTCTTGTAGGTCAGAGCACGGTCCTGAGTGACTCCCAGGTATGTGGGTGTGCTGCAATGTTGTTGTTCATTCGTTCAGTTGTCTCCGACTCTTCGTGACTTCATGGACCAGTCCACACCAGAGCTCCCTGTCGACCGTCACCACCCCCAGCTCCTTCAAAGTCAGTCCAGTCGCTTCAAGGATGCCATCCATCCATCTTGCCTTTGGTCAGCCCCTCTTCCTTTTGCCTTCCACTTTCCCCAGCATCATTGCCTTCTCCAGGCTTTGCTGTCTCCTCCTGATGTGGCCAAAGGACTTCCACTTTGTCTCTCCTCTCCTTCCCTCCAGTGAGCAGCCGAGCTTTATTTCCTGGAGGATGGACTGGTTGGATCTTCTTGCTCTCCAAGGCACTCTCAGAACTTTCCTCCAACACCACAGTTCCAAAGTGTCTCTCTTCCTTTGGTCAGTCATCCTTCTGGTCCACCACCCCCAGCTCCTTCAAGGTCAATCCAGTCCCTTCAAGGATGCCATCCATCCATCTTGCCCTTGGTTGGCCCCTCTTCCTTTTGCCTTCCACTTTCCCCAGCATCATTCCCTTCTCTAGGCTTTCCTGTCTCCTCATGATGTGGCCAAAGTACTTCAACTTTGTCTCTAGTATCTTTCCCTCCAGTGAGCAGTCGGGCTTTATTTCCTGGAGGATGGACTGGTTGGATTTTCTCGCAGTCCAAGGCACTCTCAGCACTTTCCTCCAACACCACAGCTCAAAAGCATCTCTCTTCCTTCGCTCAGCCTTCCCTAAGGTCCAGCTCTCACATCCGTAGGTGACTACAGGGAAGACCATGGCTTGGACTAGGCAATGGATCTTGGTTGCCAGTCTGATGTCTCTACTCTTCACTATTTTATCGAGACTGGACATTGCTCTCCTCCCAAGAAGGAAGCGTCTTCTGATTTCCTGGCCACACTCTGCAACTGCAGTCATCTTTGCGCCTAGTAATCTTTGCTGCAATGCTCCAGTGGGATTCCTTCCTTCCCAGGTAATAATCCTCAGAGCTCGGGATGCTTGTCTGTTCTTAAGATGAAAAACACACATCTGAGTTTTAGATGGATGAGGAACCAGCTGCTTTTCCCTGTAATAGGTAGTAAGAGCACCTAAAGCTTTGGAGAGCATCTGCTCAGCCATTTCCAAGCTCTCTGCTTGGGTGGTGATGGCACGATCGTCAGCATAGATGAAACTCTCTGTCCCTTCTGCAGTGGCTGTAATAGGCAGTGAGAGCACCTAGAGCTTCGGAGAGCTTCTGCTCAACCATTTTTGCAGAGAGCAAGAGGAGAAAGCAAACACGAGCCAGCGACTGAACTGGAACATTCAGAACAATTTATTGAAGTCGACCTCAAGCAAAGATTTAAATCAGTGGAATGTCATTTTAAAAACCTTTCCAAATTAATTTCTCACAGAAGCAAAAACACATCTGAATCCCAAAGTATTTGTAAAATAAAAAAGGCAACATCTCCGTAAATATAATGTACAAAAATTATATGTTCCTACCGTCACTCACATTCAAGAAGAAGCTAAAATATTACAGGCAATGTCTAGATAATACGCTAGGACTAGGAAACAATGAGCTACCTATGTACAGGTTAAACCAAGCTTGGTAGATGTCACACTATGCAAGAGAACAGAGGCTAGGACAACAAAACCCTCCGAAAATGTTGTTAAGTCTCAAAAGTCTACGCAGCAACATCAAGTCATAATACAGCAATGTCCCCGTGGAAGGAACACCCCCGGGGAAAAAATAACACGACTTGTTAGTGTCCGGAGCTTCTCTTTGCCTCGGAGAAACTCCAAAGAGAATTGGGGTGGGTTGGTTGGTTTTGAAAGTGAATGTCCACGATTCCGCTATTAATCAAGACTCTGGTGATATTTGTTAAAATAACATATTTTTTTCCCACAGAATCTACAAAGTTTGGTACGTCGTAACAAGGTCTACAGAAAGAACGAGTCTACAAAGTCATCGTTACAGAGAAAGCGTACACGGGAACGGAGGAGACACATGGTTGGGGTCGGCGTGTCCTTTGTGCAAGTCTCACGTGTGTGTGTGTGTGGGTACAAACGAATTTCCTTTTTTTTGTTTTTCCTCCAATCGAAAAACCCAGAATAAGTACATATCCTTATCAACAATTTTTAAAAAAGACAGTCATTTACCACCTTGGTTTTCAATGGCAACACCACGTTATCTGCTTCGAGACGGCAAGGAAATGACACTTTGCAAGGCGGAGGAACAGGGGCGGCTCACCCATTACGCAAAGTAAGCCTTTGCGGTAGAGTTGATTTTGCCTGGGGTGCTCTTGAGGGGAAATAGACCTTGACATATGCAAGTTGTAGTACTGGGATGTATAGTTCACCTACAATCAAAGAACATTCTGAACTCCACCAATGATGGAATTGAACCAAATATGGGGGGTAAAATAGACCTTGACATATGCGAGTTGTAGTTACTGGGATGTATAGTTCACCTACAATCAAAGAGCATTCTGAACTTGATGGAATTGAACCAAATGATGGAATTGAACCAATGATGGAATTGAACCAAATATGGGGGGTAAAATAGACTTTGACATATGCGAGTTGTAGTTACTGGGATGTATGATTCTATGATTCTATGGTTCACCTACAATCAAAGAGCATTCTGAACTCCACCAATGATGGAATTGAACCAAATATGGCAGGTAAAATAGACTGTCATTTGGGAGTCGTAGTTACTGGGATGTATAGTTCACCTACAATCAAAGAGCATTCTGAACTCCACCAATGATGGAGTTGAACCAAATATGGGGGGGGGGGGGTTAAAATAAACTTTGACATATGCGAGTTGTATTTACTGGGATGTATAGTTCACCTACAATCAAAGAGCATTCTGAACTCCACCAATGTTGGAATTGAACCAAATATGGGGGGTAAAATAGACTTTGACATATGCGAATTGTAGTTACTGGGATGTATAGTTCACCTACAATCAAAGAGCATTCTGAAATCCACCAATGATGGAATTGAACCAAATATGGGGGGTAAAATAGACTGACATATGCAAATTGTAGTTACTAGGATGTATGGTTCACCTACAATCAAAGAGCATTCTGAACTCCACCAATGATGGAATTGAACCAAATATGGGGGGTAAAATAGACTTTGTCATTTGGGAGTCGTAGTTACTGGGATGTATAGTTCACCTACAATCAAAGAGCATTCTGAACTCCACCAAGGATGGAATTGAACCAAATATGGCACACAGAACTCCCACCACGAACAGAAAATATATATCAGTGGGGGGGGGGGGGGGGGAGGCGCTAAAATACTGTTTGCTTACCATTGAAAATTCCTCTGCGGAGGAATAATAAGCAAATCCGAAAGTTTCTCCCGTCTGGGCATAGGCATCATTTAAAAAGATGGCTGGAGCTCGTTGTCCCAAAGAGGAGGGAATATAATAATCTAACTTCTCCAAGTCAACAGAAACAGATTAAGTGCCTGACTCGAATATGACTTCGGGAACGGGTTTGGCAAAGCTGCAGCATATCTGACTTTGACGTGAAATAGAGTTACATAGGACTGCATTACGTACGAAATGAAGGTTTCTAAACACACCATACAGAATGTATGCTTGGCTCATTGGGATCCTAAGATTCCTGGAAATTTGCTCCATCGCCTTTTGCACAAACCCCAGAAGTAACTTGGCTCGGCCCAAGAGGACGGAATACGATGTTGAGTTGGAGTTCGAGAAGTGTACGTGCATATATATCAGGCATAGGCAAACTTTGTCCCTCCAGGTGTTTTGGACTACAACTCCCACAATTCCTAACAGCCTATCGGCTGTTAGGAATTGTGGGAGTTGTAGTCCAAAACACCTGGAGGGACAAAGCTTGCCTATGCCTGATATATATAAAAGGTAAAAGTTTCCCCTGACCATGCTTGACCATGCTCAGCTTCCCAGAAATAACTTAAAGGCATTTAGACCTCTTAGGTAAAGGTACAGGTGTATGTGTGTGTGTGTATGTATGTATGTATATATATATATATATATATATATATATATATATATATACATATATACACACACACACACACACACATATATACATATGCATATACATACACACACACACACACTAGGTCATGTAGTCGGCATTACTGCATGGAGCGCCATTACCTTCCCACTGCAGCACTACCTATTGATCTACTCACATTTCCATGTTATCAAACTGCTAGGCTGGGAGAAGCTGGGCCTAACAGCGGGAGCTCACCCTGCTCCCCACATTTGAATTGCCCACCTTTCGGCCGGCATGTTCAGCAATTTAACCTGCTGTGCCACCAGGGTGTGTGTGTATATATATATACACACACACACATATATACATATACATACATACATACACACACAAACACATTAGGTCATGCTGTCAGCATGATGGCATGGAGCGCCATTACCTTCCCGCTGCAGTGCTACTTATTGATCTACTCACATTTGCATGTTTTCGAACTGCTACACTGGGAGAAGCTGGGCCTTACAGCAGGAGCTCATCCTTCTTTGGATGCTATTAAACAGAGACTGGATGGCCATCTGTTGGGGGTGCTTTGAATGCAATTTCCCTGCTTCTTGTCAGAATGGGGTTGGACTGGATGGCCCACGAGGTGTCTTCCAACTCTAGCATTCTATGTATCGCCAACCTTTCGGCCAGCAAATTCAGCAGCTCAGCAGTTTGCCCTGCTGCACCACCAGGGAGCATGTGTGTGTATGTGTGTGTGTATATATACATATACATATACATATACATATATATATACACACACACACACACATATATATATATACACATATATATATACACACACACATATACATATATATATATGCACACACACAGAGTAGAGTCTTGCTTATCCGATGGGTTGGCAGAGCGTCGGATAAACGAACGTGTCGGATAATATGGAGTCGCCTACTGTTACTCGTCCGACGTTACTCATCAGACCCCTAGAATACTAACAGGGACTCAAGGGGTTAAGGCAGTGGTTCTCAACCTTTAGTTCCCCAGATGTTTTGGTCTTCAATTCCCAGAAATTGGATGGGATTTCTAGGATTTAGAGGCCAAAAGACTGGGGGACCCACAGGTTGAGAACCACTGGGTTAAGGCAAGACAACGTCTCGGGGTGAGAGCGGCCCAGCAGGAAGTGCCCGGATGCGGAAGAGGAGCGTGGAAATCACAGAGGGAAGGAGGGAGGACACTTCCACTTTTCCAACCTTTTCCTCCCTCCTCGTCTTGCCTTTGTCACTTATTGGGAATAGAGGGAGAGTTGGGGAGTGCTCCTTAATTGAAGGGGAAATGCTGGAGAAAAAGGGAAGTCGGATAAGCACGTCGGATGAAACAGAATGTCGGATAAGCGAAGGTCGGATAAGTGAGATTCTACTGTGTGTGCATGTATATATACATACATATATATATTCTTCCTGAACTGTGCAAAGGGAGGAGAATGAAGGGAAAGCAAAACATTTCGAGAAGTTAAAACTCTGCTCTCTTTAAAAAAGTGTCGCAAAGGCACACGCAGACACCAACACGCATTTCCCACGTCCTTTCAGTCTGCCTTGCGTCTAAGTCGGGCAACGGAAGTGGAGATCATGGCAAAGTCGGGGGCAAAAAGGGACTTTCACAAAGCGACATAAAACACATAAATAAAACACAAGCTGTAAAAGTAAGAATGGAAACGGCTTCAAGTATGTATCAACCCTGAATTCAAGGAGGCAGAGGTTCCAATGTTAAAGTGACATAATTCGTACCAGCGGCAGACATTCGCTCCCTTCCAACCTCACACATAACGTCTCAGTGTGTGTGTGTGTGTGTATTAGGCATGTGCAATCCATGGTTCTAAATGATTCCAAAGTACTTACAAAACTAAAGTTCTGGTGGTGAAAACTAGGGAGCACTGGTGCTTTGCTTCTACAGTGTTGCTAAAGTTCTGGTGGTGAAAATTTCAGAACTCTAACAAAACGTTCTGTTGGGGTTCAGCCTGTGTGTGAACCTGAACCTGATTCTCTGATTGCTGAACCTGAACCTGATTCTCTGATTGTATTTCCTGATGCTACTGAAAATGTATTTCTCCCTGATGGTAATGAAAATTATTCTGAGGCCAGTGGCTTGGAAAGTGAAACTACACATTCTAATGAGAATGTTGCAGAGCCAAGCGGTGATAGCTCTCCAGAGGAGCTAACACCTAGCTTCCTTAATGAGGATAGAAAAGGACAGATTTTGGAAAAACAGGAGTGAATCGCAGAGTCTGCAAAGATCAAGCAGATCAAGGGAAAAAAAACCACAGGCTTCAAAGCCTGGAGGCGTGTCACGAAACAGTTTCTTCAGTTTTAAGTGCCTCTCGCCAGGTTGTCTCGTTAGATCAGGCATCGTTTAGACTGAGGCATTACCTTGGCAGATTTCCCTGTTTCCCGTGGCCTACATCCCAAAAGGCTTCTAGTGCTCCAAGTACGGTTAGTGAATTGCTAACAGGTTCCAGGTTTTTACAGTGTTGCTTTTGGAATTTTGATCTAATTCATGGATATTCCTGACTGCTGAATTTTACTGTGGCTTTTTGACTTTGCATTTTCCTCTATTTTGTAACCATTTTTCATCAATAAAAAGGGATTGTTTTTTTCCCACAGTCAAGTTTGGTGGATTGTTATCTTATGGTCTCGTTTCCTGCTCTGGGTTGCAACACTTTCAAAATTTCATTAGAAATGGCAGTTCCTAATTGGTTCTGTCATAAAAATCATCAAGAATGAAATAAGAATGAAATTTGGAAAGTTGTGTTAGAGTTCTGAAATTTTCACCACCAGAACTTTAGCAACACTGTAGAAGCAAATCACCAGTGCTCCCTACTTTTCACCACCAGAATTTTAGTTTTGTAAGTGCTTTAGAACCATTTAGAATAGGGATCCTCAAACTTTTTAAATAGAGGGCCAGGTCACAGTCCCTCAAACTGTTGGAGGGCCGGATTATAATTTGGAAAAAAAAAAGAATGAATTCCTATGTACACTGCACATATCGTATTTGTAGTCCAAAAAATTGAAAACAATACAATAATTAAAATGAAGAACAATTTTAACAAATATAAACTTAATAATATTTCAGTGGGAAGTGTGGGCCTGCTTTTGGCTGATGAGATAGGATTGTTGTTGTTGTTGTGTGCTTTCAAGCCATTTCAGATTTTGGTTGACCCTGAGTGGGGGTCGGGTAAATGACCTTGGAGGGCCGTATTCGGCCCCCAGGCCTTAGTTTGAGGACCTCTGATTTAGAACCATGGATTGCACGTGCCTAATACACACACACACATATATATACACACACATACATACATACATACAGTCACCTATTAAGTTAGAAGGCTGTTGCCCATGACATACTAATAATTACATGACACCAAAGCCACCTGTAAATGTTCGAAGAGTCCAAGCACAACATCCCCCTATGCTTTAGGTAGTTCCAAGTAGGCTTTGAAGAGCTTCTCAAACATAATGTATGAAGTGCGCACCTCTCTTGGATGTGCAAAAACAACCCCATGGTGCATACGCTATGGTTACAGAACCTATTTTCTCTTGGTGCAAACTTCCAGAGCAATAAGTAGCACACGAAAGACAGCCCGAACCATGATGAATGAAGAGGCAACGGAAAGGCAACAATGCACGTTGGCTGCTATTTCCCGGCAGATGTCAGGTGGTGCAATACCGGCTAAGCAGTGTAATTTCTCCAGTGGTGTAGGGCGCAGACACCCCGTGATAATGCGGCATGTCTCATTAAGAGCCACATCCACTGTTTTAGTATGGTGAGATGTGTTCCACACTGGGCATGCGTACTCAGCAGCAGAGTAGCACAGTGCAAGGGCAGATGTCTTCACTGTATCCGCCGGGAAGTAGCAGCCAATAGTGAAAGGACCAAGGCAGAGACATCTCCAGCTCATCCCCTGTTTGGGTATCAGCCAGCATGCCAACGACTTAAATCTAGACATAGTTTTCTAAGATCTACAGAGACACTCGCTGGAACACCCCAGCAAGCGAGAGTCCAAAAGTGGCAGGCTCAAACCCAGCACCTCAACCAATGGCTGATCCCAAACGAGAGACTCCCTCCTGGGCACACAGAGGACTGGGCGACTTGGAAGGCATTGAACAGACTGCGCTCTGGCACCACGAGATGCAGAGCCAACCTTCAGAAATGGGGCCACAAAGTGGAATCCTCGACATGCGAGTGTGGAGAAGAGCAAACCACTGACCACCTGCTGCAATGCACCCTGAGCCCTGCCACATGCACAATGGAGGACCTTCTTGCAGCAACACCGGAAGCACTCCAAGTGGCCAGATACGGGTCAAAGGACATTTAACCAGCTACCAAACTCACAAGTTGTGTATTTTTCTGTTTGTTTGCTTTGTTCTGTTAGACTGGTTGTTCTGGCACGACAAATAAATAAATACGTGGTTGGTTGTCCACGTAACAAGCCCAAGAGGTGACTTATGCTCCCTCCCCAAGACTTGACTCAAACTAGGGAAAAAATCATTTGTAGGGATCAGAGTCTCCACTGTTTTCACATGCTGTGAAAAAGAGAATATTTCACAAGGAAGTTGCAATCGGAGAAATGCGTAGCAGAAGCGGTTTGATCCCTCTTCCAGCAAAAGAACATTCATCACAAGACACATAAACAAATCGAAGGTTTCAAAACGGTGGCCTTCCTCACTCTCTAATCCAGTGTTTCTCCACCTTCCTGGCTCATCCCCAACGACAAGGCTGCCATCTAATCTGTATAGGAAATCAAGGGAAAATTTGAAAACAATACACAAGAGGGTCAAAGTTTGCTCGTGCCTGTATTAAAAGGTCCTCCAGCCTGTGCCAGTGTTTCTCAACCTTCCTAATGCCACGACAACAGTTCCTCATGTTGTGGCGACCCCCAAACATAACGAGTATTTTCGTTGCTTCTCCATAACTCTAATTTTGCTACTGTTCTGAATCGTCATGTGAAAATCGGATATGCAGGATAGATTTTCATTCACTGGACCAAATTTGGCACAAATACCCAATACACCCATATTTAAATACTGGTGGGGTTATGGGGGGGGGGGATTGATGTTGTCATTTGGGAGTTGTAATTGCTAGGATTGATAGTTCACCTCCAATCAAAGAGCATTCTGAACTCCACCAGTGATGGAATTGAACCAAACTTGGCACACAGAACTCCCACGACCGACAAAAAATTCTGGAGGGGTTTGGTGGACATTGATCTTGAGTTTTGGAGTTGTAGTTCACTTAGATCTAGAGAGGACGGTGGACTCAAACAATGAAGGATCTGAACCAAACTTGGCATGAATAGGTTCTTGTGGGTTTTTTCGGGCTATAGAGCCATGTTCTAGAGGCATTTCTCCTGACGTTTCGCCTGCATCTATGGCAAGCATCCTCAGAGGTGTGAGGTCTGTTGGAATTAGGACAATGGGTTTATATATCTGTGGAATGGCTGGGGTGGGGCAAGGAGCTCTTCCCTGCTGCAGTTAGGTGTGAATGTTTAGCTGATCACCTTCATTAGCATTTGAAAGCTTGCCTGAGCCTGGGAAAATCTGTTGCTGGGAGGTGTTAATCTGTGCCTGGTGTTTTCCTCTCTGTTGTTTAGCTGTTATAATTTTAGAGTTTTTTAATACTAAATTGGCATGAATACTCAATATGCCCAAATGTGAATACTGGTGGAGTTTTGGGAAAATAGACCTCTACATTTGGAAGTTCTATTTACTGGGATTGATAGTTCACCTACAATCAAAGAGCATTCTGAACCCCACCAACGATAGAATTGGGCCAAACTTCCTACACAGAACCCCCATGACCAACAGAAAATACCAACAGAAAATACCAACAGAAATACTCTAGAACATGGCCCTATAGCCCGAAAAAACCTACAAGAACCTAGTGATTCCAGCCATGAAAGCCTTCGACAATACAGAAAATACTGTGTTTTCTGCTGGTCTTTGGTGACCCCTCTCACACCCCTCGTGACCCCCACTGGGGTCCCGACCCCCATGTAGAGAAATGCTGTATTAGGAGAAGGAGGGGAGAGACCAAGGCACATTTGATAACACACACTGCCATTGATGGTCCTCTTTCCTCCATGATTTCTCTGTGTGTATATATCTTATCTATAGTCACCTTGGTTACTAAAACTCTGCATTTCAAATAGGAAAAAAACATCCCTCCCTGATACTTTCATTCACCTATCAACTGAAATCAACGCTTATTAATGCAATTTTAAAAACAATCATGATTGGCCTAACAAACTACAATATCTTACCATGATCATTATAATGACGATGATATTACTAATTATACCACCTTGCCTTCCACTGTGCGCATTTTAGTGGAGGAAATAGACATATATATTGTAAAGTAACGTGGCAATGGAGTGCCCATTTATCCTAAGGACAGGAAAGGAGATTCCACCTGAACGTGAGGAAGAACTTCCTCACTGGGAGAGCTGTTCAGCAGTGGAACTCTCTGCCCCAGGGGGAGTGTGGTGGAGGCTCCTTCTTTGGAGGCTTTGAAACAGAGGCTGGATGGCCATCTGTTGGAGGTGCTTTGAATGTGATTTTCCTGCTTCTTGGCAGAATGGGGTTGGACTGGATGATGGCCCACCAGGTCTCTTCCAACTCTAGGATTACGTTGCCATTGGCCTTAATGGGAATTTAGGTCTTTTGTGAACAGAAGGGTAATTGATTCTACACATTTATTGGTGACTAGCTGTCCCCTGCCACGCATTGCAGTGGCCTAGTCAATGTATATGTGTTTTGTGTGTGTATATGTGTATATATGTGTTTGTGTGTGTGTGTGTGTGTGTGTGTGTGTGTGTGTGTGTGTGTGTGTATGTATGTGTGTGTGTGTGTGTGTGTGTGTGTGTGTGTGTGTGTGTATATATATATATATATATATATATATATATATATATATAAAAAAGGCCTGGGCGGTTTCGTTCGTTAATTTTGTAATTCGTTAAATATTCGTTAATTTTAGCAATTACAAAACGATTACAAAACTTATTTTTAAACCCGGAAGTGTTTTTAAATATCGAAACGGCATGCGCCAAAAATTTTTGTATTTCTGTCCATTTCGGAAATACGTAAGGTGGCTTGGCCAGATGCTTGCTGGGAGCTCTCCTCTCTCTCTCCTCTGCCAGTCAGAGCCTGAAAGAGGAGGAGGAGGAGGAGGAGGAGAGGGCGGGGAAGGCGCCGGCTGAGCAAGGCGGCCTGTCGCTTCGTTCTCCCGAGGAGGAGAGGGCGGGGAAGGCGCCGGCTGAGCAAGCGAGCGAGAGGGCGAGCGACCTCAGCGGGAAGGCGCCCGTCCCTCCTTCCTCACCTTTGCGGTGGGTGTGCTTCGTTCTCCCAATTCCTTAGCGGAGGGCTGGGCTAGATGGCCTTTGGGGAGCCCTTCTCCCAATTTCGCATTGCTTCGAAGGAGCCGGGCCTGACTCGGCGGCAGCGCTTGAGGGCTCGCCAGAGTGAGTGCCTGCCTTCCCTCCTTAATAATAATTTCTCCTCCCTATTCTACTAAATTAATAATTAAATTAAAAAATATTGAAAAAATATTGAAAAAATATTGAAAAAATATTGAAAAAATATTGAAAAAATATTGAAAAAATATTGAAAAAATATTGAAAAAATATTGGAAAAAAAGGGCGCCATCTTTACAAAATGTTTTGTAAATATTAACGAAATTTCGTAAATACCGAACTTTTTTAAGGGAAAATTTTGTAATTATTTTAAATATCGAAACAAAAAAAAACCCCCAAATACAAATCGATTTTAGAAACAAATTTTTGCGTTGTTACCCAGGCCTAATATATATAGTTTTGCACATGCGTTGTAATGTATTTTCCAGCATGTTCCAGCATTATTCTCAATTTTAATTCTACATTTGGCCTTCCCTTAGTTTTAATTGTATGATATCTTATTGTTATGTTTCGTTATTTTATTGTCCATGTTTTATTTTAATTGCTTGTATTGTTATTATTGCTTGTATTGTTGTATTTGGGCTCGGCCTCATGTAAGCCCCACCGAGTCCCTTGGGAGATGGTAGTGGGGTACAAATAAAGCTTTATTATTGTAATATTATTATCATTTTGTGGGTCTTTTTGGCTTTTTAAGACTCTTCTGCTGTGTTTTTTGATGTTTTTATGAGTGATGGTCACTCCCTGGCCTGAGAGGGGTCTTGTGTCCAAATTTGGGGTCAATTCACCCAGTGGTTTTTGACTTATGTTAATCCCACAAACGAACATGACATTTTTATTTCTATACATTTTCCACCAAAATTCCCTGTACGCAACTGGCACGTAAGCAATCGTGATGCTTCTGAATACCCGTCCCATAAAATCTCAGGGCCTTATACTTAAGTGCAACAGGTGTATGAAAAGGTTGTGGCTGAAAGGTATGGAAAACTGGGGAGATGCTTTATAAGGTACGGAAATAACATAGGGTATCGTAAGATAATAATGGGTGTTTTCAAGTGTACGAGTTCTGTCCACTGTTAATTCAGTAGCTACATTGCAAAACACCATCAAAACGTTATAAGTGGTGTTTGCTGCCTAACAAAGTCAAGTCTTTTGGAAGGATTTGCCCTCTAAAAATACATTATCATAGGATTTGGGAACTGTTTGGCCATTCATATATCTATTAAGGGACAGAGGAGTGCATGACGTCGGCGCAAAGGACCCTCCCTAAGTGGAGCATTTGCAAAACTCCATTTTTTGAGTTTTTTTGAAATGTTAAGGACTGGGGCGAAACAAATACATTTATATATCTATACACATAAATAAAGTGAATATATGTGTGTGTGTGTGTGTGTGTGTGTGTGTGTGTGTGTGTGTGTCCACTTACACAGGCAAGCTCCTGCCTCCACAAACAGGTATTGCTCCCACCAATCAGGAGACACCAATGGCCCTCCCTCCAATAACATTGCAGGTTATGGTGAGTGCCATGAACATGTCCAAGAGCCCTGCCAATGTCCTCCACAAACACCACACTGCCCACCATCCAAGTGAAGGTTTTCAAACTGGGACAATTTCGCCCTAGATTTTATGTGTTTCCTCCACCACAGGCATCCCAGTGTTCCTTACTCTCCCCACTGGTATGCAATTTGCATAATCCCACCCACTGCTTCTCCCTTAACCCTTTCCTATTCTTTTTTTATGGCATACAGCAAACAGGTATTGAACATACCAGAGAGGTTTCGGGAGAATTCCCCATGATTTATAAGAAGAGTAAGTACTGGGATGTATAGTTCACCTGCAATCTAAGAGCACTCTGAACTCCACCAACGATGGACCTGGAACTAACCTGGCACACAGAACCCCCGTGACCAACAAAACATACCGAAGGTATTTGGAGGGATTTAGAGGAGTTGTAGTTCACCTACATTCAGAGCAAACTATGAACCCAAACAAAGATGGATCTGGACCAAACTTAGCATGCATACCCAATATGCACAAATTTGATTACTGAAGGGGCTTGGGGGAACTGACCTTCCTTTCTGGGAGTTGTAGTTCACTCATCACCAGAGAAACTGTGACCCCCACCACTGATCGCCCTGGACCGAACTTGGCACAGAGAACCCCATGACTAACTCAACCTGTTGGAGGGGTTTGAGGGGACTGACTCAACCAGAGAAACTGTGAACTCCACCAGTGATGGACCCAGAACTAATATGACACAACGAACCCCATGTACCCCATGTACTGGAGGTTTTTGGAGGGGTTTAGAGGAGTTGTAGTTCACCTACATCCAGAGCGCACTATGAACCCAAACAAGGATGGATCTGGACCAAACTTAGCATGCAAACCTGATATTCCCAAATATGAATACTGGTGAGGTTTGAGGGGAATTGGCCTGGACATTTTGGAGTTGTAGTTCACCCACAACCAGAGAAGGTGTGATCTACACCGATGATGGACCTGGACTACACAGAACCTCCATGACAAACTCAACCTACTGGAGGGGTTCACCCTGCAGCCAGAGAGCACACTGAACCCCACCCATGATGCATCTAGAGCAAACTTGCCCAACGTAACAAACTTTAAATACTGATGGAGTTTCTGAGGGTCAACCTGGCATGATTTCATTTGTAGTTAATCCACAACCTTATGCATTTTGCATAAACTGACTTTTTCAAATAACCTGGGCAACACCTGGTACCCAAAATAGTTTTAAAATAAAAGTGATAGAGGAAATCTGACAAAGAATACAATCAGCAAACTAAAGTCTAGGTTTTAATATACATAAAAATGCAGTGTTTTATACCCAGTCCTTTGCATCTTCCTTTAGGGCTCAGCGCCCTTCAACCAGCTAACACATATTGTCAGGAAAATGCAACAAAACTACGAAATATTCAAGAGCAGCTGCATCCCTGAACTGAAGGCAAAAGACTCTGACGGCGATTCAGAGAAATGTAGTGTCATGATTTTAAAACATATATAGAAATGGGGTAAAAAGCAGGCGTGCTTTCTTTTCCCCTTAGATTGCAAAGCATTTAAAACAGGTAAACGAAAGGGCCTCGCCAGAAAACCCAAGCAAGGAAACTTAAGAAGATACCTGACTGCGCTCTGTTTTCTGGCGCTGGCAAAACTATGCCTGAACGCGTAGATTAATAACATAGCTACGAGCCATCATAATTAAAAAAGGGAATACAATATTCAGGGAAGATTAAGAGTACTCACTGGGAGAAAGTGTCAGAGGATGTATCATTTCAGTGCTGTGTTGTTGCGTTGGGAAGAGCTACAAACAAGAGTTTCTGAAATACGCAAACATTCTTTTCGAGGGCTGACTACTATCCTTATTCAACGGAGAGACCCCATTTGACCAAAGTGAACAATAAATCAGTGACAGAGTCCCAGAATGAAAACCCTAAACACACAGAGACTTCTGAAACACAAAACAGAAAGAAACATGGAGCAGGGAAACAAGGCTACTGAAACATGAACACATGTGCCACAAACTAAGGCCAATTTTTGCCTCTAAAATTGTAAAGGTAAGTCATAATCAGGTCCTATATTGGTGGGGAAATTACAAATCCTGCTCTGTACATGATCCTCAGAGTAAGCGTCAATTAGATCCCAGAAATGAGAAGAGCTTGAAAGCACGAACTGTGAAGTCAAGAGTTTGGCAGCAAACGAGAAAAGTCCTGTTTTCTAAACCTGCCTGCTTCATCGTCCTCAAACTCAACGGAAAAGTGACATATGCATAAATGAACTGGACACTGAGCAAAGCCTGCGACAACCTCATACTGCCTTGTGGTTGTATCGCACTACCATTCGTGGAGTAGCCTATTGAAAGAAGACTCTCCTGAGAGAAAGTTGGGGATCCAGACATTGCACATCAGGCGTTCCCTGCAGAGAGTGCTTTTTTGAAGTTGTTGGAAATGTAGTGTCTAATACAATACGCTTCCAAGGTAAGGGGGTCCCGCCTAGTTTCCTGTGAGAGAGCCTTGGGCACTAGTATCCTCATTCAGTAAGGTTACATACATCATTTTCCTGTCTCTAAATTCTTGTCCTGGAATGAAAGCATCTCACCGTCAATTGCCAAAAATACACTTTCCATTCACCTCCCACAAACGGTGAGCAGAGCAGCTTTTTTGTCCTTAGTTCCAAAACTAAACCGTTTTGAAGGGAGGGTGGAGTATTGGGGGGCAACGGGGGGGGGGGGATATAGATACACAGGTAAGATACAACCTGGTGGCGCTGCTATTCCTTTTTCAACACACCGACTGCAATAGGACCAGAAACTCTCAAAAAGTCCATGACAAATTAAATAAATAAATATTTTTGCTATGTTTGGTTCCTACACTGAAAGAACATACTTGGAACGTGATCATGTCTTCCCCCCCTCCCCACCCCAACGTCAGGAAAAGGTATCTTCTTCTAACCACGAAACAATGCAAGATGCTTCTTTTTCCGAGAGCCCAAAAGGACATGGTTGCGGGATAACGGATCTGATCACCTTGGACGCCACAGGCTGCTGACCGCCACGCCAGGCCATACGGTCCCTGCTTGCGCTATGTGGAGGCAGTCCTAAAGACACCAAGTCTGAGGGTCCCATGGCACATTATTATCTCGATTCACAATGATTAGCCACCGAGGGAGTGGGGCGTTTCCTTTTGGAGGGAGCCTTGGGGAAACCAGTTCATTCCTTCGCCTCTTCCTCGGGATTCTGCTGTTCCAACCGGCGCTTGATCTTGCACCAGTATTCTGGCGCCACGGGAGCCTTCGGGTTGTGTTCGGAGCAGCACGGGCGGCCCTCCAAGGCCGAGGCCACCAGGGCTCCCTTTTCATGCTCTTTGCAATACGCGTGAGGGCAGAACTCGCAGAACGAAGTGGCCGGGTGCCCACAGATCTCGCACTGGTGCCACGGACACTCCCATTTCCCTGAAAACAGCCAACACAGAAACAGAAAGGTAAGTTAAAAAAATTGGATTTATGCAAGAGGAGAATATTTGGGATAAAATAATAAGAACTAGAAAAAAGCCAATATCGTTGATATATAAAAAGTTGTTAGAATGGAGTACGGAGGAGGAAAGAATAAAAGACTGCATGGTAAAATGAGCTAGTAATATAGGGAGATCAATAAGCATGGCAGAGTGGGAAAATATCTGGACAAAGAAACTAAAATATACAAAAGCGTATGACCTAAAAGAAAACTGGATTAAGCTATTTTACAGGTGGCACTTAACACCCCAGAAATTGGGGAAATTCTACAGGAACTTAAACACAAAATGCTGGAAATGTGGGGAGACAGAGGGCACCCATTATCATATGTGGTGGCATTGTAAAAAAACCAAAGCATATTGGAAAGGAATTCAGGAAAAACTACAAAGCATATTGAAGACTAAAATACCACTGTCCCCAGAAATATTCCTACTGGGAATTACGGATGAGAAAATAGATCAAAATATGGACAAACTTATATTCGTTGCGGTAACAGCAGCGAGAATATGTTATGATAGATACTGGAGAAAGGAAGAGATACCCAAGGTGGACGAATGGGAAGTGAAGCTTATGGAAGGGAAAAACATGGACAGACTAAGCTACTTAATTCAGAAACATAAAGGAGAAAGAGAAGATGGAGAAGGAAAGAATGAAAAGGAGTACAGGGAGTATACTACTCCTCTGTTGCGCCAGCTCCACTGGCTGCCAATCAGCTTCCGAGCACAATTCAAACTGCTGGTGTTGACC
The DNA here is from genome assembly GCF_037176765.1 of Anolis sagrei. Lineage (NCBI taxonomy): Eukaryota > Metazoa > Chordata > Lepidosauria > Squamata > Anolidae > Anolis > Anolis sagrei. The sequence continues at coordinate 1,907,389 of NC_090027.1, forward strand.
TATAAATCCCTAAACGGCTCTGGCCCAGTTTACCTGTCCAAACGGATTCTCCCCTATGAACCATCAAGGGTGTTAAGATCTTCTGGAGGGGCCCTGCTCTCAGTCCCACCACCCTTGCAATCGCATCTGGTGGGGACGAGGGACAGGGCCTTCTTGGTGTTGGCCCCTGGGCTCTGAAACTCTCTCCCACTGGAGATTAGATCTCCCCCTTCTCTCCTGACTTTTAGAAAACTGATGAAAACCTGGCTATGGAATTTAGCATTTGATGAGTGAGTCAATCACTCCTGACCACACGGATGGATGGCGATGAATTGTGACTTGATTTTGACGACTTGGCCTTATGTAATTATATGATCGTATTTTAATGTTTTAGTGAATTATGGGGTGTATTGTTTATGAATCTTTTGTTGTGAACCGGACTGAGTCCCTCTGCGGAGGTCGAGACGACCGGTATATAAAAGTTCTAAATAAATAAATAAATAAATAAATAAAATAAGTACATTGTGGGGAATGACTAGTTAATGATGACCTCTTGCACCTACCAAAGGGTGGCTGCGTCAGGTTAAGGCAGAGGAGGTGGTACGCTTTGGGACAGTCTTTTTTGTCACACATGACCAATTCACCCCCATCTCCACACTGGAAACAGTTGTCCTCGTGCATCTGCTTCTGCTCGGTCTTTATCTTCCGCTTCTTCTGCTTCAATTTTGCATTCTTCGCTTTCTCTTCGTTTGCAGTTGCACATGCCGTCTGGTTGAGGGGAATGGTAAAGGGCAAGGTTAGAAATGCTCCCCAAAGGAAAAGAAGTGCTAATAACAACCCCTCATTCCTCTTCCTGTAACGAAAGTAGGAGATGAGGGTATGTGACAGTGTCAAACTCAATTCTTCATGTCACTGTATGTAGTTCTCCTCCAAATGCTGGACTACAATGTCAGGATTAATTGAGTTATGTATGTGCTTTAAATGTGCTTCTATGTATTGCAAAGATGGATGCCACTGTGAATGGAAAATGCTGTGCAGAAATGTTTAGCGTTGAGGCTGTGATTAAGTGAACTTGAGAAAGTAAGATAAGCTTTGTTCTGGTGAGAAACTGAAGGGAGTTGCCAGCTTCAAGCAAGAGAAGATAAGCAGATGTGCAGAAGTGTTTTGGCTTTCGGTTTTGACTAGTTCTCTTCCTAAATGTAGCTCGTTAGAGAAAGATATGTTTGCTGTGTGTCCTTAGTAAAACTTAGTTTTCTTTTGTAACTAAAAGCTTGCAGAGTCCTTATTTGCAAATCTGTGTCTGTTTGATCTAGCATTTCTTCCGCTGGGCAGCGTCAATCTCTGACATACAACTCATAATTGGACACCATGACTAGAGCTGATGAGAGTTGGGATACAATAACATCTGGGAGGATGCAGTTTGTGTTGGGCGAGTGGGCTTAGGAACAAAAGACCCTCCTCATAAATATATAGCAGAGTAACTTGTTAGCAGCAGCGTGACCCAGCACCAGTAGCCCAAAGTGATGAAAAGGAACAAAAACACACAGACCAATGTGATCTCTTCCATAGGAGACTTTTCCTTATAGCAAAATAATATGGTTGCACTATTTACAAGAACAGCATTTCCACAGAGCAAATAAAAAATTTTATACTTCCTTCTTTGCTTCCATGCTGAGCTTCTTTCTCACACAGATAAATTTATTTTATTTATTTATTTACCACACTTTAATCATGTTCCAGAGTAGGCAAACCAGAGCCAACCTCCAGAAATGGGGCCACAAAGTGGAATCCATGACATGCGAGTGTGGAGAAGAGCAAACCACTGACCACCTGCTGTGATGCAACCTGAGCCCTGCCACATGATGCACAAGGGAGGACCTCCTTGCGGCAACACCAGAGGCACTCCAAGGGGACAGAGACTGGTCAAAGGACATTTAATAGAATGCCAAGTTTGCAAACTTCATATTTTGTTTGATTGTTTGTTTTGTTCTGTTAGAAAACTAATACAATGGTCTGGTTGCCCCTGACACAATAAATAAATAAACCTGTAGAGACAGTAATCAGAAGCAGTGCATTATCCAAATGGCTTCAGTCAGACATTGTGTTTGGTTGCAGCCATGTAAGAGATTACACATAGACATCATAGGGAGGAATCATCGCCACAGTAACTTTCTCTGGACACAGACTGAACTGTCTGTGGATTCAGGTGCAACATTCCATCCCGCCTGCTGACCGATTCCCAGAAGGTCCCACTACTAACCTTTGGCCGCACTCCTAGGAATCCACTGCAGTTATCTGCTCCACAATGGCATTCGGTCCTGCCATTCCCCAGGCAATCCAGATTATAGTTAAACGTTAACTCCATCCCTGGAAGTTCAAAAGACATCGTTTACACAACAGGCGCCTGGGAAATGCTTGCAAGCGTGTTTGCTTTGATACTTCAGAACTGTCTAGACCACGCCTGGAATATTGTGTCCAATTCTGGGCACCAAAGTTCAGGAGAGATATTGACAAGCTGGAATGTGTCCAGAGGAGGGCGACTCAAATGATCAAGGGTCTGGAGAACAAGCCCTATGAGGAGCGGCTTAAGGAGCTGGGCATGTTTAGCCTGAAGAAGAGAAGGATGAGATATGATAGCCATGTATACATATGTGAGAGGAAACCACAGGGAGGAAGAGGGAGCAAGCTTGTTTTCTGCTTCCCTGGAGACTAGGACGAGGAACAATGGCTTCAAACTACAAGAGAGGAGATTCCATCTGAACATGAGGAAGAACTTCCTGACTGTGAGAGCCGTTCAGCAGTGGAACTCTCTGCCCCGCAGTATGGTGAAGGCTCCTTCTTTGGAGGCTTTGAAACAGGCTAGATGGCCATCTGTCAGGGGTGCTTTGAATGCAATATTCCCACTTCTTGGCAGAATGGGGTTGGACTGGATGGCCCAGGAGGTCTCTTCCAACTCTAGGATTCTATGATTCTATGATGCAACAACTGAGGTCAAATCGTGAAAAGGTTGGCTTGGTATACAAAACATTCAAAGTTCATGACTACTCCCTTGCTTGTCAAGGTCAAAAGGAGTCCTTCAGGCAAAGCGTGAAAGATGGATTTGGTCTGGTCTGGTGGGATTCAGATGTTGACTTTCCACTCCCTGCCCTTGATTACGATGGCAGCAAAAGCACCCGCCTTTCCTGCATGCCGCTCAATTGGAAATACAAAAAGCACTGCTTGGCTACCAAGCAAAAAGTGGGCGCTAGAAATAATCTACATATATATATATATAACTGCTCTGTGCATAATGAGTACCTTAAAAACAAAAGAACCAATGAACGAAATGATACCAAATTTGGCAACAAAATGTCTCACTACACAAGGAGTGGCCATCACTCAAAAAATTTAGGAGTTGTTATTTAGGAGTTGTAGTTGCTGGGATTTATAGTTCACCTACAATCAAAGTGCATTCTGAACTCCACCAATGATGGAATTGAACCAAACTTGGCACACAGAACTCCCATGACCAACAGAAAATACTAGAAGGGTTTGGTGGGCATTGACCTTAAGTTTGGGAGTTGTAGTTCACCTACATCCAGAGAGCACTGTGGACACAAACAATGATGGATATGGACCAAAGTTTGGCATGAGTACTCAATATGCCCAGATATGAACACAGATGGAGTTTGGGGGAAATAGACCTTGACATTTGGGAGTTGTAGTCACTGGGATTCACAGTTCACCTACAATCAATGAGCATTCTGAACCCCACGAACAACAGAATCAGGGCAAACTTCCCACATAGAACCCCTATGCATGACCAACAGAAAATACTTAAGGCCATCCAATCCAACTCCCTTCACCAGGGCAAGAAAAGGTAATCAAAGCCCTCCTAACAAAGAGCCATCCAGCCATAGATAGATAGATAGATAGATAGATAGACAGATAGAGATAGATAGATAGATAGATAGATAGATAGATAGATAGATAGATAGTTATGATTCCCACACACACAGATATAGTATCCTAGATTTGAAAGGGACCTCTGAAGAAGGACAATGATATGTGGCATGTTTCAGAGCTTGCAAACCAATCAATCTCCACATCAACACTGACAAAGAAATAGCAAGAAATACTGTTTACTCACAAGCATGAAGAAATTACGTATATTAGAAACCAACACTTTACTTTATTTTCCAGATCAACAGACCGGCCACAGCAACGCCTGGCAGGGGACCGCTAGTATCATATAATATCATACAAAAGCTGACTGGCACAACCTGGGGATCACAACCAGATACAGCAAAGACATCTGCCCTTGTGCTTGGCTGCTCTGCTGCTGAATACGCATGCCCAGGGTGGAAAACATCTCACCACGTGAAAACAGTGGTGATCAACTGCAACAGTCACACTTCCCTCCAACAGGCAAGAGTTCTTTCTCCCACCCTAGATATTATTTCACAGATCTATAAACCCCATTTTCCTAGTTTCCAACAGACCTCACAACCTCTGAGGATGCCTGCCAGAGAGGTGGGAGAAACGTCAGGAGGGAATGCTTTTGGAATATGACCTTACAGCCTGGAAAACCGCAGCAACCCAAGGAAACAGTTCTTCGTTAGTAGTCAAAGCATACCCTTGCCATGGTATCATTCACGATTCCTTTTCACATGGAAAAAAATAAGTTTCTCAAAGTTACTCCAGAAGTTTTTAAGCTGAGACTGGATGGCCATCTGTCGGGAGTGTTTTGATTGTGTGTTCCTGTATGGCAGAAGGGAGTTGGACTGGGTGGCCCTTGGAGTCTTTTTCAACTCTAATATTTTTGCCACAATTTTTGTACATTACCGCAGCCAAATCATTCAATTGCAATCCTAAGGAAGAGCAATGCAATACTTAGATCATTCAAACAAAATCTAGACTGTATTGTCAAAGGCTTTCATGGCTGGAATCACTGGGTTGTTGTTGGTTTTTCGGGCTATATGGCCATGTTCTAGAAGCATTCTCACCTGATGTTTTGCCTGAATCTGTGGCAGGCAGCCTTAGTGATTGTGAGGTTTGTTGGAAACTAGGAAAATGGGGGGGGGGGGGGTTGTTTTGTTTTTGTTTTTTTGTCGTGTCAGTAGCGACCTGAGAAACTGCAAGTTGCTTCTGGTGTGAGAGAATTGGCCGTCTGCAAGGACGTTGCCCAGGGGACGCCCGGATGTTTTGATGTTTTGACCATCCTTGTGGGAGGCTTCTCTCATGTCCCCGCATGGGGAGCTGGAGCTGATAGAGGGAGCTCATCCGCCTCTCCCCGGATTTGAACCTGCAACCTGTCGGTCTTTAGGTCTGCTGGCACAGGGGTTTAACCCACTGCGTCACCGGGGGATCCATAAGAAAATTGGGTTAATAATAATAATAATAGTAATAGTAATAATCCTCTGAGGATGTTTGCCATAGATGTGGGCAAAAATTTTTATTGTATAATACATAGAAACATACCATCTTTGCAATTAACATTCAAAATACCAGTATCTTCCCCAATCCCACCCCCCACCCCCCCAGCCCAGGAACAGTTAAGTACTTTTGCTGTGTTTATTACAATGGTTCAATCATGAGAATAGTCTTATTTAACACCGTATATTTATCTTTCCCCTTTATTCTGTATATGAGACCCTTCCATCCATTTTGCTTCCTATGTCCATCTGCTTTGACCCGTCGTATAGTAACTTTTCCTTTCGCTAATATAATCTTGGAGAAGGTAATCGGTTAGATATTTATACCAAGTTTTTATATCCCATTTCTTGTGGTCCTTCCAGCCCAGGGCCACTGAGGCTTGGATTGCCTCTATCACGTCTAAATTTGAAAAGGAAGAGAGAGAAATGCAGGAAAGACGTTTACCTGCAGGAATATCGGACACAGCAAAGAGCCCAACTCGGACGTCCCCGTTCACCGTCCACTTCTGGGTCTCACAGTTGGGGTGGCAGCTGTGGTTCATAAAGCGGGAGTAATTCCCCTTTGGGCCGGCATCGATTATGCGGTCCTTCAAGGCAACCAAAGAGAAAGACAGAACTGAAGCACTCATCTTACAGAGTGGCCATCTTTGACTTTACGACAGCAACAACAGAATCTAGAGTCGCAGTACTTCTGACAGATTTCATGCTGCCAGACACTTAGTAAATGTGATTTTATATTGTAGTGTCGCTTATTATATTGGTTTTGCATTTTATGTATTATTTTTTTTGGTGCTACTATGTTTTTGTGTTATATTGTGTGTACTGTATTGATGGGCGTGGCCTCATGTAAGCCTCACCAAGTCCCCCTTGGGGAGATGGAGCGGGGTATAAAAAAAGTATTATTATTATTATTATTATTATTATTATTATTATTATTATATAAAGGTAAAGGTTTTCCCCTGACATGAAGTCCAGTCGTGTCCAACTGTGGGACTCATCTCCATTTCTAAGCAAAGAGCCGGCGTTCTCCGTAGACACCTCCAAGGTCATTTAGATGGCATGGCTGCATGGAGCCCCATTACCTTCCCACCGCAGCGGTACCTATTATCTACTCACTCTGCTTACTGCACTCGTACAAGCATCCGCATGGACATATACAAAGGTGTCGGCGGTGGCCGGGAGGGTCTTCACGCAGTTAAAACTTGTGCGCCAACTGCGACCTTACCTCGTGAAGTCTGGCTTGACCATGGTGGTCCATGCCTTAGTTACCTCTAGATTGGACTACTGTAATGCTCTCTACGTGGGGCTACCCTTGAAGACGGTCTGGAAATTACAACTTGTCCAACGTTCAGCAGCCAGACTAATAACTGGGGCAACCTACAGGGAGCGGTCAACCCCCCCCCCCCCCCCGCCCCGTTTAAGGAGCTCCACTGGCTGCTGTTTATTTTCCGGGCCCAATTCAAGGTGCAGGTTATCACCTATAAAGCCCTAAACGGTTTGGGACCTGCCTACCTGCGTGACCTTATCTCTCTCCATGAACCATCTCGGGCCCTCCGTTCTTCTGGGGAGGCCCTTCTTTCGCCCCCGCCAGTCTCCCAGACTCACTTGGTGACTACAAGGGAGAGAGCCTTCTCCTCTGTGGCTCCCCGATTCTGGAACTCACTCCCTGGAGAGATTAGGAAAGCCCCTTCCCTAGAAACCTTTAAAAAGCCCTTCTGCAGTGCATTTGATGAGTAGATCTACATCCTCATACTAGTGTTTAGTCTAATGTTTTTTTTTTGTTATTGGAGTGCATTCCCCCCATGGGAAAGTTTTGCTCCACGACCTCCACTAAAACGAGCTCTCCTCCAGAAATAATCTGTCCTTGTTTATCTCGTCGGAGGTTTTAATCTGTTTCTACCTAATTTTCTTTTATCCATTACATGTAGCTCGCCCATGTTACCGTGATTGTGTTTATTGTAATTTTATATTGCTATGTTGTCTTTTGTTTTATGTAATTGCATTATTATTGTTTATTATTTGCGTTTTCGGTTTTGTTTTATTTCATGTAATTGTTGTTTTGGGCTTGGCCTCATGTAAGCCGCACCAAGTCCCCATCGGGGAGATGGAACGGGGTACAAATAAAGATTATGTATTGTCGAAGGCTTTCACGGCCGGAATCACTGGGTTGTTGTAGGTTTTCCGGGCTATATGGCCATGTTCTAGAGGCATTTTCTCCTGACGTTTCGCCTGCATCTACGGCAAGCATCCTCACTACCTCTGAGGATGCTTGCCATAGATGCAGGCGAAACGTCAGGAGAAAATGCCTCTAGAACATGGCCATATAGCCCGAAAACACCTACAACAACCCAAAGGTGATGATGATGATGATGACCCAAAGTTTATTATTATTATTATTATTATTATTATTATTATTATTATTATTATTATACAATCGCTCTCCATTTACCTTGGTAACAGTTAACATATAAAAATTAGTCACGCTGTTCTCGTGGGCCCGTTTGATCCGCAACCGACATTCCTCCTCGTCAATTAATTCACCCACATATTCATTGACAAATTCACCCTGAAAGAAACAGAAAGAAAAGCAATGACGTGGTAACATTATTATTATTATAAGCTTCCAAAGGTACAAGTTGTTGTAAAAAGACAGTCAATGCAATGAGGCAAAGGGAGCCTTTGAGTTGAATATTAGAGACTTGGGACCCACAAAAACCTCTGTCCTCCTAAGAATCAATGTAAAGGGGATAAATACGGTGTTTGTGTAATTTAAGGTTGCAAGTATGCGGATTACTAATCAGTTTTGGCATCTTGCCAATCAAATAGGGCCACAGGGCCGCAGAAGAAATTAATGGAGTTGCAGTTTCTTCCCATCTTAACACTTTTTATTTATTTATTTTCTGTCGTGTCAGGAGCATCCTGTTGTGAGAGAATTGGCTGTCTGTAAGGAATGAAGGAAGGAAGGAAGGAGAGAAAGAAAGGAGGAGAAAGAGAGAGGGAGAGAGGGAGGGAAGGAAGGAAGGAAGGAAGGAAAAAGAGGAGGGAGGGAAGGAGGGACGAAGGAAGGAAGGAAGGAAGGAAGGAAGGAAGGAAGGAAGGAAGGAAGGAAAAAAGGGGAGGGAGGGAAGGAGGGACGAAGGAAGGAAGGAAGGGGAAGGAAGGAAGGAAGGAAGGAGAGAAAGAAAGGAGGAGAAAGAAAGGAGGAGAAAGAGAGAGGGAGGGAAGGAAGGAAGGGAGGGAGGGAGGGAGGGAAGGAAGGAAGGAAGGAAGGAAGGAAGGAGAAGGAAGGAAGGAAGGAAGGAAGGGAAGAAAGAAAGAAAGAAAGAAAGAAAGAAAGAAAGAAAGGGAAGGAAGGAAGGGAAGGGAAGGAAGGAAGGAAGGAAGGAAGGAGAGAAAGAAAGGAGGAGAAAGAGAGAGGGAGGGAGAAAGGGAGGGAAGGAAGGAAGGAGGGAAGGAAGGAAGGAAGGAAAAAAAGGGAAGGAAGGAGCGAGGGAGGGAAGGAAGGAAGGAAGGAAGGAAGGAGAGAAATAAAGGAGGAGAAAGAGGGAGGGAAGGTTGGTCACAGCAACGCGTGGCACGTACAGCTAGTGAAAGATAAAACACGGCAAAAAAACAGCCATGGGTCCAGACTCCATGCCAAAGTTCCAAGATGTCATCTGAAGGGGTACCTTTTTAATGTTCCGCTTTGTCCGGAGGCCCCAGCCGCGTCGGTCGGTCTTGATAATTTCTGCCTCTGGGTAGAGCCTTTTGGTGAAGCACTGGTTCTGGCAGCGCTCTCCTGCGGGGCAAACCTGAGGGTGGCACTCGTACTGGAGCATCCGGTTGAGGCATTCGGACTCCAGCCCGCAGGGGTTCTCATCCGACGGCTTGCAGTTGCACCGCGGGATTTCCGATAAGTCCGCAACTTGAATCTGAACCTTCCCTACGACTTTATTGGACTACGGAAAAGAGAATAAAGAAGTGATGAAAAACTCCTATTTCCTACTCTATATGAAGCAGCACAGCAGTAGCTCATAGGGGCATCATCAAACTCACAACTTTCCTAAACTCTCAGTTGAAAAGATCACTTTTCAGAAGATTTGAAACTATAGCGTTCTTGTGGTCATCTCAGTTCTAAGGGCACACAGCTCCAGCATGAAAAAGGAGGTAGAAAGTCGTCCCCCACCCCATGATATTTCAAAATATAGCAAGCACCATGAGCATGTAGCCTAACCCCTGCCAATGTCCTCCACAAACACTATACTGCCCACCACCCGAGGAATGCTTTCATTTGGAGATACTTTCAGCCTAGATTTTACGTGTTTTCTCCACCACAGACATCCCAGTGTTTCGTACTCTCTCAACTGGTGTGGAATTTGTGTGATCCCGCCCTCCACCTCTCCCTTAACCCTTTCCTACTCTTTTCAACTTTGCACAACAAACAGAGCAAAACTAATCAGCAACTAATCATACTGGAGGAGTTGGGGGAATTGACTCACAGAATCATAGAATCCTAGAGTTGGAAGAAACCTTGTGCCCTCCAGTCCAACCCCATTCTGCCAAGAAACAGGAAAATTGCATTCAAATCACCCCTGACAGATGGCCATCCAGCCTCTGCTTAAAAGCCTCCATAGAAGGAGCCTCCACCACACTCCGGGGCAGAGAGTTCCACTGCTGAACAACTCTCACAGTCGGGAAGTTCTTCCTCATGCTCAGGTGGAACTTTGAAGCCACTGTCCCATTGCGTCCTAGTCTACAGGGAAGCAGAAAGGAAGCTTGCTCCCCTCATCCTATGACTTCCCCTCCCATCTTCACCCATGGCTCTCATCATGTCTCCTCTCAGCTGTCTCTTATTCAGGCTAAACATGCCTGGCTCCTTAAGCTGCTCCTCATAGGGCTTGTTCTCCCGACCCTTGATCATTTGAGTTGCCCTCCTCTGGACACATTCCAGCTTGTCAACATTTCTCTTCAACATGATGGAAGCTGTAGTTCACCCTGCATCAAGTAAGAGAACTGTGACCCTCACTGACAATGGACCTGAACCACGTTTGGCACAAAGAACCCCCTTGTCCAAAGAAAAATACTGGAGAGTTGTTTTTTTTGGGGGGGGGGGGGGCATTTACCTTGACTTATGGCTGTTGTAGGTACTGGGATTTATAGTTCACCTGCAATATAAGAGTACTCTACACCCCACCGATGATGGACCTGGACCTAACTTGGCACACAGAACCCCCATGACCAACTGCATGAACTGGAGGGATTTGACGGGACTGACCCACCATGGTGGGAGTTGTAATTCATCCTGCAGCCAGAGAGCACACTGAACCCCACTGATGATGCACCCAGAGCAAACTTGCCCAACACGACAAACTTTACATAGTAATGGAGTATCAGGGGTGAACCTGGCTTGATGTGAATTGTAGTTCACCCACAACCTTATGCATTTTGTCAAATAAAAAATGACTTGGGTAATCAAGCTAGTAGTAGTAGTAGTAGTAATTGTATTGGGAAGTGTCAGACGTGTGATCAAACACAAAAGCCAGCATAGCAATCTTGTTTGCTGTGTACTAATCTTGTTATGTATCCAATAATAATAATAATAATAATAATAATAATAATAATAATAATAATAATCCTTTATTTGTACCCCGCTACCATCTCCCGGAGGACTCGGTGTGGCTTACAAGAGGCCGAGTCCAAATACAAGAGTAAGAACAACAACAATACAGCAAAATAACTCAAAAACAAGGCAATAACATTAACAACACACCATGACACAATTAAAATCTGTGGCAGGGCCAAATGTAATAATTAAAATTAAAAAGTGCTACGCATGACCAGGTGAAAAGGGTAGGTGTTTGGAGGGGGGTGGGCATGCAGATATCCTGGATCTCTGATAAAGAGATAATAATTTAGTGCAATCTGGTAATGGAACATAGGAATGGAACAATGGACGACGAACCTGGACTACGCTTGGATGATGAGAAGATTGGGTACGGTTGTTTTTTGTAATAATTGTGCATTGTAATGGCTTATTGGTAATTTATGGATAATGTGTTAAGTCAATTGTTATATGTTGCATGGAACCACTGCTGTTTCTACTGTTTGTGAACCGCTGTGAGTCGCCTTCGGGCTTGAGATACAGCCGTACAGAAGCAAAGTAAATAAATAAATAAATAAATAAAGAGATAATAATAATAATAATAATAATAATAATAATAATAATAATTTTTTTGCAGATATTCTGGATCTCTCATAAAGAGATAATAAAGAGATGATAATAATAATAATAATAATAATAATAATAATAATAGTTTTTTGCAGATATCCTGGATCTCTGATAAAAAGATAATAAAGAGATAATAATAATAATAATAATAATAATAGAGGAAAACTTACTTTAATATGTTTATAGGGCGGCGGCTTCCTGGAATTCCGCTCAATCTCAAGTGCTTCTTTGCTTTCTCTTTGTGCTTTGAGTTCCTGGAAGCGTTTTGCTGCTTCTTCGAGTGCTGTTTGAGAAGAATCCAAAAACATGTGAAGGAGTTAAGGCTAAAATGTGGAAAAGCACTTGACAGATAGGTAAGATCTGGTGAGCGACAACAAAGCCGTTCTAAGCAATCTCACACCTGGAGTGTCAGCCAGTTAAAGAAAGCTTAGACAATGAATCTATTATTCCATAATAAATTGATATACCATATATACTCGAGTATAAGCCAACCTGAATATAAGCCAAGGCACATAATTTTACCACAAAAAACTGGGGAAATGGATTGACTCGAATATAAACCGAGGGTGGGAAATGCAGCATTTATGGGTCAATTTCAAAATAAAAATACCAATAAAATTACATTAATTGAGGCATCAGTTGGTTAAATGTTTTTGAATATTTACACAAAACTATAATTCAACATAAGGCTCTGATTCAACCATTATTCTAACCCTCTTCAATGTAAATATGCTTACATATCCTTCCAATAATAATAAATAGAGTAAAATAATAATAATAGTAATAATAATAATAATAATAATAATAGAGTAAAATAATAAATGGAATAGTAACAATAATAGAGTAAAATAATAAATGTAACAATAACAATAATAAATAGAGTAAAATAATAAATGTAATAACAATAATAAAGTAAATAACAACAAAAACAACAACAACAACAACAACAAAGTAAAATAATAAATAACCTTGACTCGAGTATAAGCCAGGGGAGACTTTTTCAGCCTAAAAAAAGGACTGAAAAACTAGGCTTATACTCGAGTATATACAGTATATACAACTGTACTAATACAAATGAGCTTAAATGTTGTGGCATTTCCCACTAGATTGCTACTTGAAAGATATTGTTAACATGGAAAATCTGGGGAATATTTTAGGCATGGAAACATTGAATTGCCGTTAGTTAGTAAGTCATGCAGATGCAGAAAATGTGGAGCTTTTGTCATGAAAGCACCAGAAATTCTATTGAGTTGTTACCTTTCTTGAAGGTCTTGTTAATGTTAGTTTGCCCTTCCGCAAAGCTTTTGTCTCCTTCAACGTAAGGGAAGACTCTGCCCTGATGTACCCAATAGTAGTCATGTGAACCAAAGAAAAAAACGGGAAAGTCCCCGATATCGTGTTTGAGGCCCTGTATGTTGAGAGGAACCGACCTGGGGTTGCAGATCTCAGCTGGCCACCACCTAAAAAGGACGGAGAGAGATCAGCGGGGGGAGCAGACACCAATTTGTGAAACACAGGTGACTAACTCATTCAAGTTTTTAGCTCTGTTCGTTTTGAGGGACCTCTCGGGGGATCTACTCCAAGGCCATGTTCAACGAACCTCTGAAAACAGAGATGGAATGCTAGAATTCAGCCTTGGAAATAAATCAAACAAAGTTAGTAAACACTGGAAGAGCTTTTACTAATCATTCTGGCTACTTATTGTTTGTGATATGTCAACCACAATGATGTGCTAGAAAAACTACAGAGATCTCTGAGAAGTTAAAAACAACAACAAACAGCATTTTTAGTTCATATTTTTTTAAATTTTTCAGGGATCCTCCACCCATAACAGAAGGAATGTGGAGAGCTGACTATTTACTTTAATCTGAGTTCTCTGCATGGGATGCCCCCATTCTCCCAAGAAGGGGGAAAGCAATTCTCCCCATCTCTCTCTCGGCACCCCTTTCAAAAGGTTGGAAGGCTCTCAGCAAAAAGTAAAATTAAATTAAAAAGAAGAGGTCAGGGGAATGAAAAACCTGCAAAAATGACCCTTTCCCTTCAGTGGGAGTTTTATTGGACTCCATAACAAAGGGGCTCTTCTATCCATGGAAGAAGACTTGTTCTCTAACGCCAACAGCAGTAACTGGTAGTCATGGCCCCGGTTACCGTTTCATCTGTTTATTTTGTGATTTCATATAGTTTGTTTCATTCGGATGGCATGAAACAGTACACCCCCCTCCGGTATGGATATATCAGTGAAATGAAGGAAAGGCCACAAACACACATGGTAACCGTTTGGTTGCCTGATTTTTGGCGCTTGGCTGCTGGCGCTGGAAGGCGCTGGCAGTTTGGGCCTACACGCCACGCATGCACTCTTCTTGGAAAGAGAGTGCACGTATAGCATGCAGGCCCAAGGTACCCATGCCTGCCAGGACTTGCAGCCGAATACCTCTTACGCAGCGTTCACTGCAGGAGCTAGTGCTTTGGGCTTGCAAGCCACACATGCACTCTACTTGGAAAGAGTGTGTTTATGTGGCCTGCAGACCCAAAGCACCAGTGCCTGTCCTGTAGCCAAGCAATGAGTAGGAAGTGATCGGCTGCAGGCCCTGGCACGTGCTGGCACTTTGGGCTACACGCCACACATGGAGTCTCCTTGGAAAGAGTGTGTGTATGTAGCCTGCATACCCAGAGCACCAGTGCCTGCCAGGACCTGTCCTGCCGCCGAGCAATAAGCAGGAGGCGCTCGGCTGCAGGCCCTGGCACATTCTGGCACTTTGGGCCTACACGCCACACATGCACAATCCTTGGAAAGAGTGCGTGTATGTGGCCTGCAGACCCAGTGTCTGCCAGGGCCTGTCTTGCAGCCAAGCAATGAGCAGGAGGTTCTTGGCTGCAGGCCCTGGCACGTGCTGGCACTTTAGGCCTACACACCACACATGCACTCTCCTTGGAAAGAGTGTGTGTATGTGACCTGCAGACCCAGAGCACCAGTGTCTACCAGGGCCTGTCCTGCAGTCGAACAATGAGCAGGAGTCTCTCGGCTGCAGGCCCTGGCACGTGCTGGCACTTTGGGCTACACATCACACATGCACTCTCCTTGGAATGAGTGTGTGTATGTGGCCTGCTGACTCAGAGCACCAGTGCCTGCCAGGGCCTGTCCTGCAGCCAAGCAATGAGCAGGAGGTGCTTGGCTGCAGGCCCTGGCATGTGCTGGCACTTTTGGCCTACACGCCACACATGCACTCTCCTTGGAAAGTGTGTGTATATGTCGCCTGCAGACCCAAAGCACCAGTGTCTGCCAGGGCCTGTCCTGCAGCCAAGCAATGAGCAGGAGGTGCTTGGCTGCAGGCCCTGGCATGTGCTGGCACTTTTGGCCTACACGCCACACATGCACTCTCCTTGGAAAGTGTGTGTATATGTCGCCTGCAGACCCAAAGCACCAGTGTCTGCCAGGGCCTGTCCTGCAGCCAAGCAATGAGCAGGAGGTGCTTGGCTGCAGGCCCTGGCATGTGCTGGCACTTTTGGCCTACACGCCACACATGCACTCTCCTTGGAAAGTGTGTGTATATGTCGCCTGCAGACCCAAAGCACCAGTGTCTGCCAGGGCCTGTCCTGCAGCCAAGCAATGAGCAGGAGGTGCTTGGCTGCAGGCCCTGGCATGTGCTGGCACTTTTGGCCTACACGCCACACATGCACTCTCCTTGGAAAGTGTGTGTATATGTCGCCTGCAGACCCAAAGCACCAGTGTCTGCCAGGGCCTGTCCTGCAGCCAAGCAATGAGCAGGAGGTGCTTGGCTGCAGGCCCTGGCATGTGCTGGCACTTTTGGCCTACACGCCACACATGCACTCTCCTTGGAAAGTGTGTGTATATGTCGCCTGCAGACCCAAAGCACCAGTGTCTGCCAGGGCCTGTCCTGCAGCCAAGCAATGAGCAGGAAGTGCTTGGCTGCAGGCCCTGGCAACGCTTTTGGGCCCTGGCAAGCCGCCAGAATGCGTGGCGCATTCCAGCCCCACACCAACGATCCCACCATCTCTGAAGAAGAGATCTCAGCAGTGCTGCAAGGTAGGTTTTCTGATTGGAGGAAACAGCAGGGAGAAATGGAGGCAGAGCCTGCTAATCTCACTGCTCTAGCCCTAAAACTGAGGGGAAGGGGAGCATGGGAAACCTTCCCATTGCCGCCAATGGGACAAAAATATTCAGTTTTTTTGGACCTGGGACAGAAAGGCTCATTTGGAAAGATGCCCGTTTGAGGGAGAGGTGCTCAAAAATGAAAACGGAGCCTTACGAATGAAACAAACAGAAATTGATAGCAATTCTATACAAATGCATAAGAAGAGTAACCAGTGCAATCACAAACATTATTTTTGTTCTTTGTCTTCACTTGCCTGTAATTTCCAAGCTTGACCCACACAATCTGCTTGTATCGCAGCTTCTTGCCAGCTTTACAGTCATTGCAATTCCAGGAGCCGTTTGGCATCTCTATGTGAAGACATTCCGGGTGGAAGGACGCCGGGCATGATTCACAGCACAAGAGTTTCCCACCTTTAAACAAACAACACGGCTCACTTTATAGTTACAGGTCTTTGGCGGAAGACATGTTTCTCCAGCTCTGCGTTTTCCAAAACTGAAAATATCCACAGGTTTACCATTTTATTCAGTACAAACGGCATAAAGGATCTAGTCAGAGTCACAAGGCGGGATCGAAACACAACCACCGGGAATGTACAAGATTAATCCAACGCAAAACCCAAGTTAGGTAACAATGCTAATCAATTTGAGTGATTTGGATCACATCGTCCAATGGGTGAATTGGACCTGGTTTCCAACAACTGGCAATAAATATTAAGACTGACCCTCTCTCAGATTTATTTAAATGCCAAAAATGTGTTTTGAACCTGCGTGGCTATGACCAGATCCCTTAGCAGCCAGTTAGTGTACCAAAGCAGCCTATAGGTTGATCATTTTTTTCCTGCTTCAAACATCATGGAACAGAAAAAGAGTCCGCAATGTTTGCCCGCTGTTTATCGCCTTTAGTGGCCTATGCAGATGCAACAGTTCCCCATCTCTCCAAGCACAGACCAGACTATGGCCACTTGGACACCTTCATACATGCAACGTTTTCTCCGCATTTCAGAGCAAGCCACATTTTAATGTCTTTATCGCTAATGATGGAGCGTTTCCAACAAGAGTGTGCAAGTGACATTAAGAGATGAGGAACATTACATCTGCATCACACATCTGTCTTTTGCATCAAGACAGCGATTTCACCCTTGTTGAATATTTATTCGATGAAATATTAACTGTATGAGGGGCGTTCATTAAAGATTTCCTCTGACCCATTTCTATTTATCACCGGACGCTGAAACTGCACATGCGTAATGAGCTACGTCTCTATAGGAGGTAATGTTGAAGGCTTTCATGGCCGGAATCACTGGGTTGTTGTATGTTTTTGTTCAGGCTATATGGCCATGTTCTAGAGGCATTCTCTCCTGACATTTCGCCTGCATCTATGGCAAGCATCCTCAGAGGTAGTGAGGTCTGTTGGAACTAGGAAAATTGGGCTTATACATCTGTCGAATGACCAGGGTGGGACAAAGAACTCTTGTCTGCTGGAGCTAGGTGTTAATGTTTCAACTGACCACCTTGATTAGCATTTGATGGCCTGGCAGTGCCTGGGGCAACCTTTTGTTTGTTTGTTTTTTATCGCGTCAGGAGTGACTCCTGGTGTGAGAGAATTGGCCGTCTGCAAGGACATTGCCCAGGGGAGGCCTGGATGATTTTGATGTTTTTATCATCCTTGTGGGAGGCTTCTCTCATGTCCCTGCATGAGGAGCTGGAGCTGATAGAGGGAGCTCATCTGCCTCTCCCCGGATTCAAACCTGCGACCTGTCAGTCTTCAGTCCTGCCAACACAGGGGTTTATCTTTTGTTGAGAGGTGATTAAATGGCCCTGATTGTTTCCTCTCTGTTGTTTTGCTATTGTAATTTCAGAGGTTTTTTTTAATACTGGTAGCCAGATTTTGTTCATTTTCATGGTTCCCTCCTTTCTGTTGAAATTGTCCACATGCTTCTTGTGTATTTCAATGGCTTCTCTATGTAGTCTGACATGGTGGTTGTTCTCTATAGGTGACGTGCCAATTGACAACTCAGAACTGAGAACGGTCTTGATGTTACAGATGCGGAAGTGGAGTGAGGTTGGAGAATGGACCCAGAGGAGTACAGAGCAGTCACCAAGTTCCTTGACTTGAAAGGCCGCACACCAAAGGAGACATTTGATGAGAGGAAAGAGGGTTGTGGTGATGATGCCCCATCATACAGTGTAGTCAAGTTCTGGCATCGTCAATTCCAATGCACCGGGATTGTGGTGCAGCTGGCTGAGTGTCAGCTGCATTAAGATCACTTTGACCAAAAGGTCATGAGTTCGAAGCCAGCCCGGGTTGGAGTGGGTTTCCAACCAATTGTGTGTAGCCTGTTGTCGACCTTTGCAACCCGAAAGACAGTTGCATCTCTCAAGTAGGAAAATTAGGTACCACCTTAAAGTGTGGGGAGGCTAAATTTACTGATTTATGAGGCCATTAAAAAAAGACTCCAGCAAAAGCATGTGGGGAATGTGGAAGTGCTTCATCAGCGTCGCAGATGGACGATGAAAGCGACAGCTCCCCTGGCGGCCAGAAAAAGTTAAATAGCCTCTGTGTATGTCTGTATATGTTTGTATGTCAAAAATTGGCATTGAATGTTTGCCATATATGTGTACGCTGTAATCCGCCCTGAGTCCCCTGCGGGGTGAGGAGAAGGGCAGAATATAAAAGCTGCAAATAAATAAATAAATGTGGTCAGATTTTGGTGGAAATAGCTCTAATTCCAGAGCGACCCCACTCCGCTATTGAGGAACACACCATCCAGCAAGTGGAGGTTGCAATTTTGGAAAATCTCAGCATAAACATTTGCCACCTAGTCCATAATGTCAAGATTAGTGTGGGGTTTGTGGAAACAATCATCCAAGATTATCTTCAAATGCATCAGGTCTTCGCTCACTGAGTCCCCTGGCTGCTCACACTTTTCTGGAAGCAGGAACGAGTCGAATGCTCTCAGGCTCTCTTGATGATGATGTGCCATGGAAGCCAGGAGGACTTTTTCCAAGTTGGGTCCATCACTCTGATCCTGAGACTCAAGTCCAGTTGATGCCATGGAAGCATCCTGACTCACCACCTCCAAAGAAGGCACGTGCCCAACTCTTGGCAGGAAAGGTCATGCTCACAGCATTTTGGGACCAGAACGGAGGAGTATGGATGGATTTCCTAGCAAAGGGGACCAGGATCCCTGGAGCAGACTAGGCTTCACTGCTGTGGAAATTGTGGGAGGCCATCCAAAGCAAGAGACAATGTGGCATGCTCCCCAAAGGTGTCCTCTGCCTTCTGCAAGACAATGCACCAGTTCACAACTCCCATGTTACTCAAATGGAAGAAGCATGCTCCGGTGGCTTTGAAATTGTCCCACATCCTCCTTATCCACCTGACTTCGCACCATCAGACTTCTACCTCTTTCCAACAAGGAAGTTATCTTGGAAGGGCAAGCATTTTTCAGATAATGCAAGTCTGATTTCCGAAGTCACAACATGGCTTTTGGAACAACCTGTCAACTTCTCCAAGAGAGGTGTTTACAGTTGCTTCAAAAGGTGGGAAGAGTGTGTGTCCCTCGATGGTGGCACCCATGGAAAGAAGGAGTCAGAACTGGGCCAAGTTTCATTGCTCTCAGTCCACAGGAAGTGGGTCAGGGGAAATCTTTAATGAATGCCTCTCATAGTTGGGTGTAAGGACTATCACTTTTTAGCAACCTCTTAGCAACATTAGAAATAAAAAGTTAGAGATTTCAACTTCTGCAGGAAAATTGCTCGAAATTTTCTAAATAGCCCTTTCTTAAACCCTTTTAAACTCCAAAAGAAATTTGGATTATTGCTTTTCCATAAATAAATAAATAAATAAATAGCATCAGAAAATCTGGTCTACCTATAGACTTTGAAAACTATAATTTCAATTATTGTAACAATCAATGTAAACAATCAATTATTCAACAATCAATGTAAACACCAACAACATGATTACTATATTTCCTCTGCCACGAAGTGCAATGAAGCCTTATCATTTGGATTTCCCGTTCATTTTAAAAATCCCCCAATTAATTCTGAAAAGCATAAACACGACTGCAGAGGAAATACAGCCCCCGTCATTGAAACAACGCCCAAGCATGGTAAAACGCCAAAATATGTGAAAACTAAAGCAAAAAAAAACAAAACAAAACAAAAACAAAACCCGAACAGAGAGGACCACACAAAATCTTCAATGCTAAGCAAGGAAAACTTGGCTCTTGTGATGCATTAGATTTGCTGAAGCTAAGCAGGAAAGAGGGCTCAAAATAATTCTGTTTGTCTCAAGTGATGGAGACTCACAAAACCAAAGAAACAAGGTAAACAACCCATCTAGTTGTCTAGTAAGGACACAAGTTCTAAACATATTTAGAGAATTTAAAATAGCCAGAGAGGATATACTATCTTCACAAACTGAAGAGAGCTAAATTTCTAATTTGGACATGCCTCCAGAAGTGTGCAGGGACACTTCGGACAGACTTGAGGTAGCAAGACCACCAGAAGTCCTTGCGACCAATGTCATGTATAATTATAATCTACACGGATCTCGTGGATATACTTTTTTGCTCCCACCAAAAAAATAATACAGGAAATGAATACATGGATTTTCCTTTCCTAGGTGGTCTCCACTGCCATCAAATTTGACTACAACAAATACAAATGCTTTCCATCAAGTGGAAGCAAAGGCAGCTGAACTCAGTGGGCTGGGGCAGGCAGGTTCCCTTGCTTTGGCAGCTCCACTCACCCCACCCATAGCAGTTCCAAAGAGAATGTAACTTTTGTCAGAAATATTAAGTATTAAGTAGGTATTTTTAATTACCAAAATGGGTTAAATTGAAAGGATTAAATGAATGGAATGACTCAGCAAAAGCTGTAGTTCAATATAAGCAGGTGTGCCTGTAACTTAGCAGCCCGAGTCTGTGAGAGGTCTCTGTGAGAGAAAGGCCTCAGTATGTTAGTAGGCCTCAGTATGAGAAGGCCTCAGTGTTAGTTTGCCTCCGTGGGATAAAGGCCTCAGTTTGAGAGAGCCCTCAGTGTGAGAAGGCCTCAGTGTTAGTTTGCCTCAGTGGGATAAAGGCCTCAATTTGAGAGAGCCCTCAGTGTGAGAAGGCCTCAGTGGGAAAAAGGCCTCAATATGAGAAGGCCTCAGTGTTAGTTTGCCTCAGTGGGATAAAGGCCTCGGTCTGAGAGAGCCCTCAGTGTGAGAAGGCCTCAGTGGGAAAAAGGCCTCAATATGAGAAGGCCTCAGTGTTAGTTTGCCTCAGTGGGATAAAGGCCTCGGTCTGAGAGAGCCCTCAGTGTGAGAAGGCCTCAGTGGGAAAAAGGCCTCAGTATGAGAAAGCCTGGTGTGAGAAGCTTTGGTGAGAGGAAGCCCCAGGTTAAAGGCCATTGTGTGAGAAGGCTGCTGTGTTTAAAGCTACTGTGTGAAGCTCATGTATAACATTGGTGTGAGAAGAGGTTCTGTGAGAGCAAAGCTGTTTATCTGGATGAGAAAGAAGCCCAGCGTGGAAGCAAAGAAGGAAGTGTAAAGAACTTTGTGTTATGGAAACTTTGTTCTTGTAAATAGTGCAACCATATTATTTCACTATAAAAAGCCTCCTATGAAACAGATAACATTGGCCTGTGTGTTTTTGTTCTTTTTATCACTTTAGGCCAGTGGTGCTGGGTCACGCTGCTGCTAATAAGTTACTCAGCTGTATATTTATGAGGGTCTTTTGTTAATAAGCCCTCTTGCCCAACAACTTTCAGGTGATCATTTAAGTAAGAAGTTGTCTTCTGAATGGTTCTGAAAGGGCAGGTTTGTTGTCTTTGTGGAGTCTCAAGAAATAAGGAAAAGGCCACTTTGAATTTGCAGAGACTTAAATCTGCAAGGAACCGGTCAATTCCACACACACAAAACCCAACAGCAATGACTCTTAAGACAGTGGAGCTCAATATGTGGACTTCTAGATATCTGGGACTTCAGTTCCCAGAATTCCTGACCATTAGGTGAGCTGGCCAGGGCTTCTGAGAGTTGGGAGTCCCAAACACCTGGAGGTGTCAGCTATATAATGGTGTCAGGTCACCATGTTTTTAACATGCCTTCCTTCCTATCTGTATCCTTTTCTGACTACCTAAATTTGCTGGCTGCAAACACAGATCTTTAGCGTAGCTCTTCGTAATCTTCAACTATATCAGATATCTTGGAATCCCGGAGCACCAGCCATTGAAATTCAAAATTTTTAGAATCCAAAGTTTGGGAACGATTGACTTAACGTTACTCCCATCGAGAAGCAGACAAAGGAGTCGGGCATGTGGAATATGTCCATTCTGTTATGCCATATCTGCTAAAACTAATGTGGAAGGAAACCTGACTAAGGAATACCAACACAGCAATAAAACAGGGGTGAGCAACTATAGTTGACATTGCCCTATCTCCCAGTGTTTTCAAATTTTATCCTGAATTTGGCCCTGCCCAGCAAAATCTTTTGTGTTTTAATATCTGATTTTATATTGTTGTGTTGCTATTATATTGTTTTGCATTTATGTATTTTATTTTTATTTTATTTTTTGGTTTTATTATGTTCTTGTGTTATATTTTTGTGATGGGCATGGATTCATGTAAGCCGCACCGAGTCCCCTTGGGAGAGATGGAGCGGGATATAAATAAAGTTGTTGTTGTTGTTGTTGTTGTTGTTGTTATTTTGGCGCCAAAGTCTATGTTTTTACCCCTGAAGATCCCCAGTGGACCACACCCCCTCATTTCAACTAAAGATAATCCGAATAGAGTGTGTCTAAGGGGCCTCATGACTCTTCTTCTGACATTTTTGGGTGTGTCTGTGTGTGATTTTTTTACTGGGGAGTTTAAATCATCACTCCAGAATATTTTTTAAATAGTGTTCAGATATTGGGGGAGTTGGGAGCTACACTTTCCTCACCTTTGCAATGAACACTAAAAGGGCTTTTCCCCCCAAATGGAGTTTGATTGAAGGACATCAGTCTAGAGCGAAGACTAGCCAAAGGCAACCGAGAAACATGAATCACACAGAACATGGTCTATGTAGTCCTCACGTAGCATCACCTAGTTGGAACCTACAGACCATCCCATTCTGGCTCCAAAGCATGGCAACTGGGAATCTTAACCAGTCTGAAATGGATACTGAATTTATTTATTTATTTTTGCATGGTTAATAGATATTATATTTACACTAGCGGTCCCCTGCCAGGCGTTGCTGTGGCCCAGTCCTGTGATCTGGAAATTAAAGTAATGAGAAAGTGTTGGTTTCTAATATAATTAATGTCTTTCTGCTTGTGGGTAAACAGAATTTCTTGCTGTTTCTTTGTCAGTGTTGATGTGGAGAGTGTCTGGTTTGCATCCTCTGGAACATGCAACATATCATTGTCCTTCTTAAGGAGTTCCTTTCATATCTATGATACTATATCTCTGTGTGTGTGTGAATCATATTTATCTATCTATATCTATGGCTGGATGGCTCTCTGTCAGGAGGGCTTTGATTACCTTTTCTTGCCCTGGTGAAGGGAGTTGGACTGAATGGCCTTAAGTGTTTTCTATTGGTCATGGGGGTTCTGTGTGGGAAGTTTTTCCCAGTTCTGACATTGGTGGGGTTCAGAATGCTCTTTGATTGTAGGTGAAGTATAAATCCCAGTAACTACAACCCCCAAAGGTCAAGGTCTATTTTCTCCAAACTCCATCTGTGTTCATATTTGGGCCTATTGAGGATTCGTGCCAAGTTTGGTCCAGATCCATCATTGTTTGAGTCCACAGTGCTCTCTGGATGTAGATGAACTACAACTCCCAAACTCAAGAGGGGTCACCAAAGACCATCAGAAAACACAGTATTTTCAGTTGGTCATGGGGGTTCTGTGTGGGAAGTTTGGCCTCATTCTATGTCAAGGTCTATTTTCCCCAAACTCCATCAGTGTTCGCATTTGGGCACATTGAGTATTTATGCCAAGTTTGGTCCAGATCCATCATTGTTTGAGTCCACAGTGCTCTCTGGATGTAAATGAACTACAACTCCCAAACTCAAGAGGGGTCACCAAAGACCATCAGAAAACAAAGTATTTTCGGTTGGTCATGGGGGTTCTGTGTGGGAAGTTTGGCCTCATTCTATGTCAAGGTCTATTTTCCCCAAACTCCATCTGTGTTCATATTTGGGCCTATTGAGGATTCATGCCAAGTTTGGTCCAGATCCATCATTGTTTGAGTCCACAGTGCTCTCTGGATGTAGATGAACTACAACTCCCAAACTCAAGAGGGGTCACCAAAGACCATCAGAAAACACAGTATTTTCAGTTGGTCATGGGGGTTCTGTGTGGGAAGTTTGGCCTCATTCTATGTCAAGGTCTATTTTCCCCAAACTCCATCAGTGTTCGCATTTGGGCACATTGAGTATTTATGCCAAGTTTGGTCCAGATCCATCATTGTTTGAGTCCACAGTGCTCTCTGGATGTAAATGAACTACAACTCCCAAACTCAAGAGGGGTCACCAAAGACCATCAGAAAACACAGTATTTTCAGTTGGTCATGGGGGTTCTGTGTGGGAAGTTTGGCCTCATTCTATGTCAAGGTCTATTTCCCCAAACTCCATCAGTGTTCGCATTTGGGCACATTGAGTATTTATGCCAAGTTTGGTCCAGATCCATCATTGTTTGAGTCCACAGTGCTCTCTTGATGTAGTTGAACTACAACTCCCAAACTCACGGTCAATGCCCTCCAAACCCTTCTAGTGTTTTCTGTTGGTCATGGGAATCGTACCTGCTAAGATTGGTTCAATTCCATCATTGGTGGAGTTCAGAATGCTCTTTGATTGTAGGTGAACTATAAATCCCAGCAACTACAACTCCCAAATGACAAACGTAATTTTTTTGAGTGAAGGACATACACTGGATTGTTAGGTGTACGCTGCCCAAATTTGGTGTCAATTCCCCCAGTGGTTTTTGAGTTTTGTTAATCCCAACGAACATTACATTTTTATTTATATAGACAGATGCAACACCGAGACACAACATATTCTATACAGAGGGAGTTGCACCTCACAAGCTAGGAATCTCTATGAGTCCTGACAAGCTATGACTAAAGACTTGAGTGGCATTTAGCAATTATTTTAAGCCCTTTTGCAATATATATATATATATATATTTGCCAACATGAATATACACTCACGAGAAAAAAAAAGCAATGGGTGAAGCTTACGAAGCGCAACAAGGAGGTGCGAGATGAGCATACAGAGCTTAATATATATATTTGAAAAAGCAAACCAAAAAGGAAAGAAAGCCAAAGCAGGAAAAGTGAAAGAAAAATAAAAAAAAAATTAGAGAGAGAGAGAGAAAGAAGCTATTTTGGTTACCTTTCTCACATTTCTTTTTGGAAGCTGACGAAGAAGGAGGAATCATAGGTAATTTCATCAACTCAGCACGATTTGATTCATTCAGTAGGTAGTGGGACTTATTGGCATATGAACTGAACAGGGGGTCTGAATGATCCTGCACTATCAGCCCTATACGAAACAAACAGAAAGAAATGAGTTGCAATGAAACTACCCATGATTCCATAAGGAGAAAAAAAATAAAATAAAAAATAAAACTCAACCAAAACACCTACTTATGCATATATATATTTTTTCTACTTATCAAAAAAGAAAAGGGATGTGATGAAGAGAAAGAAAAGGTGAGAGAAAAAGGTTTCTACGTCTACGGAGAGGTTGTTATGTTGAGCAAGATGGTATCCATGCCTCATTATTTATAGAAGAGTGAAAACAGAAAAAAAAGGAAAACAAACAAAAAAAAGCTGGATCCCAAACCTGATTTGCCTGGTACTCTAATTTTAAATACGAACACTTTAGAGAACGCATCTGTGACAGGGCTGTTGTGTGTTTGCCGGGCTGTATGGCCTCACAACCTCTGAGGATGCCTGCCATAGATGCAGGCAGAACGTCAGGAGAGAATGCTTCTGGAACATGGCCAGATAGCCCAGACAACACACAACAACTCAGTGATTCCGGCCATGCAAGCCTTTGACGATGCATCTGTGAAAGGGTTGTTGTAGGTTTTTTTTGACAATACAATGCTTCCTGACTACCTCTGAGGATGCTTGCCATAGATGCAGGCGGAATGTCAGGAGAGAATGCTTCTGGAACATGGCCAGATAGCCCAGACAACACACAACAACTCAGTGATTCCGGCCATGCAAGCCTTTGACGATGCATCTGTGAAAGGGTTGTTGTAGGTTTTTTTTGACAATACAATGCTTCCTGACTACCTCTGAGGATGCTTGCCATAGATGCAGGCAGAACGTCAGGAGAGAATGCTTCTGGAACATGGCCAGATAGCCCAGACAACACACAACAACTCGGTGATTCTGGCCATGCAAGCCTTTGACGATGCATCTTTGAAAGGGTTGTTGTAGGTTTTTTTGACAATACAATGCTTCCTGACTACCTCTGAGGATGCTTGCCATAGATGCAGGCGGAACGTCAGGAGAGAATGCTTCTGGAACATGGCCATACAGCCCGGCCAACACACAACAACTCAGTGATTCCGGCCATGCAAGCCTTTGACGATGCATCTGTGAAAGGGTTGTTGTAGGTTTTTTTGACAATACAATGCTTCCTGACTACCTCTGAGGATGCTTGCCATAGATGCAGGCGGAACGTCAGGAGAGAATGCTTCTGGAACATGGCCATACAGCCCGGCCAACACACAACAACTCAGTGATTCCGGCCATGTAAGCCTTTGACGATGCATCTGCGACAGGGTTGTTGTAGGTTTTTTCGGGCTATATGGCCAGGAGAGAGGCATTCTCTCCTGACGTTCTGCCTGCATCTATAGCAAGCATCCTCAGAGGTAGTGAGGTCTCTACCTCTGAGGATGCTTGCCATAGATGAAGGCAGAATGTCAGGAGGGAATACTTCTGGAACATGGCCATACAACCCGGCCAACACACAACAACTCAGTGATTCCTGCCATGCAAGCCTTTGACGATGCATCTGTGACAGGGTTGTTGTAGGTGTTTTCGGGCTATATGGCCATGTTCTAGAGGCATTCTCTCCTGACGTTCCGCCTACATCTATGACAAGCATCCTCAAAGGTAGTGAGGTCACTACCTCTGAGGATGCTTGCCATAGATGCAGGCGGAACATCAGGAGAGAATGCTTCTGGAACATGGCCAGATAGCCCGGACAAAACACAACAACCCAGTGATTCTGGCCATGCAAGCCTTCGACAATACATCTGTGACACTTT
Organism: Anolis sagrei; assembly: GCF_037176765.1. Lineage (NCBI taxonomy): Eukaryota > Metazoa > Chordata > Lepidosauria > Squamata > Anolidae > Anolis > Anolis sagrei. The sequence continues at coordinate 1,934,360 of NC_090027.1, forward strand.
CCCTATTAGCTCCCATTTTAACTCCATGTGAAACATAACCAACAGGAATCAGGAATTTAAAAATGATTCCTGGCTGAGTTGTAGGTTTTTCGGGCTGTCTGGCCATGTTCCAGAAGCATTCTCTCCTGACGTTTTGCCTACATCCCTGGCAGGCATCCTCAAAGGTTGTGAGGTCTGTTGGAAACTAGGAAAATTGGGTTTATATATCTTTGAAATGACCAGGGTGGACAAAGAACTCTTGTCTGCTGGAGCTAGGGGTGAATGTTTCAACTGACCATCTTGATTAGCATAAACCCAATTTTCCTAGTTCCCAACACACCGCACAACCTCTGAGGATGCCTGCCACAGATGCAGGTGGAACGTCAGGAGAGAATGCTTCTGGAACATGGCCATATAGCCTGGCCAACACACATCAACCCAGTGATTCTGGCCATGCAAGCCTTCGACAATACATCTGTGACACTTTCCCTATTAGCTCCTATTTTAACTCCATGTGAAACATAACCAACAGGAATCAGGAATTTAAAAATGCTTCCTGGCTGAGTTGTTGTAAGTTTTTCGGGCTGTCTGGCAATGTTCCAGAAGCATTCCCTACTGACGCTTCGCCTGCATCTGTGGCAAGCATCCTCAGAGGTCGTGAGGTCTGTTGGAAACTAGGAAAATGGGATTTATATATCAGACAAGAGTTCTTTCTCCCACCCTGGACATCATTCTGCAGATACATAAACCCGATTTTCCTAGTTCCCAACACACCTCACAACCTCTGAGGATGCCTGCCACAGATGCAGGCGAAACATCAGGAGAAAATGCCTCTGGAACATGGCCATACAGCCCGAAAAACCTACAACAACACAATGGAAAAATTACTTTTCTCATTTCTGAGTGAATTCCATTGTTTTGCCTACAGAATTCCAGTATGGTTCAACTTTTATTTTAACCTCTCTCCTGCTCTCCGTATCCCCGTCGTAGTTAACAAAGGTCTCCCAAAAACTAACCTCCTGATCCTACAAACCTTTCCTCTACGTTCTTGCTTCCCCTCATCAGTGAGCACATAATGTGTTCATATGCTGATGATCGTGCCATTACTGCTCAAGCAGGGAGCTTTGAGATGGTAGAACAGAAGCTCTAGGTGCCCTTACTGCCTATTACAGGGAAGATCAGCTGATCCCTAATCTATCTGAAACACAGACATGTGCTTTCCACCTTAAGAACAGAGAAGCATCCCGAGCTCTGAAGATGATGACCTGGGAAGGAATCCCACTGGAGCATTGCAGCGCACCCAAATCCCTGGGAGTCACTCTGGACCATGCTCTTACCTACAAGAAGCACTGCCTGAACATCAAGCAAAACGTGGCTGCTAGAGACAATATCATACGAAAGCTGACTGGCACAACCTGGGGATCACAACCAGACACAGTGAAGACATCTGCCCTTGCGCTATGCTACTCTGCTGCTGAGTATGCATGCCCAGTGTGGAACACATCTCACCACGCTAAAACAGTGAGTGTGGCTCTTAATGAGACATGCCGCGTTATCACGGGGTGTCTGCACCCTACACCACTGGAGAAATTACACTGCTTAGCCGGTATTGCACCACCTGACATCCGCCAGGAAGTAGCAGCCAATAGTGAAAGGACCAAGGCAGAGACATCTCCAGCTCATCCCCTGTTTGGGTATCAGCAAGCACGTCAATGACTTAAATCTAGAAATAGTTTTCTAAGATCTACAGAGACACTCGCTGGAACACCTCAGCAAGCGAGAGTCCAAAAGTGGCAGGCTCAAACCCAGAACCTCAACCAATGGCTGATACCAAATGAGAAATTCCCCCCTGAGCACACAGAGGACTGGGCGACTTGGAAGGCGCTGAACAGACTGCGCTCTGGCACCACGAGATGCAGAGCCAACCTTCAGAAATGTGCCCACAAAGTGGATTCCATGACATGCGAGTGTGGAGAAGAGCCAACCGCTGACCACCTGCTGCAATGCACCCTGAGCCCTGCCACATGATGCCCCAGGGAGGACCTCCTTGAGGCAACACCAGAGGCACTCCAAGGGGCCAGATACTGGGCAAAGGACATTTAATCAACTACCAAGCTTGCAAACTTTGTGTTTTGTCTGTTTGTTTGTTTTGTTCTGTTAGAAATGTAATACAATGGTCTGGTTGTCACTGACACAATAAATAAAAATACTGTTCGTGTTGGGTGCCTTCAAGACAATTCTGACCAAGGTGAACATTTCACAGAGTTTTCTTGGCAAGATCTATTCAGAGGGGATTGGGGGCATCCACACTGCATCATTAATGCAGTTCGACACCACTTTCATGGCCATTGCTGGATGCTATCCAAGCAATCCAAGCTATCCTGGATGCTATCCAAGCTATCCTGGATGCTATTATGGGAGCCATAATATTACAAAGTCTTTTGCCTTCCTTAGCATGAGCTCTAAGATCTTCTGGGGAGGCCCTCCTCTCGTTCCCACTACTGTCTCAAGCGTGGTTGGTGGGGACGAGAGAGAGGGCCTTCTCGGTGGTGGCCCCCCCCCGCCTCTGGAACGCCCTCCCAAGGTAAATAAGACATGCCCCCTCCCTCCCCTCCTTTTGTAAGAGCTTGAAGACCTGGTGGTTTCAACAAGCCTTTGAAAATGACCAGTTCTAACTCAGTCTTCCACATTGTCGAATGCGGCCTTATTCTTCCTACCAATTACCCAGATCATTTCCTCTTATCGGCCCCGGAATGAACAGCCACAGACCCATAACTAATATTATTGTTGCCTGCCATAGCATTGCACTTAATTCCCGGCCCCCCTAGAATTTTGGGGCTTGCATAAATCTTGGTCTGGCCTTTTACATTTTTAAATTACCTTAAACAGGCAGGATTACTTTTAATATATGTGTTTTACGGCGACCATTTTTATGCTTATATTGTTGTTTTGTTAATCTTATGGTTATGTTGTTTTTGACTTTGCATGTTTTGTGATGTTACCTGGGAACCGCTCTGAGTCCCCTCGGGGAGATGGAACAGTATATAAATAACGTTTTATTGTTGTTGTTGTTGTTGTTCATTCGTTCAGTCGTCTCCGACTCTTCGTGACCTCATGGACCAGCCCACGCCAGAGCTCCCTGTCGGCCGTCACCACCCCCAGCTCCCTCAAGGTCAGCCCAGTCACTTCAAGGATGCCATCCATCCATCTTGCCCTTGGTCGGCCCCTCTTCCTTTTGCCTTCCACTTTCCCCAGCATCATTCCCTTCTCTAGGCTTTCCTGTCTCCTCATGATGTGGCATTCAAAGGACTTCCGCTTTCCCTCGTCTCCTTCCCTCCAGTGAGCAGTCGGGCTTTCTTTCCTGGAGGATGGACTGGTTGGATCTTCTCGCAGTCCAAGGCACTCTCAGGACTTTCCTCCAACACCACAGCTCAAAAGCATTTCTCTTCCTTCGCTCAGCCTTCCCTTTGGTCCAGCTCTCACATCCGTAGGTTACTACGGGGAAGACCATGGCTTGGACTAGGCAATGGATCTTGGTTGCCAGTCTGATGTCTCTACTCTTTACTAATTTATCGAGATTGGACATTGCTCTCCTCCCAAGAAGGAAGCGTCTTCTGATTTCTGATTTCTAATTTATTATTATTATTATTATTTATTGTAAAGAGTGCTGGTGCCTCGCCAAACTACAACTCCCAGGATTCCATAGCACCGAGCCATGGCAATCTTGCATCCATTCTGCAATGGAAATGCAGCCATTCTGACGACATCCTCAAGCTTCAAAATACTATCAGTATTGTCTGTGAACGTGCTCAATGCTGAATAGGAAAGGCATCAATGGATGCTTGCAACAATTTATTTTATTTTATTTATATATTTATGACATTTCTATGCTGCCCTTCTTGCTCCGAAGGGGACTCAGAGCGGCTTAGAAGGTATATATACATACAATATATTATTAGCATAGTACAATATCAGTTTTAAATATTGCTTTATTGTACTATATCAATTATACTGTAATAATATTAGTAATATTACATGTAATATCAATATATAATTATAATATCATATTATTATTATTACTATTATCATTATTAGCATTATATTGCATTACATTATAATAAAATAAATATTATATGTATATACAATATATTATATATTATGAGTTATTGTAGGGTTTTTCGGGCTATATGGCCATGGTCTAGAGCAGGGGTCCTCAAACTAAGGCCCGGGGGCCGGATGCAGCCCTCCAAGGTCATTTACCCGGCCCTCGCTCAGGGTCAACCTAAGTCTGAAATGACTTGAAAGGACACAACAACAACAACAATCCTATTTCATCAGCCAAAAGCAGGCCCACATTCCCCATTGAAATACTAATGAGTTTATATTTGTTAACATTGTTCCTCATTTTAATTATTGTATTGTTCTAGAGTGTTTATTACACTATAAATAAGGTATGTGCAGCGTGCACAGGAATTCATGTTTTGTTTTTCAAATTATAATCCGGCCCTCCAACAGTCTGAGAGACTGTGACCTGGCCCTCTGCTTTAAAAGTTTGTGGACCCCTGGTCTAGAGGCATTGTCTCCTGACGTTTCACCTGCATCTATGGCAAGCATCCTCAGAGATAGTGACCTCACAACCTCTGAAGATGCAGGCGAAATGTCAGGAGAGAATGCCTCTAGACCATGGCCATAGAGCCTGAAAAAAACCTACAACAACCCAGTGATTCCAGCCAGGAAAGCATTCGACAATATTATATATTATATTAGGTAAAGGTAAAGGTAGTCCCACGACATTAAGTCCAGTCATGTCTGACTCTGGGGTGTGGTGCTCATCTCCATTGCTAAGTCGAAGAGCCAGCGTTGTCCATAGACACCTCCAAAGTCATGCGGCTGGCATGACTGCACGGAGAGCCGTTATATATTATATATATTATATTATATTATATTATATTATGTTATATTATATTATTACAATACCTTGGATCCTTCCATCTATTTCTCTGGTAACACAGCATGCCCTTCTCCTCAATAACAAAAGAATCCCATTTTTCGAACCTCTCCAAATCAAAATACATTGCCTTCCTAACATAAAATGGATTTTTTCAATCAACGCTTGCACAGAGAATCACAGAATCATAAAGTTGGAAGAGACCTCGTGGGTCATCCAGTCCAACCCCATTCTGCCAAGAAGCAGGAATATTGCATTCAAATCACCCCTGACAGATGGCCATCCAGCCTCTGTTTCAAAGCTTCCAAAGAAAGGAGCTTCCACCACACTCCGGGGCAGAGAGTTCCACTGCTCAACGGCTCTCACAGTCAGGAAGTTCTTCCTCGTGTTCAGGTGGAATCTCCTCTCTTGTAATTTGAAGCCATTGTTCCATTGCGTCCTAGTCTCCAGGGAAGCAGAAAACAAGCTTGCTCCCTCCTCCTCCCTGTGGCTTCCTCTCACATATTTATACATGGCTATCATATCTCCTCTCAGCCTTCTCTTCTTCAGGCTAAACATGCCCACTTCCCTAAGCCGCTCCTCATAGGGCTTGTTCTCCAGACCCTTGATCATTTTAGTCGCCCTCCTTTGGACACTTTCCAGCTTGTCAACATCTCCCTTCAACTGAAGAGCCCAGAACTGGACACAATATTCCAGGTGTGGTCTAACCAAAGCGGAATAAAGCATGTGGAGCATGACTTCCCTAAATCTAGTCACTATGCTCCTATTGATGCAGGCCAAAATCCCATTGGCTTTTTTTGCCGCCAATATTATATTACATTATTACAATATCTTGGATCCTTCCATCTATTTCTCTAGGAACACAGCATGCCCTTCTCAATAACAAAAGAACCCAAATTTTCGAACCTCTCCAAATCAAAATAAATAGCCTTCCTAACATAAAATGGATGTCTTCAATCAATGCTTGCACAGGGAATCACAGAATCATAAAGTTGGAAGAGACCGCATGGGCCATCCAGTCCAACCCTGTTCAAAGCACCCCCAACAGATGGCTATCCAGCCTCTGCTTCAAAGCCTCCAAAGGAGGAGCCTCCACCACACTCCCTCTGGGGCAGGGAGTTCCACTGCTGAACAGCTCTCACAGTCAAGAAGCTCTTCCTCATGTTCAGGTGGAATCTCCTTTCATGTAGTTTGAAGCTATGGCTCCATTGTGTCCTAGTCTCCAGGGCAGCAGAAAACAAGCTTGCTCCCTCCTCCTTATGTCTTCTCCTCATGTATTTATACATGGCTATCATGTCTCCTTTCAGCCTTCTCTTGTGCAGGGTAAACATGCCCAGCTCTTTAAGCCGCTCCTCATAGAGCTTGTTCTCCAGGCCCTGGAGCCTTTGAGTCGTTCTCTTCTGGACATATTCCAGCTTAGAGTCAACATCTCCTTTCAATTGTGGTGCCCAGAACTGGACACAGTGGGATTCTAGGTAAAGTGGTCTAACCGAGGCAGAAGAGAGCAGGGGTAGCATGGATCTATGTTTCAAAGTGTATACAAACCCCAAGCCCTGAGTACTTCATACTAAATATTTAGAGAACCAGAGTCACAATCAAATCTTGGTGGCATAACAAAACAAAAAACCCAACCAAGAAATACTTTAAATAGGTTACAAATTGCACAGTATCCCATTTCCCATTATCCAATTATGACCTCTGCAGTAAATTCAATCCCAAAAAGTCATTACCTATGATAACTAACTGACCTGACATTAAGCTATATTTTTGGCACTATTTTGGGTACCTGGAGTTGCCCGAGTTATTTGAAAAAGTCATTTTTAATAGTCCAAAATGCATAAGGTTGTGGGTGAACTACAACTCATATCATGCCAGGTGAATCCTGGTATGATATGAGTTGTAGTTTGTGCTCTTTCGCTGTAGGGTAAACTACAACTCCCACTATGGTGAGTCAGTCTCCTCAAGCAGGTTGAGTTAGCCATGGGGGGTTCTGTGTGCCAAGTTTGGTCCAGGTCCAGTATCGCTGGAGGTCAGTTTCCCTGGTTGTGGGTGAACTACAACTCCCAGGTAGGAAGCTCGGTTCCCCTCAAACCCCTCCAGTAATCAAATTTTGGCATATCAGGTATGTGTGCCAAGTTTGGCCCAGATCCATCAGTGTTTGGATTCTCAGTGCTCTCTGAATATAGGTGAACTACAACTCCTCCAAATCAAGGTGAACTTTCCCCAAAGACCTCCAGTATTTTTTGCTGGTCATGGGGGCTCTGTGTGCAAAGTGTGAGCCAACTCCATCTTTGTCGGAGTTCAGACTGCTCATTGATTGAAGAGAACTATAAATCCCAGAACCTACAACTCCAAAATGTCCAATCCAATTTCCCTTAAAACCCACCAGTATTCAAATTTGGGTATATTGGGAATGCATGCCAAGTTTGGTCCAGACCCATCATTGTTTGGGTTCCTAGTGCACTCTGGATGTAGGTGAACTACAACTCCTATAAATCCCTCCAAAAACCTCCAATATTTTTTTGCTAGTCATGGGGGTCCTGCGTGACAAGTTAGTTCCAGATCCATTGTTGATGGAGTTTAGAGTGCTCTTAGATTGCAGGTGAACTATACATCCCAGTACTCACAACTCCTATAAATCGTGGTGAAATTTCCCCAAACCTCTCTAGTATGTTCAGTTGATGACAAATTCCTGTTTACTGTGTGCCACAGAAAAGAATGTGCTTCTGAAAGACACTGAAACAGAGCAACTGCGTGCAATAAGTGGGCCAAACAGTGTAAAATTCACTATTGTTTCAAACTACAGCTCATGTGCTCCCGAAAGACGAGGAAACAGAGCAAATGCGTGCAATAAGTAGGCCAAACAGTGTACAATTCACTATTGTTTCAATGATTGCTCATGTGCTCCCGAAAGACAAGGAAACAGAGCAGATGTGTGCAATAAGTGGGCCAAACAGTGTAAAATTCACTATTGTTTCAAACTACAACTCATGTACTCAAGAAAGACGAGGAAACAGAGAAAGTGTGTGCAATAAGTAGGCCAAATATTGTAAAATTCACGATTGTTTCAAACTACAGCTCATGTGCTCCCGAAAGACGAGGAAACAGAGCAAATGTGTGAAATAAGTAGGCCAAATATTGTAAAATTCACGATTGTTTCAAACTACAGCTCATGTGCTCCCGAAAGACGAGAAAACAGAGCAAATGTGTGCAATAAGTAGGCAAAATATTGTAAAATTCACTATTGTTTCAAACTATAGCTCATGTGCTCTCGAAAGACGAGGAAACACAGCTAATGCATGCAATAAGTGGGCCAAATATTGTAAAAACCACTATTGTTTCAAACTATTGCTCATGTACTCCAGAAAGACGAGGAAACAGAGCAAGTGTGTGCAATAAGTAGGCCAAATATTGTAAAATTCACGATTGTTTCAAACTACAGCTCATGTGCTCCTGAAAGACGAGGAAACAGAGCAAATGTGTGCAATAAGTGGGCCAAACAGTGTAAAATTCACTATTTTCAAACTACAGCTCATGTGCTCCCGAAAGACGAGGAAACAGAGCAAATGCGTGCAATAAGTAGGCCAAACAGTGTAAAAATCACTATTGTTTCAAACTATTGCTCATGTGCTCCCAAAAGACGAGGAAACAGAGCAAATGTGTGCAATAAGTAGGCCATATATTGTAAAATTCACGATTGTTTCAAACTATTGCTCATGTGCTCCCGAAAGACAAGGAAACAGAGTAAGTGCGTGCAATAAGTGGGCCAAACAGTGTAAAAATCACTATTGTTTCAAACTATTGCTCATGTGCTCCTCAAAGATGAGGAAATAGAGCAATTGTGTTCTATAAGTGGACCAAACAGTGTAAAATTCACTATTGTTACCGTTCATGGTAGAAAACAATGAGCCATAAGAAAGAACAAAAGAAGCCACTGCCCTACCTTAAAATCAATTTCTTAATGCCAATCTTTCCTGGAAATAATTGACGTGGGGAAAGCCATCTTCTTGTGCCCTCCCCCTTTTTATTTGCTTTGAGCTTCTTCCATTTCTCTTTAGAAGATGATTAACAGCACATCTAATGAGCAAGCAGGGCTTTCTGATAAGCAGTCGGCATTATTGTGCTTTCAGAAGAATGAAGCTCAACACCAAAAGCTCTCTCTGTGTTTTTTGGGGGAACTTTGAAAGTACAAAAGAGGGAGGGAATAATGTGTCAGCATCCTCCGCTGCCCCCCTGGAGATTTCAAATAAAATGCTCCACAAATTATTTCCCTTCCTATATCTGAGTGAGGCAAGTAACTAGCTACAAATAGGGATCATCTTGGGTACTGCCAGCACATTGTCCGTCATCAACAGCGCGAGAGTCAACTGAGCCTATGGTCAACCTGTTTGACTTGGAAATCAAGACCGAAACCAATTCACTTGCACAGCTATCTGCTTCTTCAGCCTCTCCTGTGGGAGGACTTTGGAGGATTTATCCAGCCAAGAGGAAAGAGCCAATGGTGGCTTTGCATTACTGGAAAACACTTCCATATGTCAAGAGCCCAACATTTTCCTTGATCCTTCAAACTGCTGCAGTCCACACACTCCCAAGAGGAGCTTGTACTAGTGTTGGTGATCCTTTGGAATATTATAGGATACTAGATGTACCCACCACACGTTGCTGTGGCCAACCTTCCCTTCCTCTCCCTCTCCTTTCTTTCTCTCTTTCCTTCCCTTCCTTTTAGTCTTTCCTTCTCTCCTTCCTTCCTTCTCTTCCTCTTCCCTTCCTTCCCCCCTTTTTCTTTCCCTTCCACTTTCTCTCCTTTCCTCCTTCTCTATGCATTCTAGGACTGCAACTCCCAGCAGTTCTCCTGATCAATTTATTTACTATAGGGCTCTATTGGATCTATATATCTTATCTTGCTGAGAGTTGCAGTCCAGGAATAGGAAATTGGGATGCCCCCAAAGAAATCCAAGGAGAGGAAAGCTTGCATTTTGGAAGCAGTGTATTTGGATCCTCCTCCTCTCCTAAAGGGCCTGGTCTAGGGGATGCTGGGAGATGTAGCCCAGAAGAGAGTGTGAATATGCTACTGTGTGTTTTGTTTGCCAGGGGGAGTCAACTTTGCGCTGTAACGTCTTTTTGCTTTTTTGGAATTTTAAGTCCCTACTGCTGTGTTTTTCAGTGTTTTTATGAGTGGCTAGCCGTCCCCTGCCATGCATTGCTGTGGCCCACATGGGGGTTCTGTGTGGGAGGTTTGGCCCAATTCTATTGTTGGTGGGGTTCAGAATGCTCTGTGAACTATAAATCCTGGCAACTACAACTCCCAAATGCCAAGATTCGATTTCCCCCAAACTCCACCAGTGTTCACACTTGGGCATATTGAGTATTCGTGTAGAGTTTGGTCCCGATCCATCATTGTTTGAGTTCACAGTGATCTCTGGATGTAGGTGAACTACAACTCCAAAACCAAAGGACACTGCCCACCAAACCCTTCCAGTATTTTCTGTTGGTCATGGGAGTTCTGTGTGCCAAGTTTGGTTCAATTCCATCATTGGTGGAGTTCAGAATGCTCTTTGATTGTAGGAGAACTATAAATCCCAGCAACTACAACTTCCAAATGACAAAATCATTTTTTTGAGTGAAGGACATACATTGGGCTGTTAGCTGTCTTGTGTCCAAATTTGGTGTCAAATCGTCCAGTGGTTTTTGAGTTATGTTAATCCCACAAACAAACATTACATTTTTATTTATATAGATGGAATTTTATTTATATAGATGAAGAAGGTGTCTGTGGCGACGAGTGAGAACTGGACATTACATAAAACTTTTCTTCCTATTACAGTTTAAAGGTTTCCAATGTCTGACTTATCTGATATAGAACTGGGGTGTAAGATGATATACTATTAAATGAAGCCCTCTTTCCTTTTCAAAACAAAACAAAGAGCCAGATACAAAAACATAGGCTTAAAGAAGCTAATAGGCTTGTGCATGGATTCAGAGTGCTCAGTTCGCTCCAATCAATCCGGCTTGTTTGGCTTGGTTGGATGGCCGTAACGATAAAAACTCAGCCATCATGATCACGTGGCAACTGATCACGGCTTCTCCTACCCTATTCAGCATCACGTGGCGGGCAAAGAGGATGCCACGTGCTGCTTGCACAGGGTTTCCCTGTGAGCCCTGCCTGTTGTGCCAATTGAGATAGAAGAACGCCGTGACGTGTCTTACACGAGCTGTGCCTGCTTCCTTGACCCCGTTGCTGAAACCCAGGTTCCCTTGAAGGGAAAAAGGAAAGGGTCTCAGGAAGTGTGCTACCTTAACCACATTGCTCAAATTCCCTTGAAGGGAAGAAAATAAAGGACCCCAGAAACGGGAAAGGGGAGACTTGTGAGTTGTTCCTCATTGCCGCCAATGGGCTGGATCTAACTATATTTTCCGGCTACTCGCTCGTTTTCAGGAGGTGTATGAAAACGGATCCTGGGGTCTCCTGAAATCCAGCCAGCAAAAACTAATCGAGGTTCAGCCGAAATGCACAAGCCAAGGGTTAGAACTTTAATAGTGGCAACTTGTTGTTCATTCGTTCAGTCGTCTCCGACTCTTCGTGACCTCATGGACCAGCCCACGCCAGAGCTCCCTGTCGGCCGTCACCACCCCCAGCTCCTTCAAGGTCAGTCCAGTCACTTCAAGGATGCCATCCATCCATCTTGCCCTTGGTCGGCCCCTCTTCCTTTTTCCTTCCATTTTCCCCAGAATCATTCCCTTCTCCAAGCTTTGCTGTCTCCTCATGATGTGGCCAAAGGACTTCCGCTTTCCCTCTCGTCTCCTTCCCTCCAGTGAGCAGCCGGGCTTTATTTTCTGGAGGATGGACTAGTTGGATCTCCTCGCAGTCCAAGGCACCCTCAGAACTTTCCTCCAACACCACAGCTCAAAAGCATCTATCTTCCTTCGCTCAGCCTTCCCTAAGGTCCAGCTCTCACATCCATAGGTGACTACAGGGAATACCATAGTGGCAACTATTTATTTACATATAGTACAAAAGTGATACATGCCACCAAGTTTTACAGTCCTTCAATATAGTCGGCAGCATTGTGTACAACCTGTTTCCAACGATGTGGAAGTCGTAGGGCACCTGTTGCTGCAGCGCCTGTTCCGTTGATAGTTCAAATGGAGCAGTCTCCTGCCGCAAGAATCTCTGGAACAGTTCTGAAGCGAATGCCACAAAGTGGTTCCTTCATCTTAGGAATTAAGTCAGTGTTGTGGCTCAGCTGGAGCCTCAGGAAGAAGAAGATGGGTTTCAGATTCCTGAACACGTTCCTGTTGTTGATACAGATGATGTTGATCCAGAAGATGAGGAGTTTCAGTTTCCCATGGCCAGGGATGTTTTGGAAGATGCTTCTGATCTTAGTGAAACTTCCCAGGTGCAGGTGGAGGAGGCGAGCTCTCAGCCTGCCGATTCTCAGGCTAATGAGTTATCCGACCTTGAGGGCTCTGCAGACGTAGATAGGGAGGATCGCTTGCAATTCAGGGTTCGCCGCAGTGCGAGGCTTGCTAACAAGAGGGAGATTAAAGGTCAACGGAATGTGCACATGCTGGGAAAGTATATTAAACGGGCTGTTTGAAGTCCACTCTTTGTCAGTACAACTTCTGCAAATAACCTGGTAACTTCTCTGGAATTGCCTTGGCTTCTTGGGACTTTGTCTTGTTCTTGGCTCCTTGGGACTCTGCCATAGAATCATAGAATCCTAGAGTTGGAAGAGACCTCATGGGCCATCCAGTCCAACCCCATTCTGCCAAGAAGCAGGAATATTGCATTTAAATCACCCCTGACAGATGGCCATCCAGCCTCTGTTTCAAAGCTTCCAAAGAAGGAGCCTCCACCACACTCCCTCCGGGGCAGAGAGTTCCACTGCTGAACGGCTCTCACAGTCAGGAAGTTCTTCCTCGTGTTCAGATGGAATCTCCTCTCTTGTAGTTTGAAACCATTGTCCCATTGCATCCTAGTCTCCAGGGAAGCAGAAAGGAAGCTTGCTCCCTCCTCCCTGTGGCTTCCTCTCACATATTTATACATAGCTATCATATCTCCTCTCAGCCTTCTCTTCTTCAGGCTAAACATGCCCAGCTCCTTAAGCCATTCTTCATAGGGCTTGTTCTCCAGACCCTTGATCATTTTAGTTGCCCCCTCTGGACACATTCCAGCTTCTCAATATCTCTTTTCAATTGTGGTGCCCAGAACTGGACACAATATTCCAGGTAAAGTGGTCTAACCAAAGCGGAATAGTGCATGGGGTGCAGGACTTCCCTAGATCTAGACACTCTGCTCCACATCCCATTCCTGGCTCATGTTTAACTTGTTCCCCACGAGGACTCCAAGATCTTTTTCACACGTACTGCTCTCGAGCCAGGCCTCATGGTCCCCCATTCTGTATCTTTGCATTTTGTTTTTTCTGCCTAAGTGGAGTATCTTGCCTTTGCCCCGTTGAACTTCATTTTGTTAGTTTTGGCCCATCATCTCTCTAATCTGTCAAGATAGTTTTGAATCCTGCTCCTGTCCTCTGGAGTCTTGGCTCTCCCTCCCAATCTGGTGTCATCTGCAAACTGGATGATCCTGCCTTTTAGCCCTTCATCTAAGTCATGAATGGAGATCCTGAGCAGGACCGGGCCCAGGCTGGAACATTGCTGTTTGTAGCCTTCTGCTCGTCACTTCTTTCCAGGATGAAGAGGAGGAAGCCTTGGGGAGAATCACCCTCTGGGTTTGTCCATTTAACTAATTACTGATCTACCTCACCATAGTTTTGCCTCGCCCACATTGGACTAGTTTCCTTGCCAGAAGGTCATGGGGGACCTTGTCAAAGAAGGCCTTCCTGACATCCAGACACGCTCCATCCACGGCATCATTCCCCGCATCTACCCAGCTTGTAACTCTATCAAAAAAAGAGATCAGATGAGCCTGGCATGACTTGTTTTTGATAAATCCATGTTGACTCTTAGCGATGACCGCCTTTGTTTCTAAGTGTCTGCAGACCACTTCCTTAACAATCTTTTCCAGAATCTTGCCTGGTATCGACGCGAGGATGACCGGTATTGGTCATTGTTTGGGTCATCCTTTTTTCCCTTCTTGAAGATTGGGACCACATTGGCCCTCCTCCAGTCGGCTGGAACTTCTCCCGTTCTCCCAAGAACTCTCAAATATGATTGCCAATGGTTCCGAGATGACTTCCGCTCGTTCCTTCAATACTCTTGGGTGGAGTTGATCTGCCATGCTGCCATGGAATCTTGTTTGATCAATGCCTTCTGGATTATGCTTCATGTTGTTTGCCATTAAACTTTGGGAACTTTGCCTTTGCATTCCAGGCTTTACTTTTGCCACTGAACTTTTGAAACTTTACCTTTTTGTTAAAGACTTTGTTTTTCTTCAATAAACTACAAAACTTTCAGCCTTGGTGTGGCGAATCTATCCAGAGCTGCGACAGTCACAAGTCACAAGGGCTGAAATCTGGGGAGTCTGGTGGAGGGTACAGCCCTTCCCAGCCCCATTGATCGAGCAAATCAGCCGCAGCTTGCGCTGCATGTGGCTGAGCATTGTCATGCCAAAGAGAGGGGCGTTCTGCAGAAAGTATTGCCGTTTTTTCTCAAAGCTGGTCTGAAATGGTGTTCCAAAAATGAGCAGTAATACTGAGCATTGACGGTCTGATGTGGCGGAACGGATGACACCATCACAGTCGTACACAATGCCCGTAATGACGCCTTTCGTTCGATTGGCGTTTCAGTTCTGGCTGGTATGGTCTGGCCCAATTCTCATCTAGCGTAATGATATGGCGTAAGAAAGTCTCTTCTTTGTGCTCATAGTGAGTACGAGCCGTATCATATCATAGCCATTTCTGCATTTCCATCAAATGATGTGGACCTAATCGAAAACATCGTGACGACACTTACTTTAGACCGCAAGCTAATATGTGACTCAGTTCTTTGCATCACCCCGCATGTGCGTGACGTAGGAAGGGCAAGTCTTTTTGCTCAGAGGTAAGGTAGGTATGCAACTAACGTGTGGTATATGCAACATGCTTTGGTTTCGTTGCGTGGCGTCTTTACAGCAGTGTTGCCATTATTAAAGTTCCAGCCCTCGTATTACCTCTAACATTGAAGAGGTTTTGTTTGTGTGTATTCGATATCTGCAAATGACTTAATTTCAGAATTCTGCAGACTGAAAAGCTAAAAATGAAGATGAAGCCAAATCTAAAGGAAAAGGCAGTTACAAGCTACCTAACTCTTGATAATGAAAGGATGCTGGAGTATGCAAAAAGCCCTAAATTATATAGATATGATATGAATATTTTGTGCCATTCCCTGTGTTTGTGTTGCTACTCTCGTAGGTTTAAAACTGTCTGAAAGCACTGAAAGGGATTTAGATCACCTCGTTTCCAAATTTTCACCTGCCATTAAATCTGAAGCATTTGCTTTCCTACTGCTTCAAGCAGCCCACTGTAAAACAGAACTGCCTCCCTCTGAACCTTCAAATGTCATTATTCTGCAAAAATGATGAAATGCATTCAAAGTGGCAAGTGCTGTATGTCAAAGATCTGTGGGAGCTGTACTTTTTGTGCTTATGAATAATATAACCACCCAAGCAGGCGAGGGAGCCAATGTTTTCATCCTCTCTTTCAAATCTGGTCCTCAAACCATGGTCCCTAAAACACTCACTACTGTCCAAAACGGCTTCTGGGAGCCACAATCCAACATCTTGAGACCCAAATTTAGGGATCACTAATTTGGAACCCATCTTTATACAGGCAAAAATAATTCTACCTATCCAATGTCTATTGCTGATGCTGTAATGAACAAAACAGAATAATAACAAACAGTTAATTTACTTCTAAAAAAATTCTTAAGCTCCATGTTTGCCCATATTCATATCCATAAATGCGGTGCAGCTAGTTAGTAGCCAGAGGCATTAAATCACTACTGACTGAGAGGTCATGGGTTCAAAGCCAGCCCGGGTCAGAGTGAGCTCCCGACCATTAATAGTCTAGCTTGCTGTTGACCTATGCAGCCTGAAAGACAGTTGCATCTGTCAAGTAGGAAATTTAGGTACCGCTTTATGCAGGGAGGCAAATTCAACTAATTTATGATGTCATAAAACCTTCCAGCAGCGTGCAGAAGAATGAGGAAGTACTCCATCAAATGACTTGGTGTCACAAGTTGACGGTGAAGCAGCAGCTCCCCCTGTGGCCAGAATCGAGCATACTCTCATGAAGCCAGGAAAGCTGGAATGTTAAATTGCCTCTGTGCCTGTCTATATATGTTGTATGTCTAAATGGCATTCAATGTTTGCCATGTATATGTGCATTGTCATCAGCCCTGAGTACCCTGCAGGGTGAGAAGGCCAGAATATTGTGCTACGGTAATAATATAATATATTGTATTTACATATTACTTGTAATCCGCTCTGAGTCCCCTTTGGGGTGAGAAGGGCGGCATATAAATGTCGTAAACAAATAAATATAAAAATAAATAAAAAAATAAATATTCTTTTTTCCTTTTCAGTACAACAAATATAAGTACTATGACCTATGAGTCTGGAACATCAGAAAATGGCACTTCCTCCCCAAATCACTGCTTGCACCCACAGAATATAAACTAAGACTCCCAGCATTTAGTCAATCCTTTTGCATTCCTTTGCACTGTCTTCCATAAATGCCTGTATGCAATTTGTCACTACACTATTAGAATTGTATAGACTCCAATATATAATCATCCTCTACTACTCAGATATCCTATAACTAAGTACATAAAGTCAAAGGCAAATTAAATGTCATTTTTTTCGCTTTGAAACTGAATAAATGGAAGGTGAGAAGTTACTGAAACACTGGTAAAAATTAACTAGAGAGAACCAAACCCCTCCTTAAGTACGTCCAAGTTAAGAAGGGGTAATTTTTCCAAGTCATGTTAGTCATATTGAAAATTACCATATATTCCGGAATACAAGGCGACGGAGGTATAAGACAACCCCCCCAACTTTTGATGATAAAATACAGAGTTAGGGATATACTCGGCATTTAAGACTACCCCCCCCCTTTGAAGACTATGCCCCCGCCACTCGCCGTTCAAGGACCTCCTTGCCCCGTTACTTACCTCCTCTGAAGGCCACTGGGCTTGCCTAGGCCCAAGGAAGTGCCTCCAGATGGCGACTCCTGGCAGCGCTGGACGGCAGTGTGCCTTGGATGTGCTCCCAGAGGCATGCTGGGAGCAGTAGGATTCGGGGAACTACTGCTCCCAGCATGCATCTGGGAGCACATCCAAGGCACGCCGTTGCCCAGAGCTGCTTGGAGTCGGTGTCCGGAGGCCCAAGGCCCGAGGAAGTGTCCTCAGATGACTCCTAGCAGCGCTGGGCAACGGTGTGCCTTGGATGTGCTCCCAGAGGCATGCTGGGAGCAGTAGTTTCCTGAATCCTGGTAGCATATCCAAGGCACGCCGTCGCCCAGCACTACTTGGAGTCGGTGTCCGGAGACCCAAGGCTCAAGGAAGCATCCCCGGATGACTCCTAGCAGCGCTGGGCGACAGCGTGCCTTGGATGTGCTCCCAGAGGCATTCTGGGAGCAGGAGTTCCCCGACTCCTCCTGCTCCCAGCATGCGTCTGGGAGCATATCCAAGGCACACTGTCACCCAGCGCGGCTTGGAGTTGGCGACCGGAGGCACTTCCTGGGCCTAGGCAAGCCTCCTTGGACCTAAGCAGAGGCATGCTGGGAGCAGTAGGAGTTGGGGAACTACTGCTCCCAGCATGCCTCTGGGAGCACATCCAAGGCACGCTGTCGCCCAGCACTGCTTGGAGTCGGTGTCCGGAGGTCCAAGGCCCAAGGAAGCGTCCCTGGATGACTCCTAGCAGCGCTGGGCGACGGCGTGCCTTGGATGTGCTCCCAAGGCATGCTGGGAGCAATAGGAGTCGGGGAACTACTGCTCCCAGCATGCCTCTGGGAGCACATCCAAGGCACGCTGTCACCCAGCACTGCTAGGAGTCAGCGTCTGGAGACCCTTCCTTGAGCCTAGGCAAGCCCAGTGGCCTTCAGAGGAGGTAAGAAGGGAGGGCAAGGAGGTCCTTGAACGGTGAGCAGTGGGGGCATAGTTTTCAAAGAGGAGGGTAATCTTAAACGCTGAATATATCCCTAACTCTGTATCGTAAGTGGCGAGGGCAGAGGAGGTCCTTGAATGAAGGGAAAGGGAAAGCCCAGCGATGTTACTTGGGAACCGCTCGGGGAGTCCCCTCAGGGAAATGGAGCGGTATATAAATAAAGATTATTATTATTATTATTATTATTATTATTATTATTATCATTACCCCTGGCCGTTCTCGGTGGCAATGCGGCCTGCCACTCCTCCTCCCCATGCCCTCCCTCCCTCTACCCTCCTCCTCCTCCCCTACTCAAGCTGTGTCACTAAGGGCGATTTTATTTTTTTATTTTCCCCCCCAGTAATCTTTATTGTAAGTTTTCTTTTGACAATGAAAGAGGGGGAACAATCGGAATGATAGGAAAGTAAGATTTTATTTTTTATTTTTTTCTTTAACTTAATAATTTAATTTATACCCGGTGTCCTAGACGACCCCCAACTTTTAATAATATTTTCCAGGCATAAAAAGTGGTCTAGTACCCCGGAATATACGGTATTTCATATAAACACTATTAGCTTGTAATACATAAAAAGGAGGGCTATTTCATGAACTATATAAAAAAAATCCCAACCCATCCAGCTTGAAGATGACCCACCGGGTTCCATTTCTATGAGGTCAATGTATTCACGCTTCCAGGGAATGATTGAGGAAATCAATACCATAACATGCTCAAAATCCCAACAGCTGTCCTGGGGCCTTTGGCATGGCAAGAATAGGCACGGGCAGCTACCATGCGATGGGAAAGTTCAGGACTAAGTCTGTTTCTAAAAGACCCCAATTAATGTCCCGGGGCCTGGGGTGAACGGGATTGAGGCGTGCACAGTTCAGTTCTTAATCAAATCAACGACTCGACATCAAAGATATAAACAGAGGAAGACAAAAAATCAGGGCTCACCTCTTGCACAAACGAAACAAAAGCCTACATTTACAGCTGATGAAGAGTGATGGCTCCTTTTGGAATGGTTACTACAGATGAGAATGTGGGATGACACAAACAAACTTCCCGCAGCAATACAGCCATCTCCCGAGTGATAGGCAATGGGGCACCTCAAACATCTCACCATGCGACCTGTTTGATATAAAATGGACCAGATGACAGTCCGTTTAGAACAGCGGTGGAGGTTAGGTTGAGAGAGAGAGAGATAGATATATCCAATCGCACATGTAACAACTTTTCAAAAAGGAACAACATTTTTTGCTTCCCTTCCCCTTTTGCCTCCCACGAAACTCAAAGGCACATCTATGCTGGAGTTATTCCAGGGGAAAATTTCAAAAAACAATATACGAGGGTTGAATGAAAAGTAATGCCTCCACCTTCATAACTCAACAGATGGCAGTACCAGTATGCGGCAGGTACTGGTTCAGTGGACTCTCCTCTACAGTTCCATTTTGGTGGGAAGCCTTAGCACTGAATGGTTGTGTTGTTAAAGTGAAAAGTAATGCCTCCACATTCGTAACTCCTCAACAGATGGCAGTACCAGTATGTGGCAGGTACTGGCTTGTTCAGTGGACTCTCCTCTACAGTTCCATTTTGGTGGGAAGTCTTAGAACTGAATGGTTGTGTTGTTAAAGTGAAAAGTAATGCCTCCACCTTCATAACTCCTCAACAGATGGTAGTACCAGTATACGGCAGGTACTAACTTGTTCAGTGGACTCTCCTCTACAGTTCCATTTTGGCGGGAAGCCTTAGAACCGAATGGTTGCGTTGTTAAAGTGAAAAGTAATGCCTCCACCTTCGTAACTCCTCAACAGATGGTAGTACCAGTATGCGGCAGGTACTAACTTGTTCAGTGGACTCTCCTCTACAGCTCCATTTGGGTGGGAAGCCTTAGCACTGAATGGTTGTGTTGTTAAAGTGAAAAGTAATGCCTCCACCTTCGTAACTCCTCAACAGATGGCAGTACTGGTATGCGGCAGGTACTGGCTTGTTCAGTATACTCTCCTCTACAGGAAGCCTTAGCATTGAATGGTTGTGTTGTTAAAGTGAAAAGTATGGAACCCTGCACAGATGGTCGGTCAATGCAACTTTATGCAAGTTAACAATCACTCAGAGAGAAATTTCAAGCATAATCGGCATTTCACAAGAACATGTGGGTCACATTATTGCTTTGTTTGGCATTACTTTTCATTCAACCCTCGTACATATGGAAAAGTTTTCTAAAATTTGCACCACGTGTAACTAGGTTCAGCTTGATATTTTGGATGAAGAAGACAAGAGCGAAGATCAAATTTATGAGAATCTTTGTTGACAGGGCTAATGCTCTGATTTGGTCCCCATGTAGCTACATCCCAAACTAAACCTTTTCCATTCTGAATTGACAGGGGGGAAAATTTCACAGCTAGTGCTCAAATTTGCTTGTTTTCCTCTCCCCGTCTGATCTGTTTTTCCTTTTGTGTCATGGCTTTTGAACAGGGTTATTTCTGCGTTTGATTTATTAAAATATTCCCATCCAAACCCAAGTAACGAAGGTGGAAGCATTACTTTTCATTCAACCCTCGTAGTAAGAGTCTCGCTTATCCAACCTTCGCTCATCCAACGTTCTGTATTAATCAACGCAGTCTGCCTCCCGCCTGGATCCACACCTGTTTCAATACACTGTGATGTTTTGGTGCTAAATTCATAAATACAGTCATTACTACATAACGTTACTGTGTATGGGACTGCTTTTCTGTTGATTTGTTGTAGACCCCATTTACAACCAAGTTTCAAAACAATTCACCAATCTACTGATTTTTTAGAATTATTTTAAGTTTTAAACATAACATTTTTTAAAAATAAGACAAATTGCAAGAGAGGGTTCTTGGGAATTGTAGTCACTGGTTGTGTCCATTCTCAGCCAATCAGAACATGGACATCACCAGGCTTTTTACTGAGAGAGAAAAAACTTCAACTCCCATCATGCTTTGAGAGGAACTTTCAATGGCCACCTTATGCTAGTGCCACTGGGAAAGTGAGTTCTAAGGGCCCTCTCTGGAGGAGGAAGTAACTTTCCAAGAAAAAAATGGAGAAAAAGACACCACAAACCCCTGATTCAGGGAATTTGTGGACTTAACTCTTTCTGAAAATATCATCTCTCTGGATTCGTTTCACTGGTCTGTTCCTCTCTCTCTTCCCCTTTGTATTTTCAGAAATTACACAAAAATGGCCCTCCAAAAACTACAAATCTGTGATTCGGGCCCAACTCTACTACACACATCTTGTCTCTCCCTTCCCCGCATCTCTGCATACGAACCCACACGAACTACGATATAGTAATATATAATACTACTATTGTGCTATGCTGATAATATAATATATTGTATGTACATATAATGTTGATCATAATATTATAATGTAATACAATATAATAACAATACAATAATTATATATGATATATTACATGTAATATTCATAATAATATTGCAGTATAGTGGTATAGTGCAATATAGTAATACATAATACTAATATTATTCTGAGCTAATAATATAATATATTGTATATACATATAATATTGATCATAATTTTGTAATACAATATAATAATTATATATGATATATTACATGTAATATTTCTAATATTATTGCAGTGTAGTGGTATAGTACAATATAGTAATATAGAATACTACTATGGTGCTATGCTGATAATATAATATATTGTATGTACATATAATGTTGATCATAATATTATAATGTAATACAATATAATAATACAATATAATAATTATATATGATATATTACATGTAATATTCATAATAATATTGCAGTATAGTGGTATAGTACAATATAGTAATACATAATACTAATATTATGCTGTGCTAATAATATAATATATTGTATATACATATAATATTGATCATAATTTTGTAATACAATATAATAATTATATATGATATATTACATGTAATATTTCTAATATTATTGCAGTATAGTGGTATAGTACAATATAGTAATATATACTACTACTATTGTGCTATGCTGATAATATAATATATTGTATGTACATATAATGTTGATCATAATATTATAATGTAATACAATATAATAATACAATATAATAATTATATATGATATATTACATGTAATATTCGTAATAATATTGCAGTATAGTGGTATAGTACAATATAGTAATATATAATACTACTATTGTGCTATGCTGATAATATAATATATTGTATGTACATATAATGTTGATCATAATATTATAATGTAATACAATATAATAATAATACAATATAATAATTATATATGATATATTACATGTAATATTTGTAATAATATTGCAGTATAGTGGTATAGTACAATATAGTAATACATAATACTAATATTATGCTGTGCTAATAATATAATATATTGTATATACATATAATATTGATCATAATTTTGTAATACAATATAATAATTATATATGATATATTACATGTAATATTTCTAATATTATTGCAGTATAGTGGTATAGTACAATATAGTAATATATACTACTACTATTGTGCTATGCTGATAATATAATATATCGTATGTACATATAATGTTGATCATAATATTATAATGTAATACAATATAATAATAATACAATATAATAATTATATATTACATGTAATATTGTATGCATATACAATATATTATATTATTAAATGAATCTACTCATCCAAAGTAGATCTATTTATTGCTCAAAGAGCTGCATGTTTTCTCCCACCACCATCCTACAGATTGGTTTATATCACAAGAAGTGATGTTCCGTCAGAATAAATGTCGATTCACTCTCACGTCCTGGCAAAACATTCCTCCACCCAGATACAAATGCGGAGCCACTGTTTGAATCCATTAGAAACCTGTTGTCCCTGTACTGTGCCAGGACAAATAAAACACATTTTCCAAGACAATACAGATATATAGATAATCCTCAAGCACAGGTACCAATCTTAGCATTAGAAGGTGCCCTTAGATCAGGGGTGTCAAACTCATTTTCATCGAGGGACACATCAACCTTATGGTTGACTTCAAAAGACCACTGAATCCATCGACAGAGAATAAGCGGACACGGAGGGCCAATTATAATTATTTTTTTTGCAGACTGGTTGGTGCTCTTTAGTTTTTCCCCAGTTTAGTATCATATGAAATCTCTTTTGATTATCCGCCATGGCAACGAAAAGCACTGAGGTTGGGGACATCTTATCCACAAGCCTTGTTGTTGTTGTTGTTCATTCGTTCAGTCGTCTCCGACTCTTCGTGACCTCATGGACCAGCCCACGCCAGAGCTCCCTGTCGGCCGTTACCACCCCCAGCTCCCTCAAGGTCAGTCCAGTCACTTCAAGGATGCCATCCATCCACCTTGCCCTTGGTCGGCCCCTCTTCCTTTTGCCTTCCACTTTCCCCAGCATAATTGTCTTCTCTAGGCTTTCCTGTCTCCTCATGATGTGGCCAAAGGACTTCAACTTTGTCTCTAGTCTCCTTCCCTCCAGTGAGCAGCCGGGCTTTCTTTCCTGGAGGATGGACTGGTTGGATCTTCTCGCAGTCCAAGGCACTCTCAGCACTTTCCTCCAACACCACAGCTCAAAAGCATCGATCTTCCTTCGCTCAGCCTTCCCGAAGGTCCAGCTCTCGCATCCGTAGGTGACCACAGGGAATACCATGGCTTTGACTAGGCAATGGATCTTGGTTGCCAGTCTGATGTCTCTACTCTTGACTATTTTATCGAGACTGGACATTGCTCTCCTCCCAAGAAGGAAGCGTCTCCTGATTTCCTGGCCAGTCTGCATCTGCACTCATTTTTGCGCCTAGAAATACAAATTCTGTCACGGCCTCCACGGTTTCTCCTTCTATTTTCCAGTTGTCAATCATTCTTGTTGCCATGATCTTGGTTTTTTTGACGTTTAGCTGCAACCCGGCTTTTGCGCTTTCTTCTTTCACCTTGATGAGAAGGCTCCTCAGCTCCTCCTCGCTTTCGGCCATCAGAGTGGTGTCATCTGCATATCTGAGGTTGTTAATGTTTCTTCCAGCCATTTCCACCCCAGCTTTGCATTCCTCCAGCCCCGCACATCCTCGCATGATGTGTTCTGCATACACGTTAAAAAGGTTGGGTGAGAGGATGCAGCCTTGCCGGACGCCTTTCCCAATCTTGAACCCGTCTCCTGTTCCGTGGTCAGTTCTGACCGTTGCTCCTTGGTCCTTGTCCAGATTCCTCAGGAGAGAGGGAAGGGGGCTTGGGATGCCCATCCCACCAAGAACTTGCCACAGTTTATGATGATCCACACAGTCAAAGGCTTTAGAATAGTCAATGAAGCAGAAGTAGATGTTTTTCTGAAACTCCCTGCCTTTCTCCTTTCTCCAGCATCCGGATATTGGCAATCTGGTCTCTTCTTCCTCTGCCTTTTCTAAACCCAGCTTGAACATCTGGCCACTCTCGCTCCATGTATTGCTGGAGTCTTCCTTGCAGGATCTTGAGCATTACCTTACTGGCATGAGAAATAAGGGCCACTGTACGGAAGTTGAAGCAGTCTTTGGCATTTCCCTTTTTTGGTATGGGAATATAAGTTGATTTTTTCCAGTCTGATGGCCATTCTTGTGTTTTCCATATTTGCTGGCCTATGGCATGCATCACCTTGACAGCATCATCTTTGAAGATTTTAAACAGTTCAGCTGGGATCCCGTCGTCTCCTGCTGCCTTGTTGTTAGCAATGCTTCTTAAGGCCCATTCCACCTCACTCCTCAGGATGTCTGGTTCTAATTCATTCACCACACCGTCAAAACTATCCTCAATATTATTATCCTAGGTACAAGCCTTGTACCTAGCTTTAAACCTCAGATCAGTGATTCCCAATCTTTGGTCCTTTGGGTGTTTCAGATTCCAGCTCCCAGAATGCCTGATTGTCAACTGAGCCAGCTGGGGCTTCTGGGAGTTGAAGTATTAGAATGACCAAAGTTTGGGAACCACTGCCTTAGGTGATTAAAAATCATTAAAACCTTAGATCATAAAAAGCCCACCCTAATAATAATAATAATAATAATTGTATTATTATGTAAAAATACATCACACAGTCCTAGACGCTTAGGAAGTGTTCGACTTGTGATTTTGTGATACGAAATCCAGCATATAGATCTTGATTGCTGTGACATTCTGTGTTTTTGTGTCAGTAAAATAATAATAATAATAAATAATCATTATGAATAATAATTATAATAAATACTTATAATAAATACTTATAATAAATAATAATAATAGGAAAGTGTTTGACTTGTGATTTTGTGATACAAAATCCATCATATAGATCTCGTTTGCTGTGACATACTGTGTTTTTGTGTCAGTAAAATAATAATAATAATAATAATAATAATAATAATAAAAAATAATTATAATTAATTATAATAGGGAAGTGTTTGACTTGTAATTTTGTGATACGAAACCCAGCATATAGATCTCGTTTGCTGTGACATACTGTGTTTTTGTGTCAGTAAAAATAATAATTAATAATACTAATTAATTATAAATAACAATAATAGGGAAGTGTTCGACTTGTGATTCTGTGATACGAAATCTAGCATATATATCTTGTTTGCTGTGACATAGTGTGTTTTTGTGTCAGTAAAATAATAATAATTAATAACTAATGAGAGGAAAAGTTATAATAGTTATAATAATAATAACAATAGGGAAAGGAAAATAGTTATAATAGTTATAATAATAATAACAATAGGGAAGTGTTCTACTTGTGATTTTGTGATACGAAAACCAGGATATAGATCTCGTTTGCTGTGACATACTGTGTTTTTGTGTCAGTTAATTAATAATAATTAATTATAATTAATTATAAATAATAATAATAGGGAAGTGTTCAACTTGTAATTTTGTGATACAAAATCCAGCATATCTATCTCATTTGCTGTGACATACTGTGTTTTTGTATAATAATAATTATTATTAATAATAAGAATTAATAAATAATAATAATAATAATAATTAACTATAATAGGGAAGTGTTTGACTTGTGATTTTGTGATACGAAACCCAGCATATAGATCCCGTTTGCTGTGACATACTGTGTTTTTGTGTCAGTAAATTAATAATAATTAATAATAATAATTAATTATAAATAATAATAATAATAATAATAATAATAGGGAAGTGTTCAACTTGTAATTTTGTGATACAAAATCCAGCATATCTATCTCATTTGCTGTGACATACTGTATTTTTGTGTCAGTAAAATAATAATAACAAATTATTATTATTAATAATAATAAATAATAATAATAATAATTAACTATAATAGGAAAGTGTTTGACTTGTGATTTTGTGTTACGAAACCCAGCATATATATCTCGTTTGCTGTGACATACTGTGCTTTTGTGTCAGTAAAATAATAAGAATACTTTATTTATATTCCGCCCTATCTCCCAATAGCGATCTTATTCCCCTCACTTGAATCTCACTTGAGTCTTTATACCGCAAGGCTTTCATTTTAATGCCTGAGTTTCTGTAGCGTTATATACCTTCCCTTAAGGGAAGAAAGACCTCTCTTACCTTTGCTTGCTTTATGAATATCCTTGTCTACCGAGCAGGAAGTGCAGCAGTGCTGCGGGCAACGGAATCCCCGGGACTCAAAGACGGTGGTGGCAAACTTGCGCACACAGGCTTCGTGGTAGAATTTGCCACAGGCGTTGACAGAGCAGCGCTTCACGTCTTTGCCCGGGAGCTTGCAGGAAAAGCACGTGTGCTGCCCTTTAGAAAAAGAAGAAAGGGGTTGGTTTGAACTTCAAAGAGAAAGCAAAGAGGAAGAGGATAGTGGTTTAGGTCATAGTTCTAATTATTCAGACAGAGGCGACCAATCTATATAAATAAAAATGTCATGTTCGTTTGTGGGATTAACAGAACTCAAAAACCACTGGGGGAATTGACACCAAATTTGGACACAAAACACCTCTTAGGCCAACGAGTGACCATCACTCATAAAAACATGGGAAAACACAGCAGAAAAGACTTAAAAAGCCAAAAAACCAAAAAAAAACCCATTACAAGGCATGCACAAAACCACATATATACACAAACACACATACACAAATATATATACACACATATATGCATATAGATACACACACAAAACACATATACACAGAAAGGGGGAAGAAAGGAAGGAGAGAAGAAGGGATAGAAAGAGGGAAAGAAAGAGGGAAGGAGAGAAGGAAATAAAAAAGTGAAAGAAGGAAGAAAAAAGAGGGAGGGAAGGAAAGAAGAGACAAAAGAAATAAAGAGGGAAGGAAGGAAAGAAAGAGGGAAGGAAGGAAGGAAAGAGAGAAGGAAGGCTGGAACCAAAGAGCAAAGGAAGGGAGGAAAGAAACAGAGAAGGAAGAAAGAAAAAGGGAAAGTAGAAGGAAAAGAGGGAAGGAAGGAAAGAGGGAGGGAGGGAAGGAAGGAAGGAAGGAAGGAAGGAAGGAAGGAAGGAAGGAAGGAAGGAAGGAAGGAGAGAAAGAAAGGAAAGAAAGAGGGAGGAAAGGTTTGGCCACAGTCACTCACAAAAACACTAAAAAACACAGTGAAAGAGACTTAAAAAGCAAAAAAAAACCCCAAAACATTACAACGCATGTGCATAACCACATAAATACACGTATACACAAATATATAAATACACACATATACACATATATACACACACAAAATTCATATACACAGACTGGGCCACAGCAATGCGTGGCAGGGGACAGCTAGTCTATATAAATAAAAATGTAAGGTTCATTTGTGGGATTAACATAACACAAAAACCACTGGGGGAATTGACACCGAATTTGGACACAAGACACCTAACAACCCAATGTATGTCCTTCACTCAAAAACCCCAACGAAAACAAAAAGCAGAAAGGACTTCTAAACTGCATGTCCACAAAGGAGAAACTGAATACTCAGAAAGAGAGCCATGGCCGCGCCCCCTCCTCCTCCTTGCGGGAAACAGCCGGCCGGCCGTTAAAGCATGAGGAGCCAGGCGCGCATGCACTGTCACACACACACACACACACACACACACACACACACACACATAAGCCAGAGTGGGCACCATAGGAGTGGAGGTGGAGGCTTGCCGCATGGAGCCCCTTTTCTTTCCCTGCTATGTCAGGAGGGCAGTCTCCTCCTTCTCCTCCTTTCCCTGTTGGAAGAGGAAGGGGCGGGTGTGTGGCATCGGCAGCAGCGGAGCCCCCAGGCAAGGAAGAAGGGGAGGAGGAGGAAGAGGAGGAGGAGGCGAGGAAGGTCGACGGTGCTTGAGTGAAGGACCTTCCTTCTCTCTCTCCCTCACTCCCTTCCCTTCTTTCCTCCCTCTCCTTCCTCCCTTTTTCCTTTTCTTCCTTCCTTCTCCTTCCTTTCCTTCCTGTTCCTCCTTCCTTCTTCCTTTCCTTCTTTTCCTTCCTCCCTCCCTTCCTTTCCTCCTCCTTTCCCTTTATTTACTTCCCCTTCATTTCCTTCCCTCCCTCCTTTCTTCATCCCCCTCCTTTCTTCATCCCCCTCCTTCCTTCCTTCCTTCCTTCCTTCCTTCCTTCCTTCCTTCCTTCCTTCCTTCCTTCCTGTCCCTCCTGCTTTCTTTTCCTTCCTTTCCTTCTTTCCCTCCCTCCCTTCCTGTTCCTCCTTCCTTCTTCCTTTCCTTCTTTTCCTTCCTCCCTCCCTTCCTTTCCTCCTTCTTTCCCCTTCATTTCCTTCCCCTTCATTTCCTTCCCTCCCTCCTTTCTTCATCCCCCTCCTTTCTTTCCCTCCCTCCTTCCTTCCTTCCTTCCTTCCTTCCTTCCTTCCTTCCTTCCTTCCTTCCTTCCTTCCTGTCCCTCCTTCTTTCTTTTCTTTCCTTTCCTTCTTTCCCTCCCTTCCTTCCTGTTCCTCCTTCCTTTCCTTCCTCCCTCCCTTCCTTTCCTCCTTCTTTCCCTTTCTTTATTTCCTTCCCCTTCATTTCCTTCCCTCCCTCCTTTCTTCATCCCTCTCCTTTCTTTCCCTCCCTCCTTCCTTCCTTCCTTCCTGTCCCTCCTTCTTTCTTTTCCTTCCTTTCCTTCTTTCCCTCCTTCCCTCTCCCTTTCTTTTTCCTTCCTTCCTGTCCCTCCTTCCTTCCTTCTTTCTATTTAAGATATAAATACCAAATTAAATGGGACAATCAAGAAGTAATGAGAGAAGAAGGGAAAGAGGGAAGGAATGAAGGAGGGAAAGGGGGATGGAAGGAAGGAGGGAGGGATGGAAGGAAGGAAGGAAGGAAGGAAGGAAAGAAGGAGAGAAGGAGTGAGGGAAAGAAGGAAGGAAAGAAAGAAAGGTAGAGAAGTAAGGAATGAGAGAAGGAAATGAAAAAGTGAAAGGAAACAGAGAGGGAAGGAAGGAGAGAAGGAATAAATGATAGGGAAGGAAGGAAGGAAGGAGAGAAGGAAGGATATAACCAAAGAGCAAAGAAAGGGAGGAAAGAAACAGGTAGAGATGGAAGAAAGAAGAGAAATAGGAAGGGAAAGAAAAAGAGGTAAGAGAGAAAGAGGGAGGGAAGGTTGGGCACAGCAACGCGTGGCGGGTACAGCTAATAATAATAATAATAATAATAATAATGCAACAACTGTGTGTATTTCAGCTTGTTGTGGCCCCTGTGAAGGCACACAACAAAACCCATCAATGTCATTCTTGTGACTTACTCATTGCAAAGGAAAGGATGGGACTCAGGAAGGTGTTAAGTCCATAAAGGGAATGCTAGACTGGAATTTACCTTCGTAATCATGACAGCAAACAAGGTGTAGACTGGAAAACTGAATGCTTTAGTACATTTTGAAAAGACGCAAGAGAGGAAAGCCAATTGGCGACTATGTTAAGGACATGAAAGCTGCACCAAACAATCCCTGAGCAGAAGCCTCCAGCCTTTCAGTCCACTGAGTTTCGTGTGTCAGGCATCACGGGCTTATTTACCATTTTTGCACTCTGCACAGATGAACTTCCCATCAGGCTGTGAGCTCAGGCCTAAGCATTC
Source organism: Anolis sagrei (assembly GCF_037176765.1). NCBI lineage: Eukaryota > Metazoa > Chordata > Lepidosauria > Squamata > Anolidae > Anolis > Anolis sagrei. The sequence continues at coordinate 1,964,371 of NC_090027.1, forward strand.
AGTATGGAAGACTCGGTAGCACTCGCCTTCACAAGATATCAGGGATTCGCCAGAACTTTCGCAAATCTTAAAGGAAAGAAATTATTTTCAGAGAGCACATCACATGGCAGGTGTTTTAAAGGTAACCAACCAGAGAACTGAAAAAGCCTCCCTTGCAATATATATATACACACACACATATACATATATACACACACACACTATTTTATATATGAATTTTCCCCTCACATGTTTGCAAGGCTTTGCAAATCCTTTATAGATATAATTATCTGTACACAGAGAGATGTCTAGATAAATATATATGAATATTGATATATAGGGCTTGGAAATATTGCAGGAGGAAAATGCGCATATATAAAGAATTTATTTATTTAATTTTATGTATTTAAAACTTTTATATTCCAATCTTCTCTACCTCCGTAGAAGAACTCAGACTGGCTGGCAGCAAGAATTCAATGCTAACACTAAAATCTAAAATATCATACATCAACATTAAAATTAACCAATACATATAGGATAAATTACATAACAGCCGTTCGCCAAGATAAAATCATGTCAACTCTGTCTGTATATTTAGTCAATATATTGTGGTCAATAACTTAGGTCAATTGCCAGTCTCAGACATCATTTCACAAAAGCTTTGTTCCACAGCCAAGTTTACACTAGCAAACATTTCAGGGGGAAATGCATATGTGAAACTACTATATATAATTATAGATCTATACCTTGCTCTGCATTGTTTATATAGGCCTATTACTATGTTGGAAGCTGGCCTGACTCCTCATGGGGAAATAGGGTAGGATACAAATGAAGTTCTATTATTATTATTATTATTATTATTATTATTATTATTACGTTATTGTTGACACCATATTGTTTGTGTTGACCCCACTTTTCTACTTACAGTGTACTGTTTTTCTTTGAGATAAAGAAAATATTCATAAACATTAATCTCCTGATGCCTCAATTAATGTAATTTTATTGGTATCATTTTGAAATTTACCCACAGCTGCTGCATTTCCCACCCTCGGCTTATACTCGAGTCAATAAGTTTTCCCAGTTTTTTGTTTTTGTTTTTTGGTGGTGGTGGTGGTAAAATTACCGTATATACTCAAGTATAAGCCAACCCGAATATAAGCCAAGGCACTTGATTTTTCCACAAAAAATTAGGAAAACTTGTTGACTCGACTATAAGCCGAGGATGGAAAATGCAGCAGCTATGGGTCAGTTTCAAAGTAAAAATAGATACCAATAAAATTACATTAATTGAAGCATCAGTAGGTTGAATGTTTATTAGGGTGTTTAGATCGTCTGGGGAGGCCCTGCTCTCGGTCCCACCTGCGTCACAAGTATATTTGGTGGGGACAAGAGACAGGGCCTTCTCAGTGGTGGCCCCTCAGATGTGGAGCGCCCTTCCTAGGGATATTAGATTGGCCCCCTCCCTGTTGATATTTCGGAGGAAAGTGAAGAGCTGGTTGTTCGAGCAGGCATCTGAATAGCCAGTGTAACGAACATAGGAATCTGGAACAATTGGATGATGAGACTGGATCTTGGTTTTAACTATGAGGCGCTAATGAGATGTTTTATTGATTTATATTGAGTGTTTATTATGCTACTGTTTTGATTGTTTCTAACTGTTTTATGATGTTTTTGAGCATTGAATTTTGCTATCGTTAACCGCTCTGAGTCGCCCGAGAGCTGAGAAGAGAAGTATACAAATATAGCAAATAAATAAACAAATATTTACATTTATGTATTTATCGTGTCAGGAGCAAAACCAAACAGTTGTATTGCATTTTTTAACAAACAAATAAACAAAACGCAAAGTTTACGAGCTTGGTAGTTGATTAAATGTCCTTCGACCATTAGCTAAAACTGTAAGATATAAATGTAGTAATAGTAATAATAATAATAATAATAATAATAATAATAATGATGATGATGATGGAGCCCCCGATGGCGCAGTGGGTTAAACCCCTGTACCAGCAGGACTGAAGACCGAATCCAGGGAGAGGTGGATGAGCTCCCTCTATCAGGTCCAGCTCCTCATGCAATGGGGACATGAGAGAAGCCTCTCACAAGGATAATAAAAACATCAAATCATCCAGGCATCCCCTGGGCAACGTCCTTGCAGATGGCCAATTCTCTCACAACAGAAGCCACTTGAGCCCCTGACACGACAAAAAAGTAATAATAATAATAATAGAGTAAAATAATAAATAATCTTGACTCGAGTATAAGCCGTGGGGAGCTTTTTCAGCCTAAAAAAAGGGCTGAAAAACTAGGCTTATACTCGAGTATATACAGTAGGTACCTCAGCTTATATTTGGGTCGTCTTATTTATTTATTTATTTATTTGCTATACTTGTATACCGCCGTTTCTCAGCCTAGCCGGTGACTCAACGCGGTTTACAACAACTTATAACAAACAACAGTATACAGTTTAAAAGCATAAAAACATAATCCACAATACAAATATCAATAAACAATCCAATTCATCTCTTGACTAAAATCGTGATCCAGTTTCGTCGTCCAGATTGCCAGTCCTTCAATCATTACACTTATTGCACTGAGTTAACCGAACGCCTGCTCGAACATCCACGTTTTTAGTCTTTTCCTGAATACCATCAATGAGGGAGCTGATCTTACCTCCATGGGAAGGGCGTTCCATAGCCGCGGGGCCACCACAGAAAAGGCCCTGTCTCTCGTCCCCGCCAGCCGCACCTGTGAAGCAGGCGGGATAGAGAGCAGGGCCCCCCCAGAAGGTCTTAGGGTCCTGGTGGGCTGATAGGCAGAGATACGTTCGGATAGGTAAGTTGGGCAAGAACCGTTTAGGGCTTTAAAGGCCAACGCCAGCACTTATACTCGAATGCATACAGTAAAAGGATAAGTCATAAAACCAAATCAGTCAAAACAGTGCAGCACCTCCTAACCCATTCTTTAAAACCCATCTGCATTAAAATACTATCTGAATGAATTGTGTTGCTGGCTGAATCCCTGATCTGCCTTCTGACTGACACCTCTACCTTGTCTGGACTTAGTTTAATTTGTTTGTCCCCATCCAGTTCATGACTGATGGCAGACACTGGTTTAGCGTCAGGACAAGACAGCCAACAATACAGCTCACTTCCATGCATGTTTACCATAAAGTAAACCTTTCATTTACTGAAATGGGACTTGCACACTGATGGGGTGGCATCCTTGACTTCTTTGACTGATGTACACCTCTCATTTACCTGACAAATGCTGTCTTTCTTACTTGTCCCAGAACCTCTTCTGGATAAACTTGAGTCCACAGACTGTACATCGGAAGCATCTGCGTCTGCCGCCGCTGACGGACTGTCCGACTGCTTTCCAAAGCTACCCTAAATGGGAAATCAGAGGAATATTTCATACGGGTAAAGTTTTGAAAGGGCACCTACAAGTAAGGATCAACACAAATGCCACGGATCAAAGGAGAAAAATCTGAATATTGATATTCATTTTAGGTCCATTTGAGAAAGCATGCTCTATTTCCAAAGAAAATCACTACGATGAGCAAAGGAGAAAGGCTCAGAGTCAGTACTAAGAGTAAGGGAAGCCCAATTCTGTAAGGTGTATGTTAGGCAAATTTTGTATTTTGCCTTTGTATTGTCGAAAGTTTTCATGGCCAGAATCACTGGGTTGTTGTGAGTCTTTCTGGGCTGTATGGCCATGTTTCAGAAGCATTCTCTCCTGATGTTTCGCCTGCATCTATGGCACACATCCTCAGAGGTTGTGAGGTCTGTTGGAACCAGGAAAATTGGGTTTCTATACCTGTGGAATGATGTCCAGCGCGGGAGAAAGAACTCTTGTCTGTTGGAGGTAGATGTGAATGTTTCAATTGGCTGCCTTGGTTAGCATTGAATTGCCTAGCGGTTTGAAGGTCTGGCTTCTTACTGCCTGGGGGAATTCTTTGTTGGGAGGTGATTAGCTGGCCCTGATTGTTCTTGTCAGGAATTCCCCAGTTTTTGAGTGTTGTTTTTTATTTACTGTTATGACAAGAAACAATCAGGGCCAGCTAATCACCTCTCAACAAAGGATTCCCCCAGGCAGTAAGAAGCCAGATCTTCAAACTGATAGGCAACTCAATGCAAACGGTTTGTAAACAGAAATAGGCTCCTTATGTTCTGTGGGTTTAATCACACTGCTGCTTTCAGGATCTATTTTCCCCTTGTCTTCAGTTATCACCTCAAGGCAGCTATCAGTCGGATTGTCTTGAAGTAACTCATACTTATTTCTGCAAATAAAGTCAGATATGGAATCCTCCTTTGGAGAAACCTCTCCATTCTTTAGCAATCTGCTTGCTTTGCCATTCTGTCTGTCTGGGAGAGCTCGTTTTCTCTTCCTTTTCCCCATTACAAGTTAAAAGAGAGAGAACCAATAAGCCTTGTCAGTGATTAAAAAAGTGCGACCAAAATAATAATAAAATATGGGTAAAAATATGAAAGAGTAAAATATCTTTGTCTCTGCATTTCTTGTTTGTAGAGGGAAAGGACCATCCAGTAAAGAAGGGGGGGGGAGCCTTTACCTTGCAATAGATATCCGTAGAAAAAGAACTCAAGAGAAATGCTGAGTCTTCTGATAAAAAAGTTCTTCAGGGTTTCAAATTAGCTTAGATAAATTGTCACTCCCTTTCATAGAAGTCAGCAAATTATCTTGTTCACAAACCTCACAACTTCTGAGGATGTCTGCTACAGATGCAGGTGAAACGTCAGGAGAGAATGCTTCTGGAACATGGCCAGACAGCCCAGAAAACACACAACTATTTTCCTTTGTTTATTGGGCAATTTTTTTGGGCATATTTTCTATAACCACAAGGCTTATTTTAAAAATGAAACAGCAAACTGAGATTCTTAAAAGGCTTAGAAGGGAGTGTTCCACGCTCTTTAAAAACCACACTCTGCACACAATCCTGCCCATCACACTCATTCCATTTTGCTTTCAATTTAGACTCTCCTTCCAATCATCACTTTCCGAAAAGAATTCTGCAAGGTTTTCCTGTGAAGCAGGAATTATTTGTTGACCCACTTCAAAGCTGTAGCATATGAGAAAACGGGAGGCACTTTACCTGTAGATCATTCAGCCCTCTTGAATCAGAATCCGAAGTATCTCGGTATGCCGAACTCGTCAGTTCCACATCTGTTGAGGCACGGCTCCGTTTCTTTAAAGGCTTACAAGAATCTGAAATCTCACTGGCACCTTAACACAACATACTGGAATTAATCGCCGTGATCTCTCATACGTCATTCAGCATTGAAGGAGAGATTGATGTTGGCACAGGGTCAATGACCAAAGCCCACACTCTCATTCAAAGCTTTTAAAATTTCACGCAATAATAATAATAATAATAATAATAATAATAAAACTTTATTTTTACTCGGAATTTATTTTTATTTATTGATTTATTTATTTCACAGTTTTCTATACCGAGCTTCTCAACCTCATTGAGGGACTCAGCCCGGTTTCCAGCCATAAAAACATATACACTCATTAAAGTATCATATATCACAATTACAAACACAACTTTAAAAACACTATATATAAAACTACAGTGGTCAGTCGTCCTATTAAGATGGGTCTACATCAACTTCCATCCAGGGTCCTATGGTGTTGTCTCATTCCTCGAAGGCCTGACTCCACAGCCACGTCTTCACCCGTTTCCTAAATGTTAGGATGGATGGGGCGGTTCTGGCCTCCAGAGGGAGAGAGTTCCAGAGTCGCGGGGCCACCACCGAGAAGGCCCTGTCCCTCGTCCCCACCAGGCACGCTTGCGAGGCCAATGGGACCGAGAGCAGGGCCTCTCCAGATGATCATAATAATCTTGATGGTTCGTAGGGGAGAATACGTTCGGAGAGGTAAACAGGGCCAGAGTCGTTTAGGGCTTTATAGGTCAACACCAGCACTTTGAATTGCTTACATGAGGCCAAGCCCAACAACACATTAGTAAACAACAAGCAGTAATACGCTCTCTACGTGGGGTTGCCTCTGAAGACTGCCCGGAAGCTACAACTAGTCCAATGAGCGGCAGTCAGACTACTAATGGGAGCGGGGTACAGGGAGCATAAGACTCCTCTGTTGCGCCAGCTCCACTGGCTGCCAGTCAGCTTCCGGGCACAATTCAAAGTGCTGGTCTTGACCTATAAAGCCCTAAACGACTCCGGTCCAATTTACCTGTCTGAATGTATCCTCCCCATGAGCCATCAAGATTACTAAGATCGTCTGGAGGGGCCCTGCTCTCAATCCCACCGGCCTCACAGGCGTGGCTGGTGGGGAAGACAGGGCCTTCTTGGTGGTGGCCCCTCGACTCTGGAACTCCACTGGAGATCAGAACTGCCCCTTCGATCTTAACGTTCAGGAAACAGGTGAAAGCCTGGCTTTGGGGATTGGCATTCAACGAATGAGCCATGATCCTGTAATATGGATGGATGACGACGAATAATGACTTTGATGACGACTGACCACTGTAATCATATGATTGTATTTTTGCCATTTTAATTGTTTCAATGTTTTAATGTTTTAGTGTGATTTAGAAATATGATGTTTTAATGACGATCTGTAATATTGAGGTTGGAAACCGGCCCGAGTCCCTCGAATGGAGGCGAGAAGACCGGTATACAAAACTACCAAATAAATAAATAAATAAATAAATAAATAAAAAGCAATAAACAAAATAAACAATACAATTAATATAACTCACAAGTAGACAATAAACACAAGAATTTAAAAACCAATGGCTGGGCCATAGTTAAAACTTTAAAAATAAATGCTGGACATGAACAGAGGGTGTCTCTATTTGGAGGGTTTCAAACCAAAAGTAGAGAGCAACCCAACGGGTAATTAAAGTGCTTCTCAAAGTATTTGCAGGGCATTGTTTCCTTTATTCAGGGAAGGCACACTGGGACAGCCACGTTTTCAGGCTCCTCCTAAAGACTGCCAATATGGGGGCTTGCCTGAGATCCTTGGGGAGTGAGTTCCAGAGTCGGGGGGCCACCACCGAGAAGGCCCTCTCCCTCGTCCCCACTAATCGCGCCTGCGATTGAGGTGGGAGCACGAGCAGGGCCTCTCCAGATGAACAAAGAGATTGTCTGGGTTCGTACACAGAAATGCGGTCACGCAAGTAGGCGGGTCCCACACGGTTCAGGGCTTTGTAGGTCAAAACCTGCACCTTGAATTGGGATCGGAAAATGAACAGCAGCCAATGGAGCTCCTTAAACAGGAGGGTTGACGGCTCCCTGTAAGTCGCCTCAGTAAGTAGCCTAGCTGCCACCCACTGGACCAATGGAAATTTCCGAGCCGTCTTCAAGGGCAGCCCCACGTAGAGTGCATTACAGTAATCCAATCTGGAGGTGACTAAGGCATGGACCACCCTGGCCAGATCAGACTTCAAGATGTACGGTCGCAGTTGGTGCACGAGTCTTAATTGTGCGAAGGCCCTCCCGGCTACCCCCGATGCCTGAGCTTCGAGCGTAAGCGATGAGTCCAGGAGGACTCCCAAACTGCAGGCCTGTGACTTCAGGGGGAGTGCAACCCCATCAAGCACAGGTTGCCACCCTATACCCTGATATGGTTTACAATTGGCCAGGAGGACCTCTGTCTTGTCGAGATTGATCCTCAGCTTGTTCGTCCTCATCCAGACAGCCACAGCGGCCAGGCACTCATCCAGCACCCGAGGGGCTTCCTTCGAATTAGGTGGAAAAGAGTAGTAGAGTTGGGCGTCATCTGCGTAGAGATGGCATCCAACTCCAAAACTCCGGATGACCTCACCCAGCGGTTTCATGTAGATGTTGAAAAGCATGGGAGACAGAATGGAACCTTGCAGGACCCCACAGGTCAAAGGCCAGAGGTCCGAGCAGGCGTCCCCCAGCTGCACCATCTGGGAATCCAGTCATTTACAGAGGTTTTGAAAATGGTAGTCTTTGAGCACTGCAGAAATATTGTCTATGCACTGGAGAAGAATTATTTCACTCTTAACATCCCATTTTCCAAAACAAACTTATTCCAAGCTTGCTTTTAATATTTTAATATATGCACTGATTATGTTGAAATCATAAAGCACGTCAACATAAACAGTTTTCACAACATACCTAGAAACTAAGAGTTTTTATATTTATTGCAGAGATCCGTTCTCTCTCACAAAGGCAAAAAGCAACGGGCATTGGACACACAACTGTCTTCTCACAAAAAGAGAGTCCTCAACCTCAGCAAGATGGAGTGGATGAGGGATTGGAGGACATCCAACCCCAAATTGGGAAAGAAGTCGTCCAGGAATACCTGGCCGCTCTTAATGAGTTCAAGTCCCCAGGGCCAGATCAACTACACCCCAGAGTATTGAAGGAACTAGCGGAAGTCATTTCGGAACCATTGGCAACCATCTTTGAGAGTTCTTGGAGAACGGGAGAAGTTCCAGCAGATTGGAGGAGGGCCAATGTGGTCCCAATCTTCAAGAAGGGAAAAAAGGATGACCCAAACAACTACCGTCCGGTCAGCCTCACGTCGATACCGGGCAAGATTCTGGAAAAGATTGTTAAGGAAGCGGTCTGCAAACACTTAGAAACAAATGCAGTCATCGCTAATAGTCAACACGGATTTATCAAAAACAAGTCATGCCAGACTCATCTGATCTCTTTCTTCGATAGAGCTACAAGCTGGGTAGATGCGGGGAATGCCGTGGATGTAGCGTACCTGGATTTCAGTAAGGCCTTCGACAAGGTCCCCCATGACCTTCTGGCAAGGAAACGAGTCCAATGTGGGCGAGGCAAAACTACGGTGAGGTGGATCTGGAATTGGTTAAGTGGACGAACACAGAGAGTGCTCACTAATGCTTCCTCTTCATCTTGGAAAGAAGTGACGAGCGGAGTGCCGCAGGGTTCCGTCCTGGGCCCGGTCCTGTTCAACATCTTTATTAATGACTTAGATGAAGGGCGAGAAGGCAGGATCATCAAGTTTGCAGACGACACCAAATTGGGAGGGAGAGCCAATAGTCCAGAGGACAGGAGCAGAATTCAAAACGATCTTGACAGATTAGAGAAATGGGCCAAAACTAACAAAATGAAGTTCAACAGGGACAAATGCAAGATACTCCACTTTGGCAGAAAAAATGAAATGCAAAGATACAGAATGGGTGACGCCTGGTTCGAGAGCAGTACGTGTGAAAAAGATCTTGGAGTCCTCGTGGACAACAAGTTAAACATGAGCCAGGAATGTGATGTGGCGGCAAAAAAAGCCAATGGGATTTTGGCCTGCATCAATAGGAGCATAGTGTCTAGATCTAAGGAAGTCATGCTACCCCTCTATTCTGCTTTGGTTAGACCACATCTGGAATATTGTGTCCAATTCTGGGCACCACAATTCAAGAGAGATATTGACAAGCTGGAATGTGTCCAGAGGAGGGCGACTAAAATGATCAAGGGTCTGGAGAACAAGCCCTATGAGGAGCGGCTTAGGGAACTGGGCATGTTTAGCCTGAAGAAGAGAAGGCTGAGAGGAGATATGATAGCCATGTATAAATATGTGAGAGGAAGCCACAGGGAGGAGGAGGGAGCAAGCTTGTTTTCTGCTTCCTTGGAGACTAGGACGCGGAACAATGGCTTCAAACTACAAGAGAGGAGATTCCATCTGAACATGAGGAAGAACTTCCTGACTGTGAGAGCCGTTCAGCAGTGGAACTCTCTGCCCCGGAGTGTGGTGGAGGCTCCTTCTTTGGAAGCTTTTAAGCAGAGGCTGGATGGCCATTTGTCAGGGGTGATTTGAATGCAATATTCCTGCTTCTTGGCAGAATGGGGTTGGACTGGATGGCCCATGAGGTCTCTTCCAACTCTTTGATTCTATGATTCTATGATTCTTTACATGGTGCTTATGTATACACTGCGGGAACATTATTTCAATTGCTGCAAGTAATGATGATGATACATATGGATGAGAGTGACAGCCTTCTCCCTGCCTATCCCATGACATTAATTAATACAGATTGGAAGCTAGGCAGAACAGCTGTTCAGCAGTGGAACTCTCTGCCCTGGAGTGAAGTGAAGTCTCCTTCTTTGGAGGCTTTTAAACAGAGGCTGGGTGGCCGTCTGTCAGGGGTGTTTTGAATGTGATTTTCCTGCTTCTTGGCAGAAAAGAGTTGGACTGGATGGCCCACGAGGTCTCTTCCAACTCTAGGATTCTATGAAATGCCAGATGAATTATGATGACAAGAAAAACTCCTACACTGCATTGATGTATGTTTACTAAAATGTATAGAAGGCAGTGAGTTTTCAGAATCGAGAAAGATAAGTGACCATTTCCTATTTGTTTACATAACATGGAAAAGCAGGGATGAGTAAGAATTAATTGGCTAGTCACCAGGAGTGTAATAACAATAATAATAATAATAATAATAATAATAATAAGCACAAGCCAGTCAAGGTGGTCCCAGTGGTGATCGGCGCACTGGGTGCAGTGCCTAAAGATCTTGGTCTGCACTTAAATAATAATAATAATAATAATAATAATATTAAAACTTTATTTGTATGCCGCTCCATCTCCCCGAGGGGACTCAGAGCGGTTCCCAGGTAACATCACAAAACATACAAGGTAAAAAACAACACAACCATAAGATTAACTAAACATGGTCACCATAACACATATATTAAAAGTAATCCTGCCTGTTCAAGGCAATTTCAAAATCTAAAAGGCCGGGCCAAGATTTGTGCAAGCCCAAAAATTCTCGGGCCCCCGGGAATGAAGTGCAATGTTATGGCAGGCAACAATACCATTAGTTTCGGGTCTGTGGCTGTTTATTCCGGGGCCGATTAGAGGAAATTATCTGGGTAATTGGTACGAAGAATAAGGCCGCATTCAACAATGTGTAGGGCTGAGTTAGAACTGGCCATTTTCAAAGACTTGTTGAAACCACCAGGTCTTCAAGCTCTTACGAAAAGAGGGGAGGGATAGGGCCTGTCTTATTTCCCTTGGAAGGGCGTTCCAGAGGAGGGGGTCCACCACCGAGAAGGCCCTCTCTCTCGTCCCCACCAATTCAAAGTGCTGGTCTTGACCTATAAAACCCTATACAGCTCCTATCCAGCGTACCTGTCCGAACGTATCTCCTTCTACATCCCACCTCGGAGTTTAAGATCGTCTGGGGAGGCCCTGCTCTCGGCCCCGCCTTTGTCTCAAACACGCTTGGCAGGGACGAGGGACAGGGCCTTCTCGGTGGTGCCCCCCCCCACTCCCCGCCTGTGGAATTTGCTCCCTGGGGAAATTAGGTCATTGTCATCCCTCCTCACCTTTAGAAAAAAGGTCAAAACGTGGCTGTGGGACCAGGCCTTCGGGCAATCAGGGTAAAGGACAATGGATAATGTTTGACAATGGCAGGGAAGAGGATTTGGATAAGTTAAGTGGAACAGTCATCAGTAGATGGCTAGCTAAACAGCCACCAGACGGGCAGTAGCTCATCAGAGTGTAAGTATTCTGTTTTAATCTTTATTCATTAATGTTCATGTTTAATTGTTATTTTTGTTATTCTGTATTTTATGATGCGGCATTGAATTATTGCCAATTGTAAGCCGCCATGAGTGTTGCCCCCCCCCCCCCAGGGGTTGAGAAGGGCAGGGTAGAAATGTTTGAAAATAAATAAATAAACCGCGCTTGAGACAGTAGTGGGACCGAGTGGAGGGCCTCCCTGGAAGATCTTAGAGCTCATGCTGGTTCATAGAAGGAGATGCAATCACGGAGATAGGTGGGACCCAAACCGTTTAAACACATTGAGTGCTGACAAAATTACCACCTGCCAGTTGCAAAAGGCCACCTTTACTGGGATCTGCACTCATTATTTGCCAATCTATCACACAGTCCTAGACACTTGGGAAGTGTCCAATGTGTGATCCAATACAACAGCCAGCAGAATGTCTGCTGTGGACTCATCTTGTTGTGTTTATAATAATAATAATAATAATAATAATAATAATAATAATAATGATAATAATAATAGTAATAATAATAATAATAATAATAATAATTTATTTGACCAGTCATGTGACCATTTCAAAATAGAACATGAGTAAAAAGAAAAAACAAGGCAAAAAGGCGAGGACAGCAGCTGACTTTCTGTTTACAGTCAGTCTTATTTTCCTGGTTCTTATTTCCCAGGAGTGTTTGTTTACAAGCAGCAAAGCTCACCTTTCTGTAATCCCGTCTTCATTGCTGTCTGTGGGGCTGTTTCTACCTATTTGGACAGGAAAACAAGTTGTTAATAATGGAATTTCCTGTTCCCTAGTTTTTTTTAAAAAAAGGAAATTGATTTTCAATGCAAGCAAATAGCATTTCGGGATTCTTGTGGTCAATCCCTCCCACCATCCCTCCCCTCTGCCCCCAGCTAGAAAATCCAGCTCTGCCTCTGAAGGGTTTCTCGGAGGATGCCTTCCCCTGAATCAGGCGACAAGGCAGGTGTGTGCTTTGTTTGCTCCCCTATTTTGTGCCCTAAGTGACAGAGGGTGGCTTCACCTTTGTTCCAAGGAGCAGGCAAGAGGTTTAGCAACTAGGAGCTATGCCTCGGGCTACAGAAAAGCCTCACAGTTGCTAAAGAAAGGAGAGAGAAGCAGGGCACTCAAGGTCCACGTGACACTTAACTTACTGCCTCGCTTGAGCTCCGGAGGCCATTGGCTATTCCTCTGTATAGAGTGCTGCAAAGGTAGAAGAGGGGCGGAGGAGAGAGAAAATGCATTGCAGGCCTCTATACAGCTGGAAACACAATGTCGGACACAGGGCTTGGATTGACAAGATGGTGGCCTTGAGAAAGCACCTCGTGGCACTTGTGGTCAGTGTCTCGGATCCTATATAGGAAGGCGGTTTTCTGCCAGGGCACACCCAAAATTGTGAATTTGGTAGTTGCAAGCAGCCTTTTTTTGAATTATTGGTGGTTAAGGTCTTGCTCTTAAGCAAACAAACATAATTTGAATATAGTGTGGTTTCATATTCATGTAAGAAACGCGTCTCGTAAATATTTATGAAGGATTATTTTAAAAATAATTTTATTTCATTGTACAATGGATAAAAACATACAATAGAAGGATTTGCCGAGGATACAATTGATAATACAAATATAAAATCTAGACAATCACTTATATTGCGCTACCACTCACGGCAACAGAATTAACATTTTTTTTTACTCTCAGTTTATACTTAAAATTCCAGTTATAATTTTTTAAAAACCCCAAAGGACGCAGAATTAATTTGGAAATTCACTGAAAACAAAGCTCACCTCTGGGAACAAATAGGGCGGCAGAGTTCTCAAATATCAGAACGCCTTTCTCTGAACATAGAACATATCCAAGCTTATGCATTACAGAGCTTCTCTGACCATTAAGCCTCCTGCCATATGCTTTTCCTGAAGAACATCAGCACAATATACTATGTCGTTTGGATTAGCTTACATAGTATAAAGCAAGCAAGACTACTTGAGAAAAGAGGACAAGTGGCGCTTGGACTGCGGATAACTGAAAACATATGAATTACTACAGCTTTAGCTCTAAGAGGGAATATTCCAACAATGCAAAGAGGCTTTAAAAATATGTGTACCGTATATACTCGAGTATAAGCCGACCTGAATATTAGCTGAGGCACCTAAGGTTATCACAAAAAAAAAATGCAGCAGCTACTGGTAAATTTCAAAATAAAAATAGATACCAATAAAAGTACATTAATTGAGGCATCACTAGGATAAATGCTTTTGAATATTTACATAAAACTGTAATTTGAGATAAGACTGTCCAACTCTGGTTAAAGCATTATTCTAACCTTCTTCAATGTAAATGTGCTTACGTATCCTTCCAACAAACATAATTTTAACTATACATTTTGGGGGAAATGCTGTGTGTATATGAATAAGGAAAACTGGGAAAGACTGGTACCGAGAGAGGAGGAGAGGAAGGTGCGTGCTGCACGAGAGCAGGAGAGGAAGGAGAGTTGGGTTCCTGTGCAGAGAGGTGAGCATCCTAACAGAAAGGCGTGGGGCTGAAAGAAGCCCTTCTTTCATCCCCACGCCTTCCCGCCAGGACCAGCACCCTGCAGGCCCGTAGCCAGGATTTTGATTCGGGGGGGGGGGGGGGCTGAGTTTGATTCGGGGGGGGGGCTCTGAGTGAAAGAGGGTCCACCCTAGCAAACCTTTTGTATTGTTACCCCAATACCCCCATGCATATGGGATATATTGAAAATGGTGATCAGATCATAATAATAAACATAAAAATTTAAATAATGTCCCAGTAAGGCCTTCTCGCGGACCACCATGAGAATTTCGGGGGGGGGGGGGGCTGAAGCCCCCAAGCCCCCCCTCTGGCTACATGCCTGACACCCGGGGGGCTTTATTCAGCCTAAATAAAGGGCTGAAAAACTAGGCTTATATTCGAATATATACTGTATGTGCATTTGTGTATGTACATGCTGTTTCTAAATGTTTAAAATGTAATCAGAGAGAAAAATCAGATTTTATTTTTAAAAAAAAGAATTGGAGGGGGAGGGTCATGCTGAAGTCTAATTTGTTCAACTCCCATCATTTTGGAATCCAGGCGCAGAAGTATTTTGACAGCAAAGCAAAAACCAGAAGTCCCTTTAAGAGACCAATTGGCAGGATCGCCATATCAGCCTGGGACTGGCTGCTTTGGTTTTCTGCCATAAAGAGGCTAAGTACAGTTGGGGAAGGTAAATAAGACATCTGTATATGAGGGAAATTGAATCTGCAGTTAACAGTCTGCGGGCACAGTGTTTGCTCACTAGGGGGCAGATGGGAGTTGGGACTGATCTATCCAGCAGGTTTGAGCAGGGAAGCTTTAGAACTGTCTTTTTAGGATTGTGGAAAGAAGGAATAAAACACTTCTCTCCAATGTTTCATTGTTGTGAGCTTGATTTTAGCTCCAACATCTTCCAAAGTCTGACACCAATAGTGCAGAAGAGTGAAGGTGTACTTTCCAATAAGAAACCATGTGCCACATGCCATATATACTCAAGTATAAGCCAACCCGAATATAAGCCGAAGCAAGTAATGTTACCACAAAAAAATGGGAAAATATATTGTATCGCGTATAAGCCGAGGATGGGAAATGCAGCAGCTACGGGTAAATTTCAAAATAAAAATAGATTTTTATTTTGAAATTTACCAGTTGTACTGGTCCAAAACTAAATGGACCAGTACAACTGGTAGATTTCAAAATAAAAATAGATACTCATAAAATTACATTTATTGAGGCATCAGTAAGTTAAATGTGTTTGAATATTTACATAAAACTGTAATTTAAGATAAGACTGTCCAACTCTGATTAAACCATTATTCTAACTTTCTTGTTTACATATCCTTCCAATAATCACCATAGTTTATTTTAACTAGACATTTTGGGGTAAATGCGGTGTGTATATGAATAAGGAAAAGCGGGAAAGACTGGCTGGCGCTGAGAGAGGAGAGGAAGGCGCGTGTTGTGCTGAGAGAGGAGGGGAGGAAGGAGGGCTGGGTTGTTGTGCGGAGAGGTGAGGGGCCTGGTACGAAGGTGTGGGGCTGAAAGAAGTCCTTAAGATCTTCCGGATATGCCCTTCTCTTGCTCCTGCTCCTGTCTCAGGCACGGTTGGTGGGGACGAGAGAGAGGGCCTTCTTGGTGGTGGCCCCCCGTCTCTGGAACTCCCTCCCCTGGGAGATTAGGCTGGCACCCTCCCTAGCCACATTCCATAAGGAATTAAAGACGTGGATGTTTCGTCGTGCTTTCAACTGACGACTCCTGTGACAAATGGCCTGTATCATGACTTGAATTGTCATTCAATCTGATTTATTTATTGATTTATTTAAAACACTTCTATTCCGCCCTTCTTCTCACCCCGAAGGGGACTCAGAGCGGAGCACAACATATACATGGCAAACATTCAATGCCTGGGTGCAATACATAAACATTAAAAAACATTTATCTCAATATCAAAATACACCATTTAAAATAGCACAATTTAAAACCGTCCTAGCCATCCGCATCAAATCCAGTTGGCTGGTCATCTTTCCCATTGTCGCTTCATTGCCCTGTCCCGAAAGCTTGGTCCCACAACCAAGTTTTGACCCTCCTTCTAAAGGACAGGAGGGAGGGGGCCGACCTGATCTCACCAGGAAGGGAGTTCCATAGCGTGGGGAGCCATCACCGAGAAGGCCCTATCTCTCGTCTCCACCAATCGTGCCTGTGACAATGGCGGGACGGAAAGCAGGGCCTCCCCGGAGGATCTTAATCTACGCGATGGTTCATAGAGGGAGATGCATTTGGACAGATAATTTGTCCTATATTATATTAACTGATCCTGTTAATTTTCTGTTTCCATGATATTTCCTATGCCGTTATACATTGTCATCTACCTTACTAAACCACTTTATCCTTTAACTAGTTCACGTAGTGGTTTTCCTCCCCTCTCCAAAATTAGTCTGTTGTTATTGTTGTTGCTAGCTATTTTTGTTAGGTTGTTTTATGCTGTTTTTATGCTGTTTTCACTGTTATTGCTTTATTTTAATTGTATTCTGCCTGGGCTTGGGCCCCATGAAAATCGCCCCGAGTCCCTTCGCAGGTTCGCAGCTTGGGAGTGATCCTGGACTCATCGCTGAGCCTGGAACCCCAGGTCTCGCTGGTGGCCGGGAGAGCTTTTGCACAATTAAGACTTGTGTGCCAGTTGTGCCCGTACCTTGGGAAGTCTGATCTGGCCACAGTGGTCCACACTCTTGTTACATCCCGAACAGACTACTGCAACACACTCTACGTGGGGTTGCCCTTGAAGACTGTTCGGAAACTTCAATTAGTCCAGCGGGCGGCAGCCAGATTACTCACCGGAGCGTCATACAGGGAGCAGACCACGTCAGCTCCACTGTTACGTCAGCTCCACTGGCTGCCGATCCAGTTCCGAGCACAATTCAAAGTGCTGGTTTTGACCTACAAAACCCTATACGGCTCTGGCCCAGCGTATCTGTCCGAACGCATCTCCTTCTACATCCCGCCTCGGAGCTTAAGATCTTCTGGGGAGGCCCTACTCTTGGCCCCAGCTCTATCACAAGTGGGGTTGGTGGGGACGAGGAGCAGGGCCTTCTCAGTGGTGGCCCCTCACTTGTGGAATTCACACCGGGGGAAATTAGGTCATCAACATCCCTCCTCTCTTTTAGAAGGAAATTAAAAACATGGATTTGGGACCAGGTTTTTGGGTAATCTGGCAGATAGATAGACAAGCGACGACTAGAATTGATGGATTTGACAATGTGGTATGAATTTACGGACTCTGAGCTGGCAAACGTTGAGCACTAGATTGGTTTTTATTGATTATGATGTATAATTGATTGTTTTAATTGTTTTAATTACTGTTTATATATGTTTATTTTTATCTTATTGTTGTGTTGGCATCCAATTGTGCTTTTTGTAAGCCGCCCTGAGTCCCTCATCGGGGGTTGAGAAGGGCGGGATAGAAGTGCGAGAAATAATAATAATAATAATAATAATAATAATAATAATAGATGGAGGCGGGGGAGAAAAATAAAGTTCTTCTTCTTCTTTCTTCTTTCAGCTCCACGCCTTCTTGCCAGGACCCTCACCCAAGTATAAGCGGAGGGGGGGCTTGTTCAGCCTTAAAAGGGGGCTGAAAAATTAGGCTTATGCTCGAGTATATACAGTACTTATGAAAAGTGTTATGAATAACGCAACTTTTCCCACGCAATCTAGCTTTTTAAAAAGCTATTGGGGAATGACTGCTCCAAGTGTTGTTCCTCAAGCCAAATTCCCTTTAAATGTAAAATTAAAAGCAAATGAAATGATTGTAGACACAGGAAAAAAAAATCTGTCGTACTCTTCTTGGAACCGGTAGAGTCCAGTCTTGATACAACGGCAGCTTGACTGTTCTTCTTCACTGTCAACTGGTTATTTCAAAAAGCAGTGTTTGGTTTTCCTGGATCCATATATATATATATTTTAAAAAGAGTGCCCTGTATAGATTGCTTCAACTTCTCTTGCTGACTGTTTATGCCGCGAAAGAAAGATCGAGTCTAAGAAGCCACATTTCAAGAGGAATCAAACAATTCCATCTAACTTTGTTCTGGAAGAGACAAACAACACCAAAACCCTCGATACAGACCGGCAGCTAAACTGAGGATGAGACGAGAAGGAAGCGGATCGCGATTCCAGAGGGAAAAACACGGAAACATAAAACCACTGGGCTCGTAACAGAAAGAGCCAAAACAAAAAAGGCATCAGCGTTGTGACGTGGGTCTTGGGTGTCACGGTGTTCCCATTCATTCAAAACATGGCTGATGCTGAAAGTGATACCAGTTAACAACAAGGTTTACTGAAAGGGGGGGGGGGTCACTCTCAGGTAGATAGTCCAAAAGCAAACCCAGGGAGGAAAATGGGGGAATGGCGGGGGTGTGACAGGGGGAGAAATGAAAACAAAAGGCATCCATATAAAAGCCACAACAAGTAGGAATACGGTATATTTTAACTCTCTACATGGAGGAAGCCAACCTGCTCCTTTTTGATCTTCTTCTTTGGCACAACTTCAGTGGATTTCTCAGACTCTGAGCGAGTTCGTATTGATCGTCGCTGTTGCTTCTTTTCTACAGAACCTGAGGGAAGAGAAGGGGTTCCATTACAGGAGTCAGCCTCTGTTTCTCTCTCTTGCCTCAATGAGGGGTGGCGATAAAAACGCAACCAGTGCTCCGGCTGATGACCGACTCCACTAGGCAACTTCCTGCCAGGAATATAGTTAGAATGATTTGTAATAACTGAAATGCTGTAAATGCTCCCCTCTCATCCCTTTTTAGAGCTTCCCAGTTGTCTGATATTTGTTATTAGCCGCCCCCCTGTTTTAGATTCATACATGCACTTTAAACTGTAAGTTTAGTCTGTTTTATTATTTTAATTTGTCTCTTTTATAACTTTTTTTTTAATCTGCTTTTTATCTGACCTACTTGGGAACTGCGATTCTCTTCCTTGGGCTCCTGTGCCCCATTCTATTCTGTGCTGGTCAAAGACCGTAATAAATCATTGATTGATTGAGAACAAATGCTCCGTTCAGCAAGGACAAGAGGGATCCTCTCACCTCTGCAAGAGTCTACCGTGTACCATGCAGCTGTGGACAAGAAGTCTCCAGAGGGACCACCAAACGCAGCAGCAGTATTGCCCAGACACAAATCCAGGAACATGAAAGGCCCTACAGACTGCTTCAACCAGAGAAGTCAGCCATAGCAGAGCACCTGAGGAACCAGCCTGGGCACAGCATGTTATTATTTGAGAACACAGCAATGCTGGACCACTCTCACAACCACCATTTCAGGCTACACAGAGAAGCCACTGAAATCCACAAGAAGCATGTGGACAATGTCAACAGAAAGGAGGAAACCATGAACATGAATAAAATTATTATTAGGTTCTTGTGGGTTTTTTCAGGCTATAGGGCCATGTTCTAGAGGCATTTCTCCTGATGTTTCGCCTGCATCTATGGCAAGCATCCTCAGAGAATCTGCGAACCCCACCTCCTCCAAGATGAACTGAACCACCTCAACTGGGCTCTCCAGGCCAATGGAGACTCCACCTCAGACATCAGAAGAGCCGCAAAACCAAGAACAAGCCACGAGAGTAAAGATGAAGATCCACCCAGAGGAAAAGTGTTCCTGCCATACATCAAGGGAACCAATGACCGCAGAGGGAAGCTGATGAGGAAACACAACATACGAACAATCTACAAACCCACCAAGAAAATCCAACAAATGCTATGTTCAGCAAAGGACAAGAAGGATCCGCTCACTTCTGCAGGAGTCTACCGTGTACCATGCAGCTGTGGACAAGAAGTCTCCAGAGGGACCCCCAAACGCAGAAATGCCCAAGCACGAATCAAGGAACATGGAAGGCACTGCAGACTGCTTCAACCAGAGAAATCAGCCATAGCAGAGCACCATATGCTGGACACAGCATATGATTTGAGAGCACAGAAATGCTGGACCACTCTCACAACCACCATGTCAGGCTACACAGAGAAGCCATTGAAATCCACAAGCATGTGGACAATCTCAACAGAAAGGAGGAAACCATGAAAATGAACACAATCTGGCTACCAGTATTGAAAAACTCTAAAATTACAACAGCACAACAACAGAAAGGAAAGAAACAAGGACATCTAATCCCCTCTCAGCAAAAGTTGGCTCCAGGCACTGTCACGCCATTATATGCTAATCAAGGTGGTCAGTTGAAACATTCACACCTAGCTCCAGCAGACAAGAGTCCTTTGTCCACCCTGGACATTCCACAGATATATAAACCCTTTCTCCTAGTTCCAACAGACCTCACCACCTCTGAGGATGCTTGCCACAGATGCAGGCGAAACATCAGGAGAGAATGCCTCTAGACCATGGCCATATATCCCGAAAAAAAACCTACAACAACCAAGTGATTCCAGCCATAAAAACATTCAACAACACATTATTATTATTATTATTATTATTATTATTATTATTATTATCTATATATCTTTGGACATCTAATCATCTCTCAACAAAAGATTGCCCCAGGCACTGTCAGGCCATTATATGCTAATCAAGGTGGTCAGTTGAAACATTCACACCTAGCTCCAGCAGACAAGAGTCCTTTGTCCCACCCTGGACATTATTCCACAGATATATAAACCATTTTCCCTACTTCCAACAGATCTCACTACCTCTGAGGATGCTTGCCATAGATGCAGGCGAAACGTCAGGAGAAAATGCCTCTAGAACATGGCCAGACAGCCCGAAGAAACCTACAACAACCCAAAGTCCTGATTGCTCTACGTTCTTCTTTGGAGCGCACAGACTTTAATGTGCCAACTGGCGGTCTGGATGCAGCCAATACGCACCTCAGTGCTTCAGGGAGAGTCCTGAGTTCGGGAAAAGACCAGCTTTAGTACGAAGATAAAGGGGAAACTATTAAACTCTTCAACTAATAGGAATTGGGGGGTTGCTCTTCAGGTTAACTATCAACTTGTTTAAATTTTGCAAACTATCTAGTAAACCTAGAACACAAATACGAGCTGAATCTTATTTCCTGTTTTGGCATACCTTTAGTTATTCAAACATTCAATTCACACAAAAGGAGCCACAAAAGCCTAGCATCACAACTGCAATTTCAAGAGTTGGAGGTCATCCGTTGGGGACTTCTCCCTGCAGCAACAACTGCTATTCTGGGCCAAAGTGAAGGGGGCCAGTTCCATCTTGTCTCCTGTGCTATACTTATAATATAATCTATATAAATAAAAATGTAATGTTCATTTGTGAGATTAACATAAGTCAAAAACCACTGGACGAAATGACACGAAATTTGGACACTACACCCCTAACAGGCCAATGAGTGACCATCACTCATAAGACCGCCACTGCCCCCCCCCCCCCAATGAAAAGGACTTAAAAACCCCAAAAAACTAAATGACAAAAAGCTAAAATGATGACACAGAAAAAGTGGAAGGAAGGGGGAGGGAAAGAAGGGGAGAAAGAAAGGAAGAGAGAGAGGGAGAGGGGTGGGAGGGAAATAAAGAAGGAAAGAGAGACGGAAGGAAAGAGGTAGAGGAGGAAGAAAGGAGAAAAAGGGGAAGGAAAAGAAAAAAGTGGGAAGGAAGGAAAGAGGTAGAAAAGGAAGAAGAGAAGGAAAGAAAAAAGGGAAGGAAAGAGGGAGGGAAGGAAGGAGGGAAAGGAGAGAAAGAGGGAGAGAAAAAGAGAGAAGGAAGTATGGAAGCAAAAACGAAGGAAGGAAGGAAGGAAGGAAGGAAGGAAGGAAGGAAGGAAGGAAGGAAGGAAGGAAGGAAGGAAGGAGGGAAAGAGGTAGGGAAGGAAGAAATGAGAGAAAGAAGAAGATAAAGAAAAGAGGGAAGGAAGAAAAGGTAGAGAAGGAAGGAAGGAAAGAAGGAAGGAAAGAGGGAGCGAAGGGAGGAGAGAAAGAAGGAGAGAAAAAGGGAGGGAAGGAAAGAGTGAAGAAAGGATGGAAGCAAAAAACAAAGGAAGGAAGGAAGGAAGGAAGGAAGGAAGGAAGGAAGGAAGGAAGAAATGAGAGAAAAAAGAGATAAAGAAAAAGGGGGAAGGAAGGAAAGGTAGAGAAGGAAGGAGAGAAGGAAAGAAAAAAAGGGAAGGAAGGAAAGAGGGAGCAAAGGAAGGAGAGAAAGAAGGAAAGAAAGAGGGAGGGACGGTTGGCCACAGAAATGTGTGGCGGGTACAGATAATATAATATAATGTAATGTAATGTAATGTAATGTAATGTAATGTAATGTAATGTAATATATTGCATATACATATAATATTAATAATATTATAATGTAATACAATATAATACTACTAATAATACGATATAATTAAATATTGTATATTACATGTACTATTACTAATAATATTACAATATAATGGTATAGTACAATACAGTAATATATAATACTGATATTGTACGATGCAAATAATATAATATGTTGTGTGTGTGTATATATCTTGTAAGTTGCTCTGAGTCCCCTTCAGGGTGGGAAGAGCAGCATATAAATGCTGTAAATTAATTAATTAATAAATATTAAGCACTCTGAAGTCCTGTTGTGTCACACAGGGAACACAGCATTGAATAGACACACCACTAAAGTGCAAAACTGAAGATCAAACCATTGGGAGCTGCACTGCTGCCATTCATTTCAGAGCGAGCTGCAGGACACCTATTCAACCTCTGATCTTTGTTCATTTAAAACACCAGATTAAAATCGGATGCGTTTCACTGATGAATGTTTAAGCTGTGACATTAAACATCTGACCACATTTCGATCAGAGTGGGAGGATGTTTGAGGGAGCTCTTCCATTTGCAAAAGGTCAGCTCGTGTTTGCATCAGTCCATCTGTTACCGGAGAACTGGCTCTTTCCTCCTCTGGATGGAGGATGAACAAAGGGACTGAGCAAGACTCAGCCTTATTTCTTCTCACAGGAAAAGTCACAGGCCAGGACAACAAACTTTCATATAAACAATGACCAAACTTCAACCCCCAACAGATCTTTGCTGGAGGGGACAACGTACGATTTCTTCTCTGACGGCACGCAAGAAATATCTGCTACCATTTCTTTCAAGTATTATAATGACTAGCCGTCCTCTGCCACGCGTTGCTGTGGGGGTTCTGTGTGGGAGGTTTGGCCCAATTCTATCATTGGTGGGGTTCAGAATGCTCTTTGATTGTAGGTGAACTATAAATCCCAGCAACTACAACTCCCAAATGTCAAGATTCGATTTTCCCCAAACTCTACCAGTGTTCACATTTGGGCATATTGAGTATTCGTGCCAAGTTTGGTCCAGATCCATCATTGTTTGTGTCCACAGTTATCTCTGGATGTAGGTGAACTACAACTCCAAAACTCAAGGTCAATGCCCACCAAACCCTTCCAGTACTTTTCGTTGGTCATGGGAGTTCTGTGTGCCAAGTTTGGTCCAATTCCATCATTGGTAGAGTTCAGAATGCTCTTTGAATGTTGGTGAACTATAAATCCCAGCAACTGCTACTCCCAAATGACAAAATCAATCCTCCCATTCCAACCCCACCAGTATTCAAATTTGGGCATATTGGGTATTTGTGCCAAATTTGGTCCAGTGAATAAGAATACATCCTGCATATCAGATATTTACATAATGATTCATAAAAGTAGCAAAAAAGAGCATACAATTATGAAGTAGGAATGAAAATAATTTAATGGCTGGGGGTCACCACAACATGAGGAACCGTATTAAGGGGTCGCGGCATTAGGAACGTTGAGAACCACTGTTTTACACTAACATACTACATTACATTTTAGCTACAGATGTGACACAATTGCGCTATGCTTGGGGACAGAGTGCTTTCAAAACACAGGCAAGCACCATTTCGTGCCTTTCACTTGGACCTGAACCCAGGAGTCTCAAACTTTACCTACTTGCCAACCCAGAAGATGTCTCCGGAGATGGCGACCTCTGCGAAGAGGCTCTCTCGTTTCTCTGGCTTGAGACCGAAGTAAGTTTGTCATGCCCCTTGATTATTATTTCTGGTTTGCTTCCTAAACCCTGTAACAAATGAAAACAAAACAAAACCAAAATAGTCAGTCATTGCAGTTTGCAAAGATCACAGTCGAAAACAACAACCAAGAATGCAGGACTAAGGCTCGAATCTTATGCAGATTTACTTGGGAATAAGTCAAGTCACAGCTCGGTGGAGTTTGCTTTAGAGCGGCCATACTGCCTTATGCTTACCGTATATACTCAAGTATAAGCCAACCCAAATATAAGCCAAGACGCCTAATGTTACCACAAAAAACTGGGAAAACGTAGTGACTTGAGTCTAAGCTTAAGGTAGGAAATACAGCGGCTACTGGTGAATTTCAAATAAAAATAGATACCCATAAAATTACATTTATTGAGGCATCCGTAGGTTCAATGTTTTTGGATATTTACATAAAACTGTAATTTAAGATAACACTATCCAACTCTGATTGAGCCATTGTTCTAACCTGCTTCAATGTCAATGTGCTTACATATCTCTCCAATAATAATAAAGATAATAAAAAGAAAGTAAATCAGAAATGTAACAATGACAACAGTAATAGAGTAAAATAATAAATGTAATAATAATAATAATAATAGAGTAAAATAATGGCAATGTAAGAATAGAGTAACATAATAAATTAATAAAAATAATAATAGAGTAAATAAATGTAATAATAACAATAATAGAGTAAAATAATAAATTATATAAAATAATAAGGCAAAATAATGTAAATGTAATAATAATAATAATAATAAAGTAAAATAATAAATGTAATAACAATAGAGAAAAATAATAAATGATATAAAATAATAATAAGGCAAAATAATGTAAATGTAATAATAATAATAATAAAGTAAAATAATAAATGTAATAACAATAGAGAAAAATAATAAATGATATAAAATAATAATGGCAAAATAATGTAAATGTAATAATAATAACAATAAAGTAAAATAATAAATGTAATAACAATAGAGAAAAAATAATAAATGTAATAATAATAGAGTAAAATAATAAATGTAATAAAAATAATAATAGAGTAAATAAATGTAATAATAACAATAATAGAGTAAAATAATAAATGTTATAAAAATAATAATAGGGTAAATTAATGTAAACGTAATAATAATAATAGAGTAAAATAATGGGAATGTAAGAATAATAAGAGTAAAATAATAAATGTAATAATAACAATAGAAAAATAATAAATGTAATAATAATAGAATAAAATAATAAATGTAATAAAAATAACAAAAGAGTAAATAATGTAATAATAACAATAATAGAGTAAAATAATGATATAAAATAATAAGGTAAAATAATGTAAATGTAATAATAATAATAATAATAATAATAATAGAGTAAAATAATGGGAATGTAGTAATAATAGAGTAAAATAATAAATGTAATAATAACAATAGAGAAAAATAATATATCTAATAATAATGGAATAAAATAATAAATGTAATAAAAATAATAATAGAGTAAATAATGCAATAATAACAATAATAGAGTAAAATAATAAATGTAATAAAAATAATAATAGGGTAAAATAATGTAAATGTAATAATAATAATAATAATAAAGTACAATAATTAATGTAATAAATTAAGAATAACAGAGCAAAATAATAAATAACATTGGGGAGCTTTTTCAGCCTAAAAAAAGGGCTGAAAAACTCGGCTTATTTTCAAATATATACAGTAATCCACTGGCTGCTGTCAACTCTCTGGAGTTTCATGCACAATATTTTTTGCCCTACATGGAGATGTCATGGAATGCAAAGCAACAAATCCTCTGACATCTCTGACCACAGGAAACTGTCTTTATATTGACTCAGACCACCTCTCTTAGTTTTGTCTATATTAGGGCAAGGGAACTTGTAGGCCTCTAAATGTTGTTAGATTTGAACTCCCACCATCCCCATAAAGCACCACTACAGCAGCAGTTGTGGGCTTGCAACAGGCCTGGCGGCATCTCTTTAAGGTCCCAATGAAGCAGGAGCTTTCATTATTATCCAACGAGGAGGTGCCAGGGATTGAACCTGGGACCTTCTGCTCCCCAAAGCAGTGCTCTACCTGCCGGCCACAACCTCTTGGAGCAAGAGAAGCCATGTTCAGGACTGAATTTAAAGCTTTTTTTATTCACTGCACATTTATTATGCCCTGTAGAGAAATACACACGTCTTTACCTTGGTCGAGTAAACAAACTGATCAATGAACTTTCCATTCCCAGCAGCATTCTGAAGAGCAAAAACTTGTTCAATTTTAACAACTGGAGACATATTACATTTCTGAAGGTCCAAGGTGCCCTGGTGCATGGTTATGGAGGCCGGTAAGGATTTCCTGGCCGCAGCGGTCTTCCACGCTATTTTCACCGGAGGCGGCTCTTCTTCCACACTGGATTGCCGCCTCTGACTGTGCCTCCGCACCTCGATATTGGACGGAGAGGACGCTGGAGAAGGCTCGCTGGCCGGTTCTGGCTGGGGACTAGGCGATGGCTTCGAGCGCCGGTTCTTTCTAGCCTCCATCTTTGGCACAACAGTCCTCCTGGTCTTTGACAGAGTTTCCTCGGGTTCTTTATCGACGTAGATGAAGGTGTACTGTTCTATCCTCTCCTCCCGGCTCATTTTCAACGCTTTCTCAGCATGGGCAATGCCAATATCCCACTGCGCCCGCTCTCTCTGTGGCCTTGGTTTGCGGATCTTGGGGAGAAAGAAGAGAGGATGATTGAAGAGAGGAGGAGGAGGAGGAGGTGGTAGTACAGTAGTCTCGCTTATACGACATAAACAGGCAAGCAGAACATCGGATAAAAAAAATGTGGGATAATACAGAGTCTATTACCCATATGACGGCCTGTCTCAGGGGAGCGTGCTTGCTCCATCCATGTTCAACAGCTACACAAATGACCAGCCACTGCCAGAAGGGACAGAGAGTTTCATCTATGCTGATGATTGTGCCATCACCGCTCAAGCAGGGAGCTTTCAAATGGTAGAACAGAAGCTTTCCGAAACTCTAGGTGCTCTTACTGCCTATTACAGGGAAAATCAGCTGATCCCTAATCCATCTAAAACACAGACATGTGCCTTTTATCTCAAGAACAGACAAGCATCCCGAGCTCTGAGGATTATTACCTGGGAAGGAATCCCACTGGAGCACTGCAGCGCACCCAAATACCGTGCCCTGACCTACAAGAAGCACTGCCTGAATATCAAGCAAAAAGTGGGTGCCAGAAACAATATTATACGAAAGCTGACTGGCACAACCTGGGGATCACAACCAGACACAGTGAAGACATCTGCCCTTGCGCTATGCTACTCTGCTGCATGCCCAGTGTGGAACACATCTTACCACGCTAAAACAGGGGATGTGGCTCTTAATGAGACATGCCGCATTATCACAGGGTGTCTGTGCCCTACACCACTGGAGAAACTACACTGCTACATTGCACCACCTGACATCCACCAGGAAGTAGCAGCCAATAGGGAAAGGACCAAGGCAGAGACATCTCCAGCTCATCCCCTGTTTGGGTATCAGCCAGCACGTCAACGACTTAAATCTAGAAATAGTTTTCTAAGATCTACAGAGACACTCGCTGGAACACCCCAGCAAGCGAGAGTCCAAAAGTGGCAGGCTCAAACCCAGCACCTCCATCAACGGCTGATACCAAATGAGAGACTCCCCCCTGGGCACACAGAAGACTGGGCAACTTGGAAGGTGCTGAACAGACTGCGCTCTGGCACCACGAGATGCAGAGCCAACCTTCAGAAATGGGGCTACAAAGTGGAATCCTTGACATGCGAGTGTGGACAAGAGCAAACCACTGACCACCTGCTGCAATGCACCCTGAGCCCTGCCACATGCACAATGGAGGACCTTCTTGCGGCAACACCAGAGGCACTCCAAGGGGACAGAGACTGGTCAAAGGACATTTCATCAACTACCAAACTCACAAATTTTGTATTTTTCTGGGTTTTTTGCTTGGTTCTGTTAGAAATGTAATATAATCGACTGGCTGCACTGACACGATAAAAATAAAATAGTGAAAGCTTGGAAGGTTGCTATTTCCAACAATTCAGACATACAGGTACATTGTGATATATTTCCCTTAGAGCAGGGGTCCTCAAACTATGGCCCAGGTCATTTACCCGGCCCTTGCTCAGGGTCAACCTAAGTCTGAAACGACTTCAAAGCACACAATAACAACAACAATCCTATCTAATCACCCAAAAGCAGGCCCATACTTCCCATTGAAATACTAATAAGTTTATACTTGTAAAGATTGTACTTAATTTTAATTATTGTATTGTTTTTAAGTGTCATTCATGCTTTTTTCAAATTATAATCCAGCCCTCCAATAGTTTGAGGGACTGTGACCTGGCCCTCTGCTTAAAAAGTTTGTGGATCCCTGTCTTAAGAGTCTCTGGAAGTTGGGAATGTGTTGAAGGCCCGCAACAGCCACCTCCATTTCAGACCACACTCACCTTTTGTTTTTCGGAGTGGTTGGCTTGCTTCGTAGCTTCTGCCACCAACTGATCATACTGTTTGCGTCCTTTGTACTCTCGTACCCGCTTTTCATGTACCCAGGCCCTTTCAGGCTGGTTGCTGAAGAACTGAACATGATATTCCCGGGCACCTGAAATTGATAGGAAGAATTCTGCTTATAATAATAATAATAATAATAATAATAATAATAAAACTTTATTTGTACCCCGCTACCAACTCCCCAAGGAACTCGGTGTGGTTTACATGAGGCCGAGCCCACAGTACATCAATAAACAAAAGCAATAACAAAACAATCAAAGCAATGCAATTAATGTAAACCACATAACAAAAAATAAACAATAAATCAACAGTAACACACAAGCATTTAAAACCAATGGCCGGGCCAAATGTAATAGGTTAAAATTAAAAAATAATGCTGGACATGGACAAGGTAGGATAAAACTGGGGTAGAATTTTCAAAGAGAGATGAAGGAACGCAATGAATCCCAAATCAATGGTAAAGTGCATTTTGAGGGCATATTATTCTGGGAAGGTACACTGGAACAGCCACATTTTCAGGCTCCTCCTAAAGACTGCCAATGTGGGGGCTTGTCTGATGTCCTTGGGAAGTGAGTTCTAGAGTCGGGGGGCAATCACGCAGAAGGCCCTCTTCCTCGTCCCCACCAATTGCACCTGCGAAGGACGTGGGAGCGTGAGCAGGGGCTCCCCAGATGAACGGAGAGATCGCGTGGGTTCGTACACAGAAATGCGGTCACGCAGGTAGGCGGGTCCCAAACCATTCAGGGCTTTGTAGGTCAGAACCTGCACCTTGAATTGGGACCGGAAGATGAACGGCAGCCAATGGAGCTCCTTAAACAGAAGGGTTGACCGCTCCCTGTAAGTCGCTCCAGTTAGGAACCTGGCTGCTGCCCGTTGTACCAATTGAAACTTCCGTGCTGTTTTCAAGGGCAGCCCCACGTAGAGTGCATTACAGTAATCCAATCTGGAGGTGACTAAGGTGTGGACCTCCCTGGCCAGATCAGACATCATGAGGTATGGCTGCAGCTGGTGCACGAGTCTTAATTGTGTGAAGGCCCTCCCGGCCACTGCCGACGCCTGAGCTTCAAGCGTAAGTGATGAGTCCAGGAGGACACCCAAACTGCGGACCTGTGACTTCAGGGGGAGTGCAACCCTGTCCAGCATGCCTTGCTTAGAATGCCTTTCGAAACTGTATCGAAACTGGCCTGTACCCGGGAAACCAGTTGTACTCACCCGGCACTACAGATTACTTGGCCGTCCCTGACATCTAGGAACAACAACAATCATAAAGGACTGAAACTACAATCTTGTGGCAAAGGACTTACCCAAGAGTAAATCCACGTCAACTTCACTTTCATGAAGAATTTGTACATTTATATGTGCATTAATTTGTTTGTTGACTCCATGAAGACTTAAGAACATATTCAAGACGGCAATAAGACTGTTTGTATTACAGAACCTATACTACTACTATTGTACTGTTAGAATAAGGGTTACCTATATGCACAGCTTTATGTTAAGTATGCATTATTAACCTAATTTGAAGCCTTAGTTATACTTGAGAATCTTAGCAAGTTTGGAGTAAAATTATGTGAGTTATACCACTTAATATGTTATGAGTATACTTTGTGAAAAGTGGATAAATAGAATACCTATATGACAAGTATTACACTACTCTATACCATACACCCTCTTTCCTGTCTACTGCATATTATAGACATCTGTGTGTTTAGTTAGTTTCCTCAAAAACCCCCTTTGTGTTTTGAGATAAATGCCCTCTCACACATGCTCTTTCAAGACAATAAAATCTAATTGCTCCATTTATCCTTTAACTGGAGGAGTTACTGTACAATCCCAACAACAAGGCCTCATAGGAGGCCTCATCAATCTTTCTCCCAAAGAGTTATACACTTAACATGCATGCATCTAAGGGTGGAATGTATTCAGAGTGCACCATGTCCAAGTGCATGATGTCCATGTGCATGATGCTCTAAATGTGCATGATGCTCTAAATGGCCACTGATATTATAATGTAACTCCTTGAAGAAAGAGATCAGGTCAAACTGAATGACCATCTGCAGGGGTGCTTTGATTGTAATTTTCCTGCATGGCCAGGGCTTGGACTGGATGGTCCGTTGCATCTCTTTCAACTCTATGATTCTATGAGCCACGGCCACGAGATTATGACTCAAGACAGATTCCTTCCTCCTTTCACTTTGCCAACTGGAGGAAAAGAAGGGGAGTGGTCAGCTCATGTTTCAGATGCCAACTCAAAGGGTGATCAGAGAAAGGGCAGGAGAGGTACGCTTGGAGTCAATTTGGATGGCACCTGAAGGAACACCTCCTCTACCTGTTGACCTATTTCCCTGCATGGAGAAAGTCTGGATGAGAAGTTCTGTCAGGTGTCATTCAAGCTGCCTTCATGCTATCCCAATATGACTTTAAACTATCACATTTCTAGCATCTTTATTATGGATGCAAGCTATATGTGAGGGGATTGATCTGGGCATTACAATTTATTTCTGGCTTGCAAACTAGCAACTGAAGATTAGAGTGGGCTTCAAGAGGCAGGAAATAAGGCTGGGCCTTGTGGCTAGACTGCCTCTAGGGATCAACCCCACAATCTGGATATTGTTGGGGTGGCTCCTCTCTGGGTTTAAAAATAATTTAAAATAAATAAATATTACTGATAGCTGTTTAAGTCTAATGCTAACAAAATCGTCAAACAGTTCAAGTTTTTGACACACTTACCGTATAAACTCAAGTATAAACTGAGCCCATTTTTAGGCTGAAAAAAAAACCCTTGGATTATACTCGAGTCACTTATTTATTATTTTGCTCTATTGTTATTATTACATTTATTGTTTTACTCCAATTATTATTAATATTGCATTTAAATTATTTTATGCTATTATTTTGTTACATTTACTATTTTACTATATTTATTATTATTATTACATTTATTACTTAACCCTATTATTATTACTATTACATTTCCATTATTTTTCTCTATTTATTATTACTATTATTACATTGTTCCTCTATTATTAATTTATTATTTTACTCTATCATTGTTTTTACATTTATTATTTTACTCTATTATTATTACATTTTTATTTTACTCTTATTATTGTTATTATTTATTTTTTATTTATTTACAGTATTGATATTCCGCCCTTCTCACCCCGTAGGGGACTCAGGGCGGATTACAATGTACATATACATGGCAAACATTCAAGAAAACTACACAAAACATATATAGACAGACACGGAGGCAATTTAACATTCCAACTTTTCATGAGGGTATTCTGGCCACCAGGGGAGCTGTCCCTTCACCGTCCATTTGTGACACTGATGAAGTACTTCCTCATTCTTTGCAGGCTTGCTGGGTATTTTTATGGCATCGTAAATTAGTTAAATTAGCCTCCCTACATAGGCGGTACCTAAATATCCTACTTGACAGATGCAACTGTCTTTCGGGCTGCAAAGGTCACCAGTAAGCTGTACTTAGAATTCTTACTCTCTTACCTCTTGTGTTGATTTTGGTATGAACCTCAAGTTGTGGGTCTCTTGAAACCATACAGGGCCACCATGGATACGTCCCCACTTTGGACCAGACAAGATCTCCCACCTCAAACGTGACGTCGCTCACGACTTGTGTTGGGGGAGAAGGGGAGGCTTCCTGTACCTACTCAAAAATAATAAAGAGGTACAAGAGAAATTACCTACTGGACCTTCTGCACAGGTAAAACATTTGAGACAATGGAAGAGGGCGATAAACCATGGATAACCAACTGTGGATACCTGCAAGACCACATTAGTCCACAGGAGATCTTGGAGAGCCACACTTGCTCCCACAAAAAGACCCAATGTAGTGAAATTGCTACTCTATGTTAAAGTTTTGGTGTATAGCTCTATATTTACATATGGCAGATAGGGAAGAATAGGCACAGACAGGGTAGCAACAGCAGAGATAGGATTCATTTGCATATGTGAAGTCGATTGGTCATATGCAGATTAGTGTAGGCCCAGGATTTGAAAAGGCTGCTGGGCCAAAATGACAGTTGGGGAGAGCAGAGCTGAACATTCCAAAGGGGCGGAGCCAAGGTTCTCAAAGAGGCAGTTAGAGTGAGGGAGTTTGAAAATGATTCCTAACTTTCATTGTGTGTGAAGATGAGAGTTGGTTTTTGAGTGCCTGATAGAAATAAGCAGTTATGAAGATATGTTAAAGACTTCTGATATCGAGAAGCAGTTAGATAAATAGAGCTCGAGTTTTAAGGAACATAAAGAAGGCTAGTGTTGCCTTAGTTCAGAATATAATTCAGCCAAGAGTGTGTAAAGCAAGTAACATGTTTGTGAATGTGAAACATTGATAGTTTATTCAGAAAAGTTAACCAAGTAAATGATACTGACTGTAAGCCTCAAGATTGCAACAAAACACAAATGTAACCACAAGCGTTGGAGCCAGAAGTTATAAATAAACTGTGTTACTTTGTTATACACAAAAGTGTTTCATTGCCTGTGATATAAAGTACAAAGGTTTAACAGCACACAGAAAGTCCCAGCCAATATAAAAGAAGAAACTGAATCAGTGTAAGGCAGCAAAGAGGTTTTTTAATAAGGAAATAGTCTCTCTCCCTCGCCATACCCAACAACAACTAAACAATATGATTTTGCCCCCAAACCCCTGTATCACAGTAGCAGAGTATGGGGACAGTTTCACTATGTTTTGGGAAGAAAAGACTACATAAATAAAAATTGCTTTGATGGAGTTATCTACATCTTTCCTTTTAAGTTTGGCTGCAGTTTTTCATCAATCAGTTAGAAACATCAATTAAAAGCCTTTGTTATAAAAAAAACAACCTAAAATTGGTTCCCCCATTTAATTGGGCAACAGTTGAAGAAACTGCAGATGGCAGACATAATTTCAAAGGAGGATTTCATCTTCTGTAAGACAGAATGTCCCTTCGAAGATGGTGCTTGCTGTGACATTTATATGGACCACCTGAAAACAAAGTCTACTTTTGTCTTCAAAACTACGACTTCAGTGATATGCAAATATGTGAAGTCTTAGTAAGTGGATTGAATACATTCATTTGATCACTCAGGTGGCCGCTTTTCATTTTTTTAATTACTCTGATTGCTTCAGCAAACACATGGAGTCTATTCCTCACCTATCCCATCCATATAAACAGCAATATTTTGAGCTATTACATTTTCTCTGTTTGCTTTCACCCCTCTGAGAAAAGAGTGCACCAGGTCTGCACCTCGACCCAACAAAGTGGTGAGATTTCTGGCAATCAATCCTCACATTTTGAGGCACATTCATTTCAATCTCATAAAGTATCTCGAGTTGGAAATCCACAGCACTGACATGTACTAACCGGAGTTTCATCCAACACTATTGGTTCTTCCCTTGGTCTTTCAGGTACGTTGCTAATTCTTTCATTTGGTCTCTATAATAGAAGTAAAATAAAAAAAAGGAGAAGTCAAAC
This sequence comes from Anolis sagrei, assembly GCF_037176765.1. Classification (NCBI taxonomy): domain Eukaryota; kingdom Metazoa; phylum Chordata; class Lepidosauria; order Squamata; family Anolidae; genus Anolis; species Anolis sagrei. The sequence continues at coordinate 1,998,431 of NC_090027.1, forward strand.
ATGGGAACAAGAAGAATAATGGGGGGGGGGGGGGAGAGAGACTACAGAAGAAATAAAGAGAGATGGATACACACTCTTAATAGTTTGGTCCCGGGGTATTTTAGAGTTCCAATAATATTCACTGTGAGCAACCATGTGCTGACTCCGCTGGAGGTTTATGCTAACAAGAGATGTGTGTGTGTGTGTGTGTGTGTGTGGACTCAACTCTGCTGGACCGGCCACGTTGTCCGGATGCCCAACCACCGTCTCCCAAAGCAGTTGCTCTACTCCGAACTCAAGAATGGAAAATGTAATGTTGGTGGGCAGGAAAAGAGACTGAAAGATGGGCTCAAAGCCAACCTCAAAAACTCTGGCATAGACACCGAGAACTGAGAAGCCCTGGCCCTTGAGCGCTCTAGCTGGAGGTCAGCTGTGACCAGCAGTGCTGCAGAATTTGAAGAGGCATGAATGGAAGGCGAAAGAGAGAAATGTGCGAAGAGGAAGGCGCATCAAGTCAACCCCAACCGGGACCGCCTTCCACCTGTAAACTGATGCCCTCACTGCAGGAAAACATGCAGGTCAAGAAGAGGGCTCCACAGTCACCTACGAACCCACTGCCAGTACACTGATCCTGGAAGAGTACTCTACTCAAACAACGAGGGATTGCCTAAGTAAATAAGTATGTGTGTGTGTGTGATGTTCATTTGTGGGATTAACATAAGTCAAAAACCACTGGGCAAATTGGCACCAAATTTGGCCACAATTCCCCTCTCAGGCCAACGAGTGACCATCACTCATAAAAACATGGAAAAACATAGCAGAAGACACTTAAAAAGCAAAAAAAAAAAACATTACAGCACATGCGCTAAACCACACACACACACACACACACACACATATATATATATACACACACACACAAATATATACACACATACACACACACAAAGGATTCAAAGGTGGGGGTAATCTAATCTCTTTTAGGAGGGTATTTCAGAGCAGGGGAGCCACAACAGAGAAGGCCCTTTCTCTCATCCCCACCAATCGCACTTGACAGAGTGGTGGGACTGAGAGAAGGGCCTCCCTGCTGATCTCAAAGCCAGCACCGGTTCATAGAAAGAGATGTGGTCTCGAAAATAGGCTGCGCCCAAAGTATATAGGGCTTTGTAGGTAATACCTGCACCTTGAATTGTGCCCAGAAAACTGTTGGAAGACAATGAAGCTGCTTTAATAGGGGAATAGTATGTTCCCTATAGTGAGCTCCAGTTAGTAATTTGGCAGCTATGGCACTGTAAGTAAAAATAAAGGAATTACTAAATATTTAAAACTATCATGACTATCATGACTGATGGCCGAAAGCGAGGAGGAGCTGAGGAGCCTTCTAATCAAGGTGAAAGAAGAAAGCGCAAAAGCCGGGTTGCAGCTAAACGTCAAAAAAACCAAGATTATGCCAACAAGAATGATTGACAACTGGGAAATAGAGGGAGAAATCGTGGAGGCCATGACAGGGTTTGTATTTCTAGGTGCAAAGATGACTGCAGATGCAGACTGTAGCCAGGAAATCAGAAGACGCTTCCTTCTTGGGAGGAGAGCAATGTCCAGTCTCGATAAAATAGTGAAGAGTAGAGACATCAGACTGGCAACCAAGATCCATTGCCTAGTCCAAGCCATGGTATTCCCTGTAGTCACCTACGGATGTGAGAGCTGGACCTTAGGGAAGGCCGAGCGAAGGAAGATCGATGCTTTTGAGCTGTGGTGTTGGAGGAAAGTGCTGAGAGTGCCTTGGACTGCGAGAAGATCCAACCAGTCCATCCTCCAGGAAAGAAAGCCCAACTGCTCACTGGAGGGAAAGATACTAGAGACAAAGTTGAAGTCCTTTGGCCACATCATGAGGAGACAGGAAAGCCTAGAGAAGGGAATGATGCTGGGGAAAGTGGAAGGCAAAAGGAAGAGGGGCCGACCAAGGGCAGGATGGATGGATGGTATCCTTGAAGTGACTGGACTGACCTTGAGGGAGCTGGGGGTGGTAACGGCCGACAGGGAGCTCTGGCATGGGCTGGTCCATGAGGTCACGGAGAGTCGGAGAAGACTGAACGAGTGAACAACAACAATCATGACTTCTGTCCTATATTGATAACAACTGGATATCTGAAAATAATCTGTCTCTGTTCTACAAACTGTACACAATATTTTTGATACTTGGAAGTACATACAACTCAGAAAACACTGTATCACATATAATCAAACTAACTTAACCAAGTCTGTTTTGTGTATTATATATACAGAAAACTTTTCTCACTATCACTGTTCTACAAATTTTCGGTTTTTCTCAGTTGCGGAAACGAAATGTGCCGTTTCTTAATAAATTTAACATGCTGAATTCAAATATAATAATTAAATGTGTGAATTGGCTCTGGTTTTTATGCAACAGCTATTTCCATTTTCTCCACAATAGGTAATTCGTTAATATTATGATAATGCGCCTAACCTTACTGCATGTATATAAACCGTGAATATTTACTAAATTTTAGTCAAATTATATTGCCAGTAGTTTATACATGAGAAATATTTATTTAATTAGTCTATTGTTTATGTTTGTGCAGCAAGAAACTATATTCGTAGGCCTAATGCCGTTGAAAAGTCTGAAAGTTTAAATGTTGCTTTAATCGTGACTTTAGTTTTTATCCTGTTTGCTTCTCTTGACTTTTCTTTTGTCTTCAAGGAAAGGATTCCCTCTTCCAATGCTCCAGCAGGAGTCTGACAGCATGGACGGAGTCCATTGGCCTTGAGATCTTTTTTCCATAGTGTTTTATAGACGCACGTGCGAGGCAGAACTACAGTAGAAAGAACAATGTAAAACGATGTTTAACGATACTGTCTGAGTCTTCAACTGACTGACCCTCACAGTTCAAAAGTCTGGCCTTATAGAGGGCTTTCTGGCTTTTGCACACGGCACTAATACTGCGCCATCAAACTTTCTAGAATATTCTAGAATCTTCCATAGTGTAAGTCGCTCATGCATTTTTTTCAACCATACGTGATCACGTGATTGCTTATATCATAAAAACTAGAGCCAATATACATTTTTAAATGTCATTTTATTAGAATTAAGATTGCCGCACACTGCACACTGCACTTGCCCCATAATCCCTACATATCACCTGTCACATCAGCACTTTTAATCCTGTACCCTTTACTCTGGCCCGGCCCAGTTTTATCATGTTTCGATGTATTGTTTGTTGCTTGTTGTTTTGTTGTTTTTAATACTGCTTTAATTGTTTTAATTTGCTTTAGGTGTATTGTTATGTTGTGTATTGAGGCCTTGGCCTTTGTAAGCCGCATCGAGTCCTTCGGGAGATGCTAGCGGGGTTTTGTTTGTTTTTTTGTCGTGTCAGGAGCATCCTGTTGTGAGAGAATTGGCTGTCTGCAAGGACGTTGCCCAGGGGACGCCCGGATGTTTTGATGTTTTATCATCCTTGTGGGAGGCTTCTCTCATGTCCCCGCATGGGGAGCTGGAGCTGATAGAGGGAGCTCATCCGCCTCTCCCCGGATTCGAACCTGCGACCTGTCGGTCTTCAGTCCTGCCGGCACAGGGGTTTAACCCACTGCGCCACCGGGGGCTCCTGCTAGCGGGGTACAAATAAAGTTTAATAAAGTTTAATAATAATTTTCGTTTTCAGCACCCCAAAATCATAAAAGAACAGCTATTTTCAGGCCCACAACTTTCTAGAATCTTCCATAGTGTAAGTCGCAGCATGCATTTTTTCAACCATACGTGATCACGTGATTGCTTATATCATAAAAACTAGAGCCAATATACATTTTTAAATGTCATTTTCGTTTTCAGCACCCCAAAATCATAAAAGAACAATTATTTTCAGGCCCGCAACTTTTTCTCCGTTGAACAGTGCTATTAGAAGATACTTCCTATAGACAGAGTTAGTTTTGGGGGGTACATTCGGAGATCATCAAAAACCCAAAGTCCTGATAATCTTCATTCACTGTAACTGAGGCGGTGTTCATAGACACAACCCAGTGTTCCCACTCCAAGTAGGAGCAGCTAAACAATCTTCAGACCATCCACCCATTTGGTGACATTTAAACCCAGCATTTTAGTTTATCTGAGTCCTGTCAAGACAAAGAAGTAATCCCTGATTATGGCTGGTTTACTGCTTGTGCCCACAGCACTCTGATTTGTTCCGACACACAAACCTAGTTGAAATATAAGTTAATTAAAAGAGAAGACAGGAATAGTTGCTAGTAAAAAAAATTAATGTGATTTTCACTCCCTGTCTCTAAAAATATCAAACTTTCTCTTCAGGAGAAAATATGATGTAGCTTTAATAGCTGTCACTTTGCCCAGCGGTAATAAAAATTACAGAGAATATTAATCACACCTACAGTATAATTTAACTGTGGTAAGATTTTGAGCTTTCTGACAAATCCCTCTGATAATCTGCATACTTCGTTATGAAAGCAAATCTTGGGTTGTTTGTCCCTTTGGGGAGGTAGAGCGGAATATAAATAAAGAATTATTATTATTATTATTATTATTATTATTATTATTATTATTTGGCTTTGCAGAGACAACAATCCACCAATAATAATAATAATAATACTTTATTTGTACCCCGCTACCATCTCCCCAGGGGATTCGGTGCGGCTTACATGAGGCCAAGCCCGCAATACATCAATAAACAGAACATCAATAAAATAAAACATCAATAAACAAACAATGCAATATAAATCATAATCACACGAACAAAATAGACAAAAGCAATCAACAGTAACACATAAACATTTAAAACCAAAGGCTGGGCCCAATGTGATAGATTAAAATTAAAAAATAGTGCTGATGTGAACCAGGTAGGATATAATTGGGATAGGATTTTAGAGAGAATGAGGGAATGCAGTCAATCCTAAGGCAATAGTAAAGTGCATTTTGAGGACATAATGCTGAGAGTTTTCCTTATGCTGGGAAGGCACACTGGAACAACCACGTTTTCAAGCTCCTCTTAAAGACTACCAGAGTTGGGGCATGCCTGATGTCTCTGGGAAGTGAGTTCCAGAGTTGGGGGCCCACCACCGAGAAGGCCCTCTCCCTCGTCTCCACCAATCGCGTCTGCGATGGAGGTGGGAGCGTGAGCAGGGGCTCTCCGGATGATCGAAGATATTGTGTGGGTTCGTATACAGAGATGCGGTCACGCAGGTAGGCAGGTCCCAAACCGTTCAGGGCTTGGGACCCGCCTACCTGCACCTTGAATTGGGACCGGAAAATGAACGGCAGCCAATGCAGCTCCTTAAACAGGAGGCTTGACCTCTCCCTGTAAGGAGCACCAGTTAGTAACCTGGCGGCCTCCCGCTGTACCAATTGGAATTTCTGGGCCATTTTCAAGAACAACCCCACGTAGAGTGCATTACAGTAGTCCAATCTGGAGGTGACTAAGGCATGGACCACCCCTGGCCAGATCCGCCAGATAACAATTCATTTCAAAGATGGAGATTCAAAATTGTGGGATCCTGCTTGTAGCATTTTATCACTCTGATTACACTGTTCAACGGAGAAAAAGTTGCGGGCCTGAAAATAGTTGTTCTTTTATGATTTTGGGGTGCTGAAAACGAAAATGACATTTAAAAATGTATATTGGCTCTAGTTTTTATGATATAAGCAATCACGTGATCACGTATGGTTGAAAAAATGCATGTTGCGACTTACACTATGGAAGATTCTAGAATATTCTAGAAAGTTTGATGACGCAGTATTAGTGCCGTATGCAAAAGCCAGAAAGCCCTCTATAAGGCCAGACTTTTGAACGGTGAGGGTCAGTCAGTTGAAGACTCAGACAGTATCGTTAAACATCGTTTTACATTGTTCTTTTGACTGTAGTTATGCCTCACACGTGTGTCAATAAAGCACTCTGGAAAAAAGATATTAAGACAAATGGACTCGGTCAATGCTGTCAGACTCCTGCTGGAGCATTGGAAGAGACCATCCTTTCCTTGAATACAAAAGAAAAGTCAAAAGAAGCAAACATGATAAAAACTAAAGTCACAATTAAAGCGACATTTACACTTTCAGACTTTTCAACTGCATTCGGCCTACTAATATAGTTTCTTGCCACACAAACATAAACAATAGACCAATTAAATAAATATTTCTCATGTATAAACTATTGGCAATATAATTTTACTAAAATTTAGTAAATATTCACGGTTTATATTCATGCTGTAAGGTTAGGCGCATTATCATAATATTAACGAATTACCTATTGTGGAGAAAATTGAAAGAGCTGTTGCATAAAAACCAGAGCCAATTCACACATTTAATTATTATATTTGAATTCAGCATGTTAAATTTATTAAGAAACGGTACATTTCGTTTCCGCAACTGAGAAAAACCGAAAATTTGTAGAACAGTGTTATCTTTCAGCACTTAAACTATAACAAAAAATACAGAGAAAAACGTCAATGTTCTTATTAGACTTACATTTTGTTCCTCTGGCTCTAGTTTTGGAATTTTATGAGATTTGCGCTCTTCCGAGTGGGAGGCGTCGTGTTTGTTACTCTTTTTCCTTTTCTCTTTTCTCCCTTCATGTTTCGGCTTCGCATACTCACTCGCTTGTACTTCATTTAAAAGGTCCCCGCACAGAGAGGACTCGAACAATTCCCTGCCGTTCTGAATAGTTTTGGTTATTTTTAATTTGATTTCTGGGGAGCCAGTCTTCTTTGGGACCACCGTTTGGGATACCGAAGGGGGCGGAGGCTGGGGAGGAGACTGCTTCTCCAGGATGTCATGCGGCCTCAAGTTAGAGTTCTCCATTTGATAATACTCAGGTGGACTAAAGTTTCTAACTGAGCCAAAGCCGTTGGCCGAGCCGTTGGGATACTGACTGTAGGACTGATATTTGGCTTGGGGCTCGTACATGCTGATTGGTGGGAATCCATTAATGAGGGGTGGGAGGTCCTCCGTGGTTGGCGTGGGATACTGAAAGCCTTGCTGCAAGGAGAGCGCCGCTTCGTAGGGCGTCTGCCGGCCATCTTCCGTGATGTCGCTGCCGGCATCAAAAGCATCCTCCTGGCGGTTGTTAGCCGAGTCAATGAGTTGAGGTGGTTGCTGAATTGTGTTTCCCATGATCCCTTGCATGAAAGAGAAGGAGAAATCCATTGTTCTGCTCCAGCATCCTTAGCTTTCCCTTTTTCTCATAGGGCCTAAAAAGGAGAAGCAGAAGGGAAAGCCGTCAGTCAACATTCTGGGGCAAAGTTCAGAAAAAGAAAACAAAAAGGTGGATCTGTTCACAATTGTCCTCTTGAATAATACAAAGGGCCATGGGGCAGCTCAAAAGTTTGCTTGGGTATCAGCCAGCACGTCAACGACTTAAATCAAGACATAGTTTTCTTATATCTACAGAGACACTTGCTGGAACACCCCAGCAAGCGAGAGTCCAAAAGTGGCAGGCCCAAACCCAGCACCTCAATCCATGGGTGATACCAAATGAGAGACTCCCTCCTGGGCACAGCCGTCAGTCAACATTTTGGGGCAAAGTTCAGAAAAAGAAAACAAAAGGTGGATCTGTTCACAATTGTCCTCCTAAATAATACAAAACGCCATGGGGCAGCTCAAAAGTTTGCTGGGAGGTAAGATTACTTCCATCATTATTCCATTACTTTTGTATTTTGAACCTTGTACCATTGATGTAATTTATCAGTGGTTCTCAACCTTCCTAATCTCTGGTTGCTTCTGGGAACCAGAAGTAGCAGCCAATAGCAAAAGGACCAAGGCAGAGACATCTCCAGCTCATCCCCTGTTTGGGTATCAGCCAGCACGTCAACGACTTAAATCAAGATATAGTTTTCTTATATCTACAGAGACACTTGCTGGAACACCCCAGCAAGCGAGAGTCCAAAAGTGGCAGGCCCAAACCCAGCACCTCAATCCATGGGTGATACCAAATGAGAGACTCCCTCCTGGGCACAGCCGTCAGTCAACATTTTGGGGCAAAGTTCAGAAAAAGAAAACAAAAAGGTGGATCTGTTCACAATTGTCCTCCTAAATAATACAAAAGGCCATGGGGCAGCTCAAAAGTTTGCTGGGAGATAAGATTACTTCTATCATTATTCTATGACTTTTGTATTTTGATCCTTGTATCATTGATACATTTTATCAGTGGTTCTCAACCTTATTTATTTATTTAAAAGTTTTGTCTACCGGCCTTCTCACCTCTCTTGAGGGACTCAGACCGGTTTCCAACCATAATATCACATACAATCAATAAAACATCATAATACATATTACAGTAAAACATTAAAACAGCAATTACAATCAATAACTACAATGGTCAGTCGTCACACTAAAATTGTTGCTCATCCTCCTCCGTCCATATCTCAGGGTGTTGGCTCACTCGTCGAATGCCTGTCTCCATAACCAAGTCTTCACCTGTTTCCTGAATGTCAGGATAGACGGGGCGGTTCTGATCTCCAGTGGGAGAGAGTTCCAGAGCCGAGGGGCCACCACCGAGAAGGCCCTGTCCCTCGTCCCCACCAGGCGCGCTTGCGAGGCCGGTGGGACCGAGAGTAGGGCCTCTCCAGACTATCTTAGCAATCTTGATGGCTCATAGGAGAGGATACATTCAGAGAGGTAAACAGGGCTGGAGTCGTTTAGGGCTTTATAGGTTAACACCAGCACTTTGAATTGTGCTCGGAAGCTAATTGGCAGCCAGTGGAGCTGGTGTAACAGCGGAGTGGTGTGCTCCCTGTACCCAGCACCCGTGAGTAACCTGGCTGCCGCGGGTTGGACTAGCTGCAGCTTCCGGGCAGTCTTCAGAGGCAACCCCACGTAGAGAGCGTTGCAGTAGTCTAAACGGGATGTAACCAAAGCGTGGACCACTGTGGCCAAGTCAGCCATCCCAAGGTACGGGCGCAGCTGGCGCACAAGTTTTAATTGTGCAAAAGCTCCCCTGACCATCGCCGAGACCTGGGGTTCCAGGCTCAGCAATGAATCCAGGAGAACTCCCAAACTGCGAACCTGCGCCTTCAGGGGGAGTGGGACCCCGTCCAGCACAGGCTATCACCCTATGCCCTGTTCGGCTTTTCGACTTCCTAATGCCGTGACTCCTTAACAGAGTTCCTCATGTTGTGGTGACCCCCAATCATGAAACTATTTTTGTTGCTATTTCATAACTGTAATTTTGCTAATGTTATGAATCATCATGTAAATATCTGATGTGCAGGATGTATTTCCATTCACTGCACCAAATTTGGCACAAATACCTGATATGCCCAAATCTGAATACTGGTGAGTTGGAGGAAGGATTGATATTGTCATTTGGGAGTTGTAGTTGCTGGGATTTATAGTTCACCTACAGTCAAAAGAGCATTCTGAACTCCACCATCAATGGAATCGAACCAGTCTTGGCACACAATATTCCCATGACCAACAGAAAATGCTGGAAGGGTTTGGTGGGCATTGACCTTGAGTTTTGGAGTTGTAGCTCTCTGGATGTAGGTGAACTACAACTCCCAAACTCAAGGTCAATGCCCGCCAAACCCTTCCAGTATTTTCTGTCGGTCATGGGAGTACTGTGTGCCAAGCTTGGTCCCATTCCTTCGTTGGTGGAGCTCGGAATGCTCCTTGGTTGTAGGTGAACTATAAATCCCAGCAACTACAACTCCCAAATGACAAAATCAATCCCCCTTCCAACCCTACCCGTATTCAAATTTGGGCATATCAGATATTTGTGCCAAATTTGGTCCAGTGAATGAAAATACATCCTGCACATCAGATATTTACATGACGATTCATAACAGTAGCAAAATTGCAATTACGAAGTAGCAACAAAAATAAAGTTATGGTTGAGGGTCACCACAACACGAGGAACTGTATTAAGGGGTCACGGCATTAGGAAGGTTGAGAACCACTAATCTAAACTAACTGAAAGCTCTTTTCAGGGTGCAAAAAAAAATCTTCCTCTGGCCTGTTTGGATGATACTTATATCCTGCCACGGTAAGGCATAGCTTGCCCTCTACAACCTGCTTTCACGCAGAGCCGCTACACTATGCTGGCTCTCAAAATCATATTCAACATTCCTCTGTAGGTTAACATGAACTCATTTCCTCCTGTAGTCCAGAGAACCCAAAGAGCTGACTGTCGAATCAAGAAATGAGATTTTTAGAAGCAGCTACATCATTCTAGTATCTAAAAAATACAAACCCAATGAGACTTTGTGCTTTTCTTCACTTCATGTCTCTAATTTGAGTCCCAATGACAGACATAATCTGCAGTTTCAGTCAGAAACACAAAGCTTTAAGGATAAAAGCACAATCCAGTTTGCTTTTAAGTTTGCAATCAATCAGGAGGTGCTCTACAGCTGACAAGAAGCAATCCAGATGTGTTATACTGTATGTCTATCGACTGACAATAGATTTAAATGCTGCTACACTGCACAGTAGTGCTCCCTGGCCTTGCTATACTGTTTGCATATGTGTGTGTTTGCACACGCATGAGTATGTGTTTTGAGCGAGTGTTTATATACCCTCTTTCTTCTAAGATATTAAAATAAAGTATCCTAAAACGAAACATTTTGAGATTTGCTAAAGGCCAACCAAAGTGTCAAAATCAAGGTCAATGAGTACTTACTAATATAATATGTGGTTTTCAGAGTTACCAAAGAATAAGTGCTAAGATTAGAAATGAAACCTTTATGGCATGTCACTTTTTTCTGGCTGTGACATTTGACTGTGTTCAGTTCTGTTTTCTGCTTGGTCCAGATCACAGCTGGGATAAACACTCCCCTGAAATCAAGACTTCAATGGATTGCAAAACAAGAGGCTTCGATAACATTGTGGGTGTTTACCTCCTGGAGAGGGAATGAGCAGCAGGAAGTCGCAAAATTGCAATTACCAAGTAGCAACGAAAATAAAGTTATGGTTGAGGGTAGTTACAGAATACAGAGAATTATACTGCCATATATATAGTGCCCTTGAACTAGTGTCCAGTATAGATGGCCATATATAATTAGCACAGAGGTTAAAGCATTGACTCTGCAGACTAGGGTCTAAATTCCCACTTGGCCATGGAAACCTATGCTCCAAAAATATTCCCCCCTGGAAATGTATGTGGGTCTCTCTAGATCAGTGGTTCTCAACCTTTTTTTGACCAGGGACCACTTTGTCCAGGGACCACTCTACAACATTAGGACCAAAAGGGTTGCAAATCAGTTTTTGGTCAACTTCAGATTTGATTTGGTTATTTGGAGTGCTGATTCAGAAATTTGCAGTGGATAGACCACATCAGCTCTAGTTTCTGATATAGAACATATGTCATCTAGTAGTCGCCATCTGCTCACCCACCAAAAACAATATTTAATAATCTAGAGCTGATGTGGTCTATCCAATGCAATTTTCTGAATCAGCACCACAAATAACCCCAGGAACAGGCCTAAAAACGAAGACACCACAAAAAATAATTTTATGGTTGTGCTGTGTTATTATCCGTAGTAGTAATGGTGAGGTCACAGACCATATTTTAGTTCTTGCAGACCACTGATGGTCCATGGACCACAGGTTGGGAGCCACTGCTCTAGATCCACTATTGCATGGTATGTCAAGTATAGTCAAAAAATATAAGTTCATGGTTTTAGGAATGCACAACATATCCCCACCTGATACAGTGGTCCAACTGTGGTAATAGGGATACTAGTCTTCCAGACGAACAAGATAGTTGCCCTCACTCTTACACATTAATCTGCCTAGGCTAAACTCTAGCACACGTTAGATGCAATACACAGACCTTGCAAAGCCTTTAAATATTAAAAAAGGACAATAAGGATATGACAATATTCCTCGATCAGGCCATATGACTATAGGATACAACATGACTGCAGGGTCTCTCATGCATGCATCCCTAAATCTACTTGTGTGCCTTCAAGATGTTTCAGACCTATGGAAGCACTGAGATGAGGATATCACAGAGCTTGGGGGGCAAGACGTATTCAGAGTGGGTTTGTCATTGCCTTCCCTTGAGGATGAGAGAGTGCAATTTCCCCAGGATCCCCTAGTTTAGTTTCTGTGGTTGAGGGAGAGTTCAAACCTTGATCTCTTGGAGCACTAGTCCACACTCACACTACAATACCACATCCGTTCCCTACTCTTGAGTCGTGGCAGCCCAAAAGTTAGCTCTACTTCAGAATTTGGCAAGAGGGGTGAATTTTGAATGATACGCACTTTATAAGAGGCGGGTAGAAACAGCACTCTATTACAGAAATTTAAAGAGATGCCAATCATTGCATCTAGGCAATGCTATTTCAAGTTTCATTCGCTTATCATGCTACAGAAAAACAAGATTACTTTTACTTGGCTTCCGCAACTGTAAGCATAGGTGCAGGATGCAACTGATATATTCAGAAATCGCCTTCTAGCTAACCTTGCCAATATTAGAACTTTAACAAAAGTAGGGCAGAAGGATAGGTATGAAAGTGTCAACGACTCATTTGCATTTAATTTTCTATACTGTACATATGAAAACTGTTTTCGAAGCACACCCTAGCAAGACTATAAACTAAACCTCAAAAATACACATAAAGGTAACATGGCATTCAAAGGAAGCTCAACCCAGTTATAAATAGCTCCTAGTTTTGTTCTTTACAATGAAGTCAAGAATGTGCAACCTGAGTACAGTTGAAAACATGATCCTCAATCTAAAACAATAAAGACCAAGAAATTACCATCACACTAGTCATATACTTCGTTGTGGCGGCAAAAAAAAAGCCAATGGGATTTTGGCCTGCATCAAGAGGAGCCTAGTGTCTAGATCTAGGGAAGTCATGCTCCCCATGCTCTATTCTGCTCTGGTTAGATCACACCTGGAATACTGTGTCCCATTCTGGGCACCACAATTCAAGAGAGATATTGACAAACTGGAATGTGTCCAGAGGAAGAGGGCGACTCAAAGGCTCAAGGGTCTGGAGAACAAGCCCTATGAGGAGCGGCTTAAGGAGCTGGGCATGTTTAGCCTGAAGAATAGAAGGATGAGAGGAGATATGATAGCCATGTTTAAATACGTGAGAGGAAGCCACAGGGAGGAGGAGGGAGCAAGCTTCCTTTCTGCTTCCCTGGAGACTAGGATGCAAGGGAACAATGGCTTCAAACTACAAGAGAGGAGATTCCATCTGAACATGAGGAAGAACTTCCTGATTGTGAGAGCTGTTCAGCAGTGGAACTCTCTGCCCCGGAGTGTGGTGGAGGCTTCTTCTTTGGAAGCTTTTAAACAGAGGCTGGACGGCTATCTGTCAGGGGTGATTTGAATGCAATATTCCTGCTTCTTGGCAGAATGGGGTTGGACTGGATGATGGCCCATGAGGTCTCTTCCAACTCTTTGATTCTATGTGTGTAAGTGAATTACTGCCATTCATTTATGCAGATGATACTACTGCACTGGGGAAAAAAATCTGCATGCCATTTAGCACATTTGAGTACGATACACAATTTATCCTCACTGTCTTTCTATTCTACACAGGCTGCCGTCCAGCATTCTTTGAGAATAACACAAATATTCTCCAAAATACACCAAAATACTTGGGAGTTACACCGGATTGTGTTCTGACTTATAAGAAGCACTGCTTAACTATCAAACAAAAAGTTGCCATTTGAAATATTATCATACGAAAGCTGACAGGCACAACATAGGGATCACAATCAGATACCGTGAAGACATGTGCCCTTGCGCTATGCCACTCTGCTGCTGAATACGCATGCTCAGTGTCAAACACATCTCACCACGTTAAAACAGTGGATGTGGCTCTTAATGCCACATTATCACAGGATGTCTACGTCCTACACCACTGGAGAAATTATACTGTGTAGCCGGTATTGCACCATCCACTGGGAAGTAGCAGCCAGTAGTGAAAGGACCAAGGCAGTGACATTTCCAGCCCATACTCTGCTTGGATATCAGCCAGCATGCCAATGCCTTAAATCAAGAAAAAGTTTTAAATCAAGAAACAACTTCCTAAGATCTACAGAGATACTCGCAGGAAGGCCACAGCAAGCGAGAGTCCAAAAGTGGCAGGCTAAAACCTGGAACCTCAAGACATGGCTGATACCAAATGAGAGACTCCCTCCTGGGCAGACAGAAGACAGGGAAACTTGGAAGGTGCTAAACAGACTGCGCTCTGGCACCACGAGATGCAGAGTCAACCTTAAGAAATGGGGCCACGAAGTGGAGTCCATGGCATGTGAGAGAGGAGAAGAGGAAACCACAGACCACCTATTACAATGCAGTCTGAGCCCTGCCACATGCACAATGGAGGACCTTCTTATAGAAAGACCAGGGGCAATCCAAGTGGTCAGCTATTGGTCAAAGGATATTTAGTATAATGCCATTTTTTAAAAACTTTGTGCTTTTAAATACATTACAACTGTACCCTCGATCCACTTCGGGCACGATAAATAAATAAATATTTATTTATTTACGACATTTATATGCCGCCCTTCTCACCCTGAAGGGGACTCAGAGCTGCTTACAAGGTATATATACATACAATACATTACATCATTAGCATAGTACAATATCAGAATTAAACATTGGAATATTGCACCTTACTACTATATTGTATTGGGTATCAGCCAGAACGTCAACGACTTAAATCAAGAAATAGTTTTTTTAGATCTACAGAGACACTCGCTGGAACACCTCAGCAAGCGAGGGTCCAAAAGTGGCAGGCTCAAACCCAGAACCTCAATCCATGGCTGATACCCAATGAGAGACTCCCCCCTGGGCACTCAGAAGACAGGGCGACTTGGAAGGTGCTGAACAGACTGCACTCTGGCCCCACGAGATGCAGAGCCAACCTTCAGAAATGGGGCTACAAAGTGGAATCCATGACATGCGAGTGTGGAGGGGAGCAAACCACTGACCACCTGCTGCAATGCAACCTGAGCCCTGCCACATGCACCATGGAGGACCTCCTTGAGGCAACACCAGAGGCACTCCAAGGGGACAGAGACTGGTCAAGGGACAGTTAATCAACTACCAAGTTTGCAAAATTTGTGGTTTTTTATCTGTTTGTTTGTTTTGTTCTGTTAGAAATGTAATACAATGGTCTGGTTGCTGATGACACAATAAATAAATACTATATCGTAATATTATTAGTAATATTACATGTAATACAAATATATAATCTATATATATAAATCTGTAAGGGGCGTCCAACGGGACAGCAAAACTAAAAAAAAACCAAAAAACGAAAATTAACCAAAATTGCCATGCACATACCTCAACCCACAAGGTATGAACAAATCGAATCAAAATAAAAAAACAACACAACAACACACTCACAAAAGGACAAAACAACTGAGCATGCGCAATGGCGCAAAGTCCCCGGCGCGTGCACTTGGCCAAGCAGGAAAGAGGTAAAGAAGGAAGGAGAAAAGGAAATAAAAAATGAAAGAAGGAAGGAAACATGGAGGGAAGAAAGGAGGCAAAGGAAGAAAGGGGGAGGGAATGAAGGAAAGAGAGAAGGATGAAACCAACGAACGAACGAACGAACGAACGAAAGAAAGAAAGAAAGAAAGAAAGATGTAGAGAAGGAAGAAAGGAGAGAAAGGGGGACAAAAAGGGGGAAGGAATAGGTAGGTACCTCTCTTTCATAATACTCCAGATATCTACCTCTACTTTGAAAAGATTTACTATAGGCCACAGCAACGCGTGGCAGGGTACAGCTAGTTATATATAAATATGTAAATATTCTTTCTCAAGCAAAGACCAAAAGACAATATTCCCTCAACGCAGTACAAATACTTGCATGTGCACTACAGCAGCACTGCACAACACCCATAGAGAATAGCAACAATGCCGCACAATATGCAATTTGCAGCTGCAACAAGGAACATTGTTGTATGCCTAACTCCATGATGTTGGCTATTCAAGTGCTTCACTGCCTTCTCCGATCGGATCAAGAGGTGGATGCTACAGAGGTACCAGTTCCATATTATGGTTTCCTAGTTAGTGTCCAAAGGTAAAAACTGTTTGTGTCTTTGTAAAATCACCCCCTCACCCTGAGTCATTCCCATGGTATATACAGTAATACATATTGAGGCTCACTAACCAAGATTCGGGGGTGGGTGAAAGGGATGGATGGAGGAGAAGAGGGAATTATCATATTGTATTTCTAAAATAATGGTAGAAGTATTAGAGAAATAATGAAAAAGGATGAAATATTTCTTTATGTTTTTTTTAAAAAAATCAATGTTTTCAAAAGCTAGAGCTAATTGAAATGTTGTTTTACCTCAAGAAGTGCTACAAGGCTCTCCTTTATTATTATTATTATTATTATTATTATTATTATTATTATTATTATTTATACCCCGCAAAATCTCCCAAAAGACTCGATGCGGCTTACAAAGGCCAAGGCCGCCAACAACAACAAAATACAAATATCACAGTAAAACTCATAAGCAAATAATAAACGTCAAACAAAACAATAAAACACTAAAAACAATGACATCATGACGCAAATAAAACCTAAGGTCGGGCCAAATGTTATGGACAGAATTTAAAAGTGCTGAACTTGACAGGTGGTATGTAGAGGTTTTTTGGAGGTAGGTGCAATGTGCAGACAATCCTAAAACTAACAAAGTGCATTTGGGACATGATGCCAGGAGTTTCCTATTCTGGGAAGGCACACTGGAACTGCCAAGTCTTCAGGTTCTTCCTAAAGATTGCCAATGTTGGGGCTTGTCTGATGTCCTTGGGGAGGGCGTTCCAGAGTCGGGGGGCCACCACAGAGAAGGCCCTGTCCCTCGTCCCCACCAAACGCGCTTGCGACGCAGGTGGGATCGTGAGCAGGGCCTCTCCAGATGACCGAAGGGAATGCGTGGGTTCGTCTATGGAGATGCAGTCACGCAGGTAGGCAGGTCCCAAACCATTTAGGGCTTTGTAGGTGAGCACCTGCACCTTGAATTGGGACCGGAAAATGAACGGCAGCCAATGGAGCTCCTTAAACAGGAGGGTTGACCTCTCTCATGGGAGAGGTCTTCAGGAATGTGGGGCTGGGGTGTCAGTCAGCATGCAAGTGGCATCAGACTTTGCCTTTCCATCAAGCCCCGTTGGAATTGTGGTGGTGCTAAATGTGTGCCTGGGATATGTAGTGGAATAGTTATGTGCCAATAAAAGTACGCTAAATTGGGGCCAGTTATACCTGATCATATGTTTAAAAATATAGAAAGGTAAAGGTTTTCTCATAACAATATGTCCAGTCGTGTCCGACTCTGGAGAATCTCCATTTCTAAGCTGAAGAGCCAGAACTGTCCGTAAACACCTCCAAGGTCATGTGGCTGGCATGACTGCATGGAGCAACCTTACATTCCCGCCAAAGCAGTACCTTTTGATCTACTCACATTTGCCTGTTTTGGAACTGCTTGGTTGGCAGAAGCTGGAACTAACAGCAGGATCTCCCCACACTCCTCGGATTTGAACCACCAACCTTTTGGTCAGCAAGTTCAGCAACTCAGCGGTTTAACTCGCTGCGCCACAGGGAAATCACCACTATGCCTTTCATATTTATCACAGGAAAAGGGATATTCATATTTAATTTTTCTGGACAAGTGTTGCTGTTATTAAGTACATATGAAATGATTTATATACTTAGGTCTCTTACAAAAATCAACAAGATCTAAAAATGCTTCAGGTTGTACAGTGTTCAAACTCTTATGTAAACAGTTGTTGAAATGTAATAGGCTTTCAAATAAAGTACAATCAGTGTAAAGTAAAGGTAAAGGTATTCCCCGACATTAAGTCCAGTCATGTCCGAATCTGGGGGTTGGTGCTCATCTCCATTTCTAAGCCGAAGAGCTGGCGTTGTACGTAGACACCTCCAGCATGATTGCATGGAGCACTGTTACCTTCTCACCGGAGCGGTAACTATTGATCTACCCACATTTGCATGTATCCAAACTGCTAGGATGTCAGAAGCTGAGACTAACAGCGGAGCTCACCCCGCTCCCCGGATTCGAATCTGTGACCCTTCAGTTAGCAACTTTAGCAGCTCAGCAGTTTAACCCACTGTGCCACCGAGGATCCACAATCAGTGTATGTATGTATATATTGACCCAGTTGCGAAAAATCTACAGCAACTTCCCATTTGTTTCTATGTTCAGTTTAAGGAGTAGATTTCGAGGAGTCCATTTGTTCTCCAGTTCTGAATAGCATTTGCAATTGTGTTTTCCTTTTCCTCCTTTCCCCGAGAAAAGGCAGAACTGATTGGTAAGCCAAAGAGGAGCTCCTGTCAATATCATTTTCTCTGTGTTTCTAATAGTATTCAGTACTGTTTTACTTCCTTTCTTTGAGTATAAAGCTGCCCCCCCCCCTACGCAGCCTGTTTTATTTGTCTTCCTGCAGCCCTTTCCTCTTCTATGAATAGCTTCCTGTTCACAAAGTCCTGCTAACTAATTCCATCTTTAGATCCATTTTTAAGTTAATTGGTTAACTGGCTGAATTGGATAAGGCAGAATACAATTTCTAACCTTCCCTGCAACTCCTGCCTCTACAGCTCTCCTCCACAAGTACTTGTGCAATTGTTTTCTCTCTCATTCCACATTTCCACATCAAGAGAAACACTGGTTGTAAAGAAACAAAAAATAATTTTAAAAATAGAGGCTTTCTTGTGAATGCTAAGGGAAGGAAGAAAACTCCGGGACGGATTTCGTTGTGGGAAATTGCCTCCTTGCATACATACCTGCCTTGCATACCTGCCAAGAAAGCATATTTTACAGCAGAAGGCCTTTCCTAGGAATTCACTTATTATTGCCAAATTGATTTTTAAACAGATGTTCTGGTATTCTTTTTTAGCTGTGCTGCTTTTGTGACTATTTGTATTCATTTTATTTTATATACGCTCTCCTGTAGCCTTAATACACCTTGTAGATTGTATGTAAACAACACTGAGGAAAACCCTCCAAAGGACTCAACCTTCTGGATGAAACATCAGTAGTAAGCATAATAAATCACACTTAGGTGTCTCGGAAAATAAGGGGGCTTCTTCCCAAATAGATGTGCCTGGACTAAGGTACTAGGAATTCATCATCACGAATGTGGTTTAGCACATAGTCCTAAAGAGAATCGGGGCCTTCATTTTGTCTGCCATTTTTATATACATGTAAACAGCCTTTTTATCCTACAAAACGTCATGGATCCCATTTCTCCTCCCCAAAATGAAACACTGAGAAGCACAATGTACCATTTTCAATGCATCACCTGGCTTTCAAAATATGACAAAATACGCACCACAAGCTCAGTTCGAGTAATTTTAAAGCTACCCCACATTGTATTTGTGGGGTAGCATTTCTTTTTCCAGTAGAGCTATGAACAAGGTAAACAGGCAAATAAATCGTAACGTATTTGAGATTACGCTTTCCATAAAAATCAAAAGAATTTATCAGATCAAGTCATCATGTTAAACCTGATGAGTCATTTCCATTTGTACATACATGTTGCACTCCAGTTTTTTTAAAACGATTACATCAAAAATTGTAACTCCTAGAAAACACTTTGCTGCAAGTTTTCCTTCTCATCCTGCCATCAATATTAGTATGAACATTAAGGTATCTTGTTCTCTCCACTGAAGCCAAACATTGCCACTTTCTCCAGTCCAAGTGTCATCCATCGATCATCTTTTACTATGACCCACTTAAAGAAAAACCGTAACTAGAAAGAAAGGTACCAACGTCACAGATGCTTCTTAGTCCACTGCAAAACTATCATTGTGAAATGTTAATGCTATTCTATTTAACCAGATTTATAAACTGCAATTTGCACCAGCAGAAACAGAACCACTGAAAAAAGTATTTTAAAAGCAAAAGCATGAAGAAAAAAATCAATAATATGCTTGTGGTGAAAAAAGAATCAACACAGACCATTGAGAAAAGATACAAAGATGATGGTTTATTTGCTAGACATTCATGCTTATGTTTCAGTCATGTCAATACAGTAAAAACAGAAGTAACAAACCAAAAAATATTAAAGATGCATTAGACATATGGAGCCTTCCACTGTAAACAAAAAATACACACCTGAAATGCTATCAAACTGAAAAATGTAATCAAAACATCACACAAATATACCTGCTTCCCACTATTCAGATACCTGAGCAGCAATTTGTCTCACATCTCTGATGTCTGCTGTACGTAAAATTCAAACAACAGCCTTTGGTCAATTCAATGCCGGTCAAAATATAGGCAAATCTAGCTATTTGCATAAAAATACAGGCAACAAAAACCATTAAGGAAAAACCTCGGGGGAAATCTTTCCATGTCATAATTTAAACATAATCAGTAAATAAGTTTCAGTTAGCTGTGCACAAACAAGTGTGCCTTTTGTCACCAGCCCTGGCAGCAAAAAAAACCCCTTGTTTACTTAAAGAAATCACAGGAAAGGGTTGCAGCTCACTCGGCCATTTATGACAGAGGCAGCCCTCTACCTATTTCTGTTTAATTCTTCACGAAAATGGAGAGGAAAAAAATATGTTTCAGTACAATCCCACTGCAGATTTGTATCGAAAAGGGTTAATTTCTGCACCGCAGTCCTCGAGCAGTCCTGGCTGCAGAAAGGAAAGGGAGGGAGGGAAGATGTCGTTTCTTTCCTAACTGGCTTATGAGAAAATTCAAAACGGTACAATAGTGAAAATTAGAATAAGGAGCGCGGAGACAGAACTGAAACACCATCTTTTTTCACTCAAACCAGGGCTGATTTCTCTTTTGGAGGGGTCGGTAAAGGAAAGAGATTTGCACTGCAGTATCTGGCAGCAAACATGGCTGCCTCTGCCCCTTTAAATCCAAACGGCCCTCCTCTTCCTCCTCCATTACATTAAAGTATTATCTGGTCTATCCACAATTCTCCTTCCTCCCTTCTAAAGCAAAAAGACAAGAGAGAACACCTTTGCTATGGCAAAAAAGCAGGCTTTTTTGAACTGTGGGTCCACGATCTTATAGGTTATCTCTTTGCGAATGTATATATGGAAGCATTTTAGGCATGCACACAAAAGGCTGTTTCATTACCAGTCCTGGGCCAGACTTCCTCAACTCCACTGTCCCATGACTCTTTATGCCTTCCCACTCAAAATGTCACACAACAGTAACTCATGTCATGCTACGTAACACACTCGGTATCCCTAATCCAAATCTTCATGTTTCTTCCTTACTGCTCAACTGTAAGGCCATCTCTACAGAGCCCCACACACGCTTGATCTAGGACTTCACTGGTGTACACTTCTCTGTCAATCCTTATATATTGTCCTTCGCTGTCCACAAGCCTGTCCACAATATTGGTGTATTATCCAAGCCATTGAGGTTGAAAGCAAAATACTGTACTCCAAAGCACCTGACATTACCAATATCATGCACCCTCTCCCAATTACTTGACCATATGCATCACCCATACAGTAGACGCAGTGGGTTAAACCCCTGTGCCGGCAGGACTGAAGACCGACAGGTCGCAGGTTCGAATCCGGGGAGAGACAGATGAGCTCCCTCTATCAGGTCCAGCTCCTCATGCAATGGGGACATGAGAGAAGCCTCCCACAAGGATGATAAAAACATCAAATCATCCAGGCGTCCCCTGGGCAACGTCCTAGCAGACGGCCAATTCTCTCACACCAGAAGCGACTTGCAGTTTCTCAAAAAAAATCCCATACAGTTAAACAATAATTTGGGTTGCTTCACACACACTGCCATCTCAGCCCTGACACTCAGAGCTTCATAATCTATATAAATAAAAATGTAATGGTCGTTTGTAGGATTAACAGAACTCAAAAACCACTGGACAAATTGACACCAAATTTGGACACAAGACACCTAGTGACCCAATGTATGTCCTTCACTCAAAAAAATTGATTTTGTCATTTGGGAGTTGTAGTTGCTGGAATTTATAGTTCACCTACACTCAAAGAGCATTCAGAACCCCACCAACGATGGAATTGAACCAAACTTGGGACACAGAACTCCCATGACCAACAGAAAATACTGGAAGGGTTTGGTGGGCAGTGTCCTTTGGTTTTGGAGTTGTAGTTCACTTACATCCAGAGATCACTGTGCACTCAAACAAGGATGGATCTGGACCAAACTCTACACAAATACTCAATATGCCCAAATTTGAACACTGGTGGAGTTTGGGGAAAATAGAATCTTGACATTTGGGAGTTGTAGTTGCTGGGATTTATAGTTCACCTATAGTTCACATTCTCTCCTGACGTTTCGCCTGCATCTATGGCAAGCATCCTCAGAGGTAGTGACGATGCTTGCCATAGATGCAGGCGAAATGTCAGGAGAGAATGCCTCTAGAACACGGCCATATAGCCCGAAAAAACCTACAACAACCGAAATATAAACTTATTATTTAAAAGGGAAGTGTGGGCCTGCTTTTGGCTGATGAGATAGGAGTGTTGTTGTTGTTGTTGTTGTTGTGTGCTTTCAAGACTTTTCAGACTTAGGTAGACCCGGAGCGAGGGTCGGGTAAATGACCTTGGAGAGCTGTATCCGGCCCCCGGGCCTTAGTTTGAGGATCCCTGGTTTAAAGCTACAGACAATGCAGTTGCGATGTATTGTCGAAGGCTTTCATGGCTAAAATCACTGGGCTGTTGTAGGTTTTTTTCGGGCTGCATGGACATGTTCTAGAGGCATTCTCTCCTGACGTTTCACCTCACACCCTCTGAGTGACCTCACAACCTCTGAGGATGCTTGCCACAGATGCAGGCGAAACGTCAGGAGAAAATGCCACTAGAACATGGCCATACAGCCCGAAAAAACCTACAACAACCCAATGCAGTTGCTGTTGCCCATTTTTGGTCTAAAATTATTGAGCAAATTGTGTTTCCTCTATTTTATCAGTTTTATACTTATCTATGCAATGCTTTTGACATGAAATAAATACTGTTAATTCATGTCAAAATAACAGTATTTATTTATACGCGAGTATAAGCCTAATTTTTCAGTCCTTTTTTTATGCTGAAAAAGTCTCCCCTGGCTTATACTTGAGTCAATGTTATTTATTATTTTACTTTGTTGTTGTTATTATTATTACATTTATTATTTTATTATTGTTATTATTACATTTATTTTACTCTATTTATTATTATTGTTACATTTATTATTTTACTGTATTGTTATTATTACGTTTATTATTTTATTATTATTACATTTATTTTACTCTGTTATTGTTATTGTTACATTTATTATTTTACGTTATTGTTATTATTACATTTATTATTTTACTCTATTATTACTGTTATTATTACATTCCATTATTTTACTGTATTATTATTATTATTATTATTATTATTATTATTATTATACTCTATTTATTATAATTGGAGGACATGTAAACCTATTTACATTGAAAAAGATTAGAACAGTGGTTCTCAACCTTCCTAATGCCATGACCCCTTAATCCACTTCCTCATGTTGTGGTGACCCCAGCCATAACATTATTTTCTTTGCTACTTCACAACTGTAATTTTGCTGCTGTTATGAATCATCTTGTAAATATCTGATATGCAGGATGTATTTTTATTCATTTGAAACAAATACTCAATACACCCAAATCTGAATACTGGTGGGGTTGAGGGGAGGATAGATGTTGTCATTTGGGAGTTGCAGTTGCTGGGATTTATAGTTCACCTACAATATCAAAGGGCATTCTGAACTCCACCAAGGATGGAATTGAACCAAACTTGGCACACAGAGCTCCCATGACCAACAGAAAATACTAGAAGGGCTTGGTGGGCAGTGACCTTGGGTTTTGGAGTTGTAGTTCACCTACATCCAGATGCATCTGGACCAAACTTGGCACGAATACTCAATATGCCCAAATAGACCTTGACATTTGAGAGTTATAGTTGTTGGGATTTATAGTTCACCTATAATCAAAGAGCATTCTGAACTCCGCCAATGACAGAATTGGGCCAAACTTCCCACATGGAACCCCCACGGCCATCAGAAAATACTGTGTTTTCTAATTGTCTTTGGTGACCCCTCTGACACCCCCTCGCGACCCCCCCAGGGATCCCAACCCCAGGTTGAGAAGCACTGGGTTAGAATAATGGTTTAATCAGAGTTGGGCAGTCTTATCTTGAATTACAGTTTTATGTAAATATTAAAAAACATTTAACCTACTGATGCCTCAATTAATATAATTTTATTGATATCTATTTTTATTTTGAAATTTACCCATAGTGGCTGCATTTCCCACCCTTGGCTTATACTCGAGTCAATACATTTCCCCAGTTTTTTGTGGTAAAATGAGGTGCCTCGGCTTATATTCGGGTCAGTTTATACTCGAGTATATACGGTAAACATTAGAAGAAAGTCTGTGCAATGCTGCTTTTATTACACCTAATTATTTAACACATAAATGCACACTTTACGTTTAGCTCATTTTACTGTCCAGAACACATTCTTCTGCATGTAGTACCCTATCAGCCCCTCCTCCCCAAACTGCTCCCCTTGAATTTTGTTTTTTATGCAGAAATCTTGCTTCCAGATTTGATTGTAATTTCCCCACAATTTATTTATTTATTTATTTATTTATTTATTTATTTATTTACCTTGCTTATATACCACTGTTCTCAGCCCGAAGGCGACTCACAGCGGTTCACAACAAATACGAGCAGCAAAAATTCAATGCTACAGTACAGAGTTAACAACCTAACACATTACACAATTAATAAACAGTTACTACAATACCCATTCACTGTCGTCTCGTCATCAAAAACATGTTCCAGATTCGTCATCCATTGTTCCATTCCAGTGTTCATTAACCAATCATTGCACTAATTATTAGAACGCCTGCTCAAACAGCCAGGTCTTCACTTTTTTGCGGAATACCATTAGAGATAGTGCTAGTCTAATGTCCGTAGGAAGGGCGTTCCACAGCCGAGGAGCCACCACCGAGAAGGCCCTATCTCTCGTCCCCGCCAGCCGAGCTTGAGAAGCAGAAGGGATCGAGAGCAGGGTCTCCCTGGAAGATCTCAAAGTCCTGGTGGGTTCATAGGCAGAGATGCGGCCGGATAGGTAGCTTGGGCCAGAACCATTTAGGGCTTTAAAGGCCAACGCCAGCACTTTGAATTCAGCCCGGTAGCAGATCGGTAGCCAGTGGAGTTGGCGCAACGGGGGGGGGGGGGGGGGTTGTATGCTCCCTGCGCTCCGCTCCTGTTAGTATCATGGCTGCCGAGCGTTGGACTAGTTGGAGCTTCCGAGCTTTCCATTGTCAAATAAAATGGTGCGCTTTGCAAGTGTGGAGCAACCGTTATTTCATCACAGTGGAACTTGCTGCGCAACAACTAGGAAGTCCTGGTGATATATTTGAAAACATCTATGTAAAGAGTTACTGTATTTAGTTCATTTTGAACTATTGTTGAACATCAAATGTGTCAAAAAGACAGCACTACAAAGTCGCAAATAGTTACTGTGTATGCAGAACACAGAAACAGATCTTCAAGTTGATATTTTGACATTAGTTAGGCGAGATAAAAACATTAAAGACCTCTTTCTTCTGGCAGACTTGCCCAGTCCTATGACTTTTCAGTTACCATTATATTAGCCTTGTTGTTCTCTCTTTGTTCTATGTGTTTGAATATGTCTTAATGGCATTGTGTTTCATCTGTGCATTTTAACCATGTTGTAGCCCAACTTGAGCTGTGAATAGAAGTGGGTAACAAATACAATGCATTAGAAGTAGTCATATTAAATGGGTTGTTGTAGGTTTTTTCGGGCTATATGGCCATGCTCTGTGTTGTGAGAGGCACATTCATAATAAAAAGTCCTTGATTCTCAAAAAAAACCATAGAAAGTATGGTAGAATTTCTTATAATTACTTAAACATTTAATATGACTGTATTGTCGAAGGCTTTCATGGCCGGAATCACTGGGTTGTTGTAGGTTTTTCCGGGCTATATGGCCATGTTCTGGAGGCAATTTTTCTCCTGACGTTTCGGCTGCATCTATGGCAAGCATCCTCAGAGGTTGTGAGGTCTGTTGGAAGTAGGAAAATGGGTTTATATATCTGTGGAATGACCAGGGTGAGACCAAGGACTTTTTTCTGCTGGGGCTAGCTGTGAAAAGCAAAACAACAGAGGGGAAACAAACAGGCACATAAAATCACTCTCAACAAAAGATTCCCCCCAGGCACTTCCAAGCCATTGAATGCTAATCAAGGTGATCAGCTGAAACCTTCACACCTAGCCCTAGCAGACAAAAGTCTACAACAACCCAGTGATTCCGGCCATGAAAGCCTTCGACAATACAGTCATATTAAATGTTTAAGTAATTTCCTCCAACACTGGATATTATTCCACAGATATACAAACCCCATTTGCCTGGTGTCCAACAGACTTCACAACCTCTGAGGATGCCTGCCATAGATGCAGGTGAAAAGTCAGGAGAGAATGCTTCTGGAACATGGACACACAGCCCAGAAAACTCACACCATTATTTTCATTTCTACTTCATAACTATAATTTTGCCACACCCCAGCCATTCCACAGATATACAAATCAATTTTTCCTACTTCCAACAGACCTCACTACCTTTGAGGATTCTATTTTCCCCAAACTCCACCAGTGTTCACATTTGGGCATATTGAGTCTTCGTGTAGAGTTTGGTCCAGATCCATCATTGTTTGAGTCCACAGTGATCTCTGGATGTAGGTGAACTACAACTCCAAAACCAAAGGACACTGCCCACCAAATTCTTTCAGTATTTTCTGTTGGTCATGGGAGAACTGTGTGCCAAGTTTGGTTCAATTCCATCGTTGGTGGGGTTCAGAATGCTCTTTGATTGTAGGTGAACTATAAATCCCAGCAAATGACAAAGTCATAATTTTTTTTAGTGAAGGACATACATTGGGTTGTTAGGTGTCTTGTGTCCAAATTTGGTGTCAATTCGTCCAGTGGTTTTTGAGTTCTGTGAATACCACAAACGAACATTAAATTTTTATTTATATAGATTGTTTTTAGAACTGTTTCTTGCTCTGTAAAGAGAAAAGCAGCATATAAATAAATAAAACAAAAACATATTGTTATTATAAATATAATACCTTTTATATTTTTCATAAACTTATAAATATATTAAATAATGAAAATATTATTATAGTCTATTACAATATTTTCATTATTTAATATATTTATAAGTTTATGAAACATATAGAAAGTATTATATTTATAATAACAATATATTTTTGTTTTATTTATTTATATGCTGCTATAGAAATAATTATGCTATAATATCATAATAAATAACAAAATATTTTTATTTTAAATAGAATACTTTTTACATTTTTCATAAACTTATAGATATAATAATAATAATAAAATAAATAAATAATAAAAATATACTAAATGATGAAAATATAGCAATAGACTATATTGATATTTATAAATATAATATACCTCAAGAAAGGAGGTTCCATCTGAACACAAGGAAAAACTTCCTGACTGTGAGAGCTGTTCAGCAGTGGATCTCTCTCCCCCGGAGGGAGTGTGGTGGAGGCTCCTTCTTTGGAAGCTTTTAAACAGAGGCTGGATGGCCATCTGTCAGGGGTGATTTGAATGCAATATTCCTACTTCTTGGCAGAATGGGGTTGGACTGGATGGCCTATGAGGTCTCTTTCGACTCTTTGATTCTATGATTCTATGATATTAATTAAAGAAAATATGATAATAAAGAATATTGCTATTATAAAGAAAATACTTTTTATATTTGTATATTTTACTACACTTATTATATAAAATGACCCAGTGCATTAGGAGCCCCCAGTGGTGCAGTGGGTTAAACCCTTGTGCCAGCAGGACTGAAGACCAACAGGTCAGAGGTTTGAATCCGGGGAGAGCGTGGATGAGCTCCCTCTGTCAGCTCCAGCTTCTCATGCAGAGACATGAGAGAAGCCTCCCACACGGATGGTAAAACATCAAAACATCCGGGTGTCTCCTGGGCAACATCCTTACAGATGGCCAGTTCTCTCATACCAGAAGCAACTTGTAATTTCTCAAGTCGCTTCTGACACCAAAAAAACCCCAACAATAATATAACTACACTAGCTGTCCCCTGCCACGCGTTGCTGTGGCCCAGTCTATTGATATGGAAAATAAAGTAATTAGGAAATGTTGATTTCTAATATAAGTAATGTCATTCTGCTTGTGGGTAAACAGTATTTCTTGCTGTTTCTTTGTCAGTGTTGATGTGGAGAGTGTCTGGTTTGCCCACCCTGGAACATACAAGATACCATTGTCCTTCTTTAAGTGTCCCTTTCAAATCTATAATACTGTGTCTGAATCATATCTATCTATATTTATGGCTGGATGGCTCTCTGTCAGGAGGGCTTTGATTACGTTTTCTTGCCCTGGTGAAGCGAGTTGGATTGGATGGCCTTAAGTATTTTCTGTTGGTCATGGGGGTTCTGTGTGGGAAGTTTGCCCCAATTCTGTCGTTCGTGAGGTTCAGAATGCTCTTTGATTGTAGGTGAAGTGTGAATCCCAGTGACTACAACTCCCAAATGTCAAGGTCTATTTCCCCCAAATGCCATCTGTGTTCATATTTGGGCGTATTGAGTGCTTGTGCCAAGTTTGGTTCAGATCCTAAACTCAAGGTCAATGCCCACCAAACCCTTCTAGTGTTTTCTGTTGGTCGTGGGAGTGCTGTGTGACAAGTTTGGTTCAATTCCATCATTGGTGGAGTTCAGAATGCTCCTTGATTGTAGGTGAACCTTAAATCCCAGCAACTACAACTCCCAAATGACAAAGTCATAATTTTTTTGAGTGATGGTCACTCCTTGTGTTGTGAGATGTTTTGTTGCCAATTTGGTGTGATTTCATTCATTGGTCCTTTTGTTTTTAAGGCACTCATTATGCACAAAGCATTTATATATATATAGATTACAAGACCAAAAAAAATACTCTGTACATTGTGGTACAGTTATACTACAGTAGACATATTGTTCCCTTAGATATCTACTATGCATAATAATAATTTATTTATCTATTTCAAACATTTATATCCCGTCCTTCTAACCCCCAGGGAGACAGGGACTCAGGGAGGCTCACAACGGGCAACCATTATATGCCAAACACAACAACAGCATTAACAAGTACAATTAAAACTATTAGTCAAAACATCAATATAAAACATCCATTTAAAATTATACTAATCCAAAGTCACAATCCAAGGTCTGTCCATTGTCAGTCACATAAGTCATTGGCATTATTATCACTGTGTCTGCTGCTCAAATGCTTGGTCCCATAACCATGTCTTAAGTTCTTTTCCAAAAGAATAGGAAGGATGAGGTTGACCTGATTTCATTAGGAAGGGAGTTCCACAGGCAAGGGGGCCACCACTGAGAAGGCCCTATTATGATAATACTAAAACTTCATTTGCAAACTTTATTTGTAGACAGCCCTATCTCCACAAAGAGACTCAGGGTGCTCAAGCATTCCACTCTCGTCTATATTTCTATAGACAAGAGTGTAGGTGTAGTGCTCCCCTCTTCCTGAGCCACTTGTTTTTATATTCGCTGCCCAAAATTTCATTTCCTCCTTTGGGAGTAATTCTCCATCCTTTATTTTTAATCCTTTTTCTTTAAATTTTCCCCCAAACTTCATCAAAACTTTTAAATTACATGTCAACTTATTGACTGTTTATTATGCTACTGTTTTAATTGTTTTTAAATGTTTTATTGTGGTTTTTGAGCATTGAATTTTGCTATTATTAACCGCTCTGAGTCGCCCGAGGGCTGAGAAGAGTGTTATAGAAATATAGTAAATAAATAAATAAATATTAATTACTATTAAACTTTATTTATACTCCGCCACCATCTCCCCAAAGGGACTCTGGGTGGCTTACATACATAAGGCCACACTCATTAGTACACAACACAGTATTGCACAAAAACACAACAAAATTAAAAATACAATAACATAAAATACAGAACCGACATAAATAAACAGTGCAACAATATAAACTCAGAACATTAAACAATGAAATGATCACAATGGGCAGGACCAGTTAATAATATTATAATGTAATACAATATAGTACTACTACTACTAATAATAATAATAATAAATGTATTAATTATATATTAAATATTACATGCAATATTACTAATAATATTGCAAAATAGCGGTATAAGACAATATAGTTAAATACAATACTAATATAGTAAATAAATAATATTATAATGTAATACAATATAGTACTAGTACTACTAATAATAATAAATGTATTAATTGTATATTAAATATTACATGCAATATTACTAATAATATTGCAGAATAGCGGTATAAGACAATATAGTTAAATACAATACTAATATAGTAAATAAATAATATTATAATGTAATACAATATAGTACTACTACTACTACTAATAATAATAATAATAATAAATGTATTAATTGTATATTAAATATTACATGCAATATTACTAATAATATTGCAGAATAGCGGTTTAAGACAATATAGTTAAATACAATACTAATATAGTAAATAAATAATATTATAATGTAATACAATATAGTACTAATAATAATAATAATAATAAATGTATTAATTGTATATTAAATATTACATGCAATATTACTAATAATATTGTAGTATAACGGTATAGGACAATATAGTTAAATACCATACTAATATAGTAAATAAATAAACTAATCATTTATTGCCCACCTCCATAATTCCTAATACCACTCTTCAAGCTGTATTATTTACTTCCCTTTTTAACTTTGTTTATTTATTTCCTTTATTTGTATCCCAACTTTCTCTACCCCAAAGGGGACTCAAGGTGGCTTTACCTATGGCAACTATTCAATGCCGTTGGACAACAAACAATTATAATACACTTAAGTTAAAAAATTAAAATTAAATGCACATTAAAACACAAAACATTGCATTCACTATTAAAATCACACTATCTTTCTTGCTATAAGCAATCTTGCTACTGTTAATAGGCTGGATATTGTACCTTTTTCTATTTGTTTAATATTCTATGTATACATTCAGTTTTAATACACCTATTTACTGTATTATTATAAATGTCTTATGTAACTGCTACATTGAGTTGTATTAAGTTGTAAAAAGCTTTGTTGTTTGGTCGGGTTTGGTGAGGCTAATTAATACAATTTGTTTGTTTGTTTGTTTGTTTGTTTACTGTATTTATATACCGCTTTTCTCACCCCTGGGGAGGACTCAAAGCAGTTTACAACAAATAATGTCAAAATCCAATGCTTTACATACTTAAAATTCAAATAATAAATCTAAACAACATAGAACTATGCACAAATCCAATAAGACAATTAACTTTAAGAGGACATTTAAATATGAAAACATTAAAAAATTAAAAACACCTAATAAAAACATTAAAATAATAAAATGACAAGGCTGTGGTGCAGCTAGTTAGGAGCCACCCGAGAGGTCATGAGTTCGAAGCCAGCCCATTAATAGTCTAGCTTGCTGTTGACCTATGCAACCTGAAAAACAGTTGCATCTGTCAAGTAGGAAATTTAGTTACCACTTTATACGAGGAGGCTAATTTAACTAATTTACGACACCATAAGACCTTCCAGCAGCATGCTCTAGAATGAGGAAGTACTCCACCAAGGACTCGGTGTCACAAGTGGACGGTGAAGCAACAGCTTCCCCCGTGGCCGGAATCGAGCATAATCTCATGAAGCCGGAAAAAGCTGGAATGTTAAGTTGCCTCTGTGCCTGTCTATATATATGTTGTATGTCTGTGCCATTGAATGTTTGCCATGTATATGTGCACTGTCCGTCCTGAGTCCCCTGCGGGGTGAGAAGGGTTGAATATAAATACTGTAAATGAATGAATAAATAAAAACCAAATCATAAATCTAAACAACATATAACAATGCCTAAATTAACCCTAAGATAAGATGACATTTAAACATGAAAACTTAAAAAAATTAAAAACACCCAATAAAAACATTAAAACAATATAATGTATTTATTATTATATATCTTTTATAGAAATACATTTTAATTGCTGTATCTGTAGTGTTCTTACAATGTTTATGTATTTCAACCATAAAAAACAAAGCTATTATTGTTGTTGTTGTTTTATTATTTATATTTATTTTATAATAAGTTGTAATGTTAAATTGCCTTTGTGTCTGTCTATATGTGTTGTATGTCTAAATGGTATTGAATGTTTCCCATGTTTATGTGCATTGTAATCTGCCCTGAGTCCTCTGCGGAGTGAGAAGGGCGGAATATAAACGCTGTAAATAAATAATTAAATGCATTTTAATGGGTGTATCTGTGGTATTCTTACAATGTTTATGTATTTTGATGATCTATACATATAAAAATGTAATGTTAGTTTGTGGGATTAGCATAACTCAAAAACGACTGGATGAGTTGACACAAAATTTGGATACTACACCCCTAACAGATGAATGAGTGACCATCACTCATAAACCCCTCTCAAAATATAGCAGAAAGGACTTAAAAACCCCAAAAAGCTAAATGATGATACAGCGCATGTGCGAAAATGACAGCTCCCAGCATCCCCTAGACCAGGTGCCTGAGGAGAGGAGGATGATCCAAATACACTGCTTCTAAGATGCAAGCTTTCTTCTCCTTGGATTTCCTTGAGAGCATCCCAATCCCGGCATATTTCCTATTCCTGCAACTTCCAACAATTTCCTATTCCTGCAACTTCCAACAATTCTCCAGATAGATAAGATATATAGATTAGATAGAGATAGACAGTATTTATTTATGTGTTTATATGCCGCCCTTCTCACCTCGAAGGGGACTCAGACTGGCTTGCAAGTAATATGTAAATATAATATATTATATTATTAGCATAGCACAATATTAGTATTATATATTACTATATTGTACTATACCATTATACTGTAATATTTTTAGTAATACTATCTGTCCCCTGCCACGCTTTGCTGAGGACCAGCCTGTGTATATGTGTTTGTGTGTGTATGTATGTATCTCTGTGTATATATGTGGTTTTGTGCATGTGTTGTAATGTATTTTTATTTCTCAGCTTTTTAAGTCCCTTCCGCTGTGTTATTTAGTGTTTTTATGAGTGACGAACACTCGTTGGCCTGATAGGTGTCTTGTGTCCAAATTTGGTGTCAATTCGTCCATTGGTTTTTTGAGCTATGTTAATCCCACAAACGAACGTAACATTTTTATTTATATAGATTACATGTAATATAATATAATATAATATAATAATATAGTAGGTAGATAGACCAATCAGAAGGACTCCAATAATAGGTAAAGAAGGAAGAGAGGAGAGAAATAAAAAGGAAGGGGAAGGACGGAAGGAAAGAGGTAGAGAAGGAAGGAAGGAAGGAAGGAAGGGGAGAAGGAAAGAGGAAAGGAAGGAGAGAAAGAAAGAAGGAGAGAAAGAGGGAGGGAAGGTTGGCCACAGCAATGTGTGGCGAGTACAGCTAGTAAGGAATTTATTTATTTACGACATTTATATGCTGCCCTTCTCACCCTGAAGGGGGCTTACAAGATATTTAAGGAAAAATATATACGATATATATATATATATATATATATATATATATATGGAAAGATATATACAAGATGGAAAGGAGATTCCATCTGAACATGAGGAAGAACTTCCTGACTGTGAGAGCTGTTCAGCAGTGGAACTCTCTGCCCCGGAGTGTGGTGGAGGTTCCTTCTTTGGAAGCTTTTAAACAGAGGCTAGATGGCCATCTGTCAGGGGTGTTTTGAACGCGATTGTCCTGCTTCTTGGCCAAATGTATTTTTATGAGTGATGGTCATTCGTTGGCCTGATATGTGTATTGTGTCCAAATTTGGTGTCAATTCGCCCAGTGGTTTTTAAATTATGCTAATTCCACAAAACAAACATTTTTATTTATATCAAAGATTAGCCTAGTACAATACAAGTATTAAATATTACTATATTGTTTTATACCATTATATTGTAATATTATTAGAAATATTACAAGTAATGCAGATATAGTATAGTATTTTATTGCATTACATTATAATATTATAAATATTATATTATATACAACATATTACTTTACAGTATATTATATTATTAGCAAAGCACACAACAAAGCTGTTGTTGTGGTTGCAGATATATAATTGTAATATCATATTATTAGGTGTAGTATTATATTGCATTACATTATAATATTATAAATATTATATGTATATACAACATATTATATTACAGTATATTATATTATTAGCATAGCACATAACAAAACTGTTGTTGTGTGGTTGCAAATATGTAATTATAATATCATATTATTAGGTATAGTATTTTATTGCATTACATTATATTACAGTATATTATATTATTAGCATAGCACATAACAAAGCTGTTGTTGTGGTTGCAGATATATAATTGTAATATCATATTATTAGGTATAGTATTTTATTGCATTACATTATAGCATTATAAAGATTATATGTATATACAATATTTTATATGACAGTGGTATTACATTATATTACAGTATATTATATTATTAGCATAGCACATGACAAAACTGTTGTTGTTGTGGTTGCAATATATAATTATAGTATCATATTATTAGGTGTAGTATTTTATTGCATTACATTATAATATTATAAGTATGATATGTATATACAACAAAATGTTATATTACAGTATATTATATTATTAGCATAGCACATAACAAAGCTGTTGTATGGTTGCAAATATATAATTATAATATCATATTAGGTGTAGTATTATATTGCATTACATTATAATATTATAAGTATGATATGTATATACAACAAAATGTTATACTACAGTATATTATATTATTAGCACAGCACATAACAAAACTGTTGTTGTGGTTGCAAATATATAAGTATAATATCGTATTATTAGGTGTAGTATTATGTGGTATTACATTATTTTACAGTATATTATATTATTAGCACAGCACATAACAAAACTGTTGTTGTGGTTGCAAATATATAAGTATAATATTGTATTATTAGGTGTAGTATTATGTGGTATTACATTATTTTACAGTATATTGTATTATTAGCATAGCACATAACAAAACTGTTGTTGTTGTGGTTGCAAATATATAAGTATAATATCATATTATTAGGTGTAGTATTTTATTGCATTACATTATAATATTATAAATATGATATGTATATACAACATATTATATTACAGTATATTATATTATTAGCATAGCACACGACAAAGCTGTTGTTGTGGTTGCAGATATATAATTGTAATATCATATTATTAGGTGTAGTATTATATTGTATTACATTATAATATTATAAATATTATATGTATATACAACAAAATGTTATATTACAGCATATTATATTATTAGCATAGCACATGACAAAACTGTTGTTGTGGTTGCAAATATATAAGTATAATATCATATTATTAGGTGTAGTATTATGTGGTATTACATTATATTACAGTATATTGTATTATTAGGATAGCACATAACAAAGCTGTTGTTGCAGATATATAATTATAATATCATATTATTAGGTGTAGTATTATATTGCATTACATTAGAATATTATAAATATGATATGTATATACAACATATTATATTACAGTATATTATATTATTAGCATAGCACATAACAAAACCGTTGTTGTGTGGTTGCAAATATATAATTATAATATCATATTATTAGGTGTAGTATTTTATTGCATTACATTATAATATTATAAGTATGATATGTATATACAACAAAATGTTATATTACAGTATATTATATTATTAGCATAGCACATGACAAAACTGTTGTTGTGGTTGCAAATATATAAGTATAATATCATATTATTAGGTATAGTATTTTATTGCATTACATTATTTTACAGTATATTATATTATTAGCATAGCACATGACAAAACTGTTGTGGTTGCAAATATATAAGTATAATATCGTATTATTAGGTGTAGTATTTTATTACATTACATTATAATATTACAAATATGATATGTATATACAACAAAATGTTATATTATAGTATATTATATCATTAGCATAGCACATAATCTGTTGTTGTTGTTATTGTTGTTGTTATAGCAATCCATTTGGTCATTGTTGCCCCCCTCCACCTGGCCCCGCCCCTTCCCCCGCGCAGGCCCCGCCCCCTCCCCTCCCCCCCCTGCCCCCCTCCCCCCCCCCGTTCCTCACCTTCTTCAGTCTGTTCCATTCTAACTCCGCGCTCCGTCTCGGACTGGTGGCAGCGGCAACAGCAGCGGCGGAAGCAGGCGAGGCGAAAGCGCGGCGCCGAGCCAGGCCGAGCCCGGCGGCGAGGGGCGGGCCAGGCCCCGCAGTAGGCCGCGCGCGATCCCCGGCCTCGATTTGGGCGCCCGCCCCGCCACGGCCGCCCCTGGCCCCGCCTCCTCCGGGCCTCGCTTCCGCCGCCGTCCCAAGGAGAGGCCTGCGAGGGGGCAAGCCAAGGAAGGGCGGGCTGGGTTTGGCTCCACGCTCCGCGCGCCCCGGCCTCGGCCCTCAGGCTGGCTCCTTCTTCCTTCCTTCCTTCCTTCCTTCTCGCTGCTGCCGCCTCCGCCTCCGCTTTCTCCTCACGCACACAAAAGCGCCGCACGCACGCCGCCCCGAAGCAAGCGCCGCCCTGATTGGTCGGGCGCCGTGCGTCAGCACCGGAGCATGCCGGGAAGTGTAGTTTCCCACCACAGGAGGAGGAGGAGGAGCAGTTTTTCCACCCCGGGCAACCAGGCTCAGGTCTTCAATGATCTCTCCACCCATCCATCTAGCTATGTCTACCTCTTCCAATATATACATACATACATACATATATATATAGGTAAAGGTAAAGGTAGTCCCCTGACATTAAGTCCAGTCATGTCTGACTCTGGGACTCTGGTGCTCATCTCCATTTCTAAGCCGAAGAGCCGGCGTTGTCCATAGACACCTCCAAGGTCATGTGGCCATTGACATGACTGCATGGAGCGCCCTTACCTTCCCGCCGGAGCGGTACCTATTGATCTACTCACATTTGCATGTTTTCGAACTGCTAGGTTGGCAGAAGCTAGGGCTGACAGCGGAAGCTCACGCCACTCCCCGGAATCGAACCTGCGACCTTTCGATCAACAAGCTCAGCAGCTCAGTGCTTTAACCCACTGCGCCACCGGGGGCCCTTACATATATATATACACACACATATATACAGAGAGAGAGGGAATATTGTTGTTGTTGTTGTTCATTCGTTCAGTCGTCTCCGACTCTTCGTGACCTCATGGAGCAGCCCACGCCAGTGCTCCCTGTCGGCCGTTACCACCCCCAGCTCCTTCAAGGTCAGTCCGGTCACTTCAAGGATGCCATCCATCCATCTTGCCCTTGGTCGGCCCCTCTTCCTTTTGCCTTCCACTTTCCCCAGCATCATTCCCTTCTCTAGGCTTTCCTGTCTCCTCATGATGTGGCCAAAGGACTTCGACTTTGTCTCTAATCTCCTTCCCTCCAATGAGCAGCCGGGCTTTCTTTCCTGGAGGATGGACTGGTTGGATCTTCTCACAGTCCAAGGCACTCTCAGAACTTTCCTCCAACACCACAACTCAAAAGCATCGATCTTCCTTCGCTCAGCCTTCCCGAAGGTCCAGCTCTCACATCCGTAGGTTACTACAGGGAAGACCATGGCTTTGACTAGGCGGATCTTTGTTGCCAGTCTGATGTCTCTACTCTTCACTATTTTATCGAGACTGGACCTTGCTCTCCTCCCAAGAAGGAAGCGTCTTCTGATTTCCTGGCCACAGTCTGTATCTGCAGTAATCTTTGCACCTAGAAATACAAAGTCTGTCACGGCCTCCACAGTTTCTCCCTCTATTTTCCAGTTGTCAATCATTCTTGTTGCCATAATCTTGGTTTTTTTGACGTTTGACGTTTGAGAGGGAATATACGCATATATATAAAGTATGTGTGTGTATATATATGTGTGTGTGTTTGTATATATATATATACATATGTATATATGTATATTTATCTATCTATCTATCTATATAAGAACTATGGACAGAAGTCCGCGACATTGTTCAGGAGGCGGCAACAAAGTATGTCCCAAAGAAAAAGAAAACCAAGAAGGCAAAATGGTTGTCTGCT
This sequence comes from Anolis sagrei, assembly GCF_037176765.1. NCBI lineage: Eukaryota > Metazoa > Chordata > Lepidosauria > Squamata > Anolidae > Anolis > Anolis sagrei. The sequence continues at coordinate 2,036,534 of NC_090027.1, forward strand.
GAGACACTGGAAGTAGCCCAAGAAAGGAGGAAAGCAAAGGAAACAGAGATAAGGGGAGATATGCCCAGTTAAATGCGCAATTCCAGAGGTAGCCAGAAGAGATAAGGAACTATTTCAAACAAGCAATGCATGCAAGTGGAAGAAGACAACAGAATAGGAAGGACAAGAGACCTCTTCCAGAAAATTAGAAACATTGGAGGTAAATTTCAGGCAAAAATTGGTATGATAAGAAACAAAGATGGCAGGGACCTAACAGAAGCTGAAGAGATCAAGAGAAGGTGGCGAGACTATACAGAAGATCTGTATAGGAAGGATAATAATATTGAGGATAGTTATGACGAGAGCCATGTCCAGTCTTCATAAAATAGTAAAGAGCAGAGACATCAGACTGGCAACCAAGATCTATTGCCTAGTCAAAGCCATGGTCTTCCCCGTAGTCACTTACGGATGGGAGAGCTGGACCTTAGGGAAGGCTGAGCGAAGGAAGAGAGATGCTTTTGAGCTGCGGTGCTGGAGGAAAGTGCTGAGAGTGCCTTGGACTGTGAGAAGATCCAACCAGTCCATCCTCCAGGAAAGAAAGCCCGGCTGTTCACTGGAGGGAAGGAGACAAGAGACAAAGTGGAAGTCCTTTGGCCACATCATGAGGAGACAGCAAAGCCTAGAGAAGGGAATGATGCTGGGGAAAGGGGAAGGCAAAAGGAAGAGGGGCCGACCAAGGGCAAGATAGATGGACGGCATCCTAGAAGTGACTGGATTGACCTTGAAGGAGCTGGGGGTGGTGGACCAGAAGGAAGACTGACCAAAGGAAGAGAGATGCTTTTGAGCTGTGGTGTTGGAGGAAAGTTCTGAGAGTGCCTTGGACTGCGAGAAGATCCAACCAGTCCATCCTCCAGGAAAGAAAGCCCGGCTGCTCATTGGAGGGAAGGGTAGTAGATGTTGGGGTTCAGCCTGAGTTTGAACTTGAACCTGACTCTCTGTTTGTTCCTCCTGATGCTAATGAAAGTATATTTACTGATGCTAGTGGAAATGTACCTTTTGATGCCAATGCTCCTGAAATTAGTGAGGAAGAATCTGCTGTAGGTTTGGAAAATGCCAATGTTCCTGAAATTAGTGAGGAAGGAACTTCTGTAGATTTGGAAAATGAAAGTACCAGTGTTCCTGAGAATGTTGCAGAGGGAGACCTTGAACTTTCCCTCCCTTCTGCACCTGTTAACTGTAATGACAACAGAAGGGGCCAAATTTGGGAAGACAGAAGTAAATCACTCAGTTTGTGTCGATCCTTCCGAATTCAAGAATTAAAAACATTGGCTTCAAAACAGAAGGGCGGTTCACGGAACCGATTCTTGAGTTTTAATTGCAATACGCCAGGCTGATTCCCTCAGTTCAGGCATCGTTTCAGAATTGATGAAGACCTTGGCAGTTCTCCCGGTTCCCTGGCCATAGTATGGAAAGATTTCTAGGATATCAAGTACGGTTAGTGGATTGCTAACAGATTCAAGTATCTCTCAGAGAGGCTTTTGGTTTTGCTTTGTCCATTTAAATTCATGTTTGCTGATTTTGCTGTGGCTTTTGACTTGCATTTTTCCTTTATTTTGTAACTATTTTTCTTCAATAAAAAAGGATTGTTTTTCACAGCCAAGTGTGGTGGAGAGTTATCTTAGGCCTCGTTCTCTGCTCTGGATTGCAACAGTAGAGGCCAAGATGAAGTCCTTTGGCCACATCATGAGGAGACAGCAAAGCCTAGAGAAGGGAATCATGCTGGGGAAAGTGGAAGGCAAAAGGAAGAGGGGCGGACCAAGGGCAAGATGGATGGACGGCATCCTTGAAGTGACTGGATTGACCTTGAAGGAGACCCTGGGGGTGGCAACGGCCGACAGGGAGCTCTGGTGTGGGCTGGTCCATGAGATCACGAAGAGTCGGAGACGACTGAACGAATGAACAACAACAACATATATAGTATGTGTGTGTATATATACACATTGTGTATATATACACAACGGCGCTCCATGCAGTCATGCCAGTGGCCACATGACCTTGGAGGTGTCTATGGACAACACTGGCTCTTCGGCTTAGAAATGGAGATGAGCACCACACCCCAGAGTCAGACATGACTGGACTTAATGTCAGGGGACTACCTTTACCTATATATATATATATATATATACACACACACATTCAAACAGGAACATGACATGCATTTTGGTATTAAGAAACATTGTCAAAAGCAGAGTTAAAAACTAGTATCAAATGTGATACATATTAAACATTTATATACTTAAATGACAAAGATAAAAACTATTAAAACATTGAATGTTTGCCATATATGTGTACACTGTAATCCGCCCTGAGTCCCCTACGGGGTGAGGAGAAGGGCGGAATAGAAATGCTGTAAATAAATAAATAAATAAATTATAAACAAGCACCTTGGTCTCCCTACGGATGTCCCGGTCCTCAAACACTCTCTGCTTCATTCGGAAAAATGCTGCACTCACAGAGCTCGGGCGGTGTTGTATTTCGGTGTCAATGTTGACTTTGGTGGAGAGGTGGCTGCCAAGGGAGTGGAAATGATCAAAATTTATCTGCACTGAGCTGGTGTAAATCCATCATATGCAAGTATCATAGAAAAACATCAATACAGGGTACACAATGGATATTCCGGCCTCGGATGAACAGCCACAGACCCGTACCGAATATTATTGTAGCCTGCCATAGCATTGCACTCAATTTCTCCCCCCCCCCCCCTAGAATTTTTGGGCTTGCACAAATCGTGGCCCAGCCTTTTAAAAAATTTTAATTGCCTTCAACAAGCAGGATTATTTTTAATATATCTGTGTTATGGCGACCATTTTTATGCTTATATTTTGTTTGTTAATCTTATGGTTATGTTGTTTTTTACTTTGCATGTTTTGTTACTTTGGAACTGAGTTCCCTTGGGGAGATGGAGCGGTATATAAATAAAGTTATATTAGATAAAGATAGATATTAGGTAGCTAGATCAATCAGGAGGACTGCTGGGAGTTACAGTAGGGAAGGATGAAAGGAGAGAAAGAAAAAGGGAGGGAAAGGAAGGAAAGAAGTAGTGAAGGAAGGAAGGAGAGAAGGAAAGAAAAAAACGGGGAAAGAAGGAAGGAAGGAGAGAAAAAGGAGAGAAAGAGGGAGGGAAGACCTCACTACCTCTGAGGATGCTTGCCATAGATGCAGGCGAAATGTCAGGAGAGAATGCCTCTAGAACATGGCCATATAACCTGGAAAAACCTACAACAACCCACTAAGTTATATTATTATTATTATTATTATTATTATTATTATTAAACTGCTGTCAGAATAAACATTGTGCCATCAAGGAGGCACAATATCACCCAAACTGAGGCAACTTTAGAAAACCTCTTCTGAAAAATCAGATTAAAAGGTGGGATTTCTCATATCCTTTTTGCAGGCGACTGCGTCGTTTTCGCTAAAAATCCGGAAGATTTACAACCTGATCTTCGACAAGTAGCTTGACTCAAAATCAGTAAGACTGGAAATGAACTTGAAGAAAACGAAATGGATGAAAAATGAGCCGTGTGTCCAGGGCTGTATCATTATAAATGGACTAGCTGCACCCGCCACGCATTGCTGTGGACAACCTTCTCTCCCTCTTTCTCTCCTTCTTTTTTCTCTTCTTCCTTCCTTCTTTCCCCCTTTTTTCTTTCCTTCTCTCCTTCCTTCCTTCACTGCTTCTTTCCTTCCTTCCCTTCCCTTTTGCTTTCTCTCCTTTCTTCCTTCTCTACCTATTCTTGGACTGTAACTCCCAGCAGTCCTCCTGATTGATCTATCTACCTAATATCTATCTTTATCTAATCTATATATCTTATTTATCTGGAGGATTGCTGGGAGTTGCAATCCAGGAATAGGAAATTGGAAATATGCAGGGATTGGGATGCTCTAAAAAAGATCCAAGGAGAAGCAAGCTTGCAGCTTGGAAGAAGAGCATTTGGAGCATTATCCTTCCCTAAAGGGCCTGCTATAGGGGATGCTGGGAGCTATCATTTTTGCACATGCGCTGTATTGTCATTTAGCTTTTGGGGGGTTTTAAGTCCTTTCCGCTATATTTTGGGAAGGGTTTATGAGTGATGGTCACTTGTTGGTCTGTTAGGGGTGTAGTGTCCAAATTTGGTGTTAATTCATCCAGTTGTTTTTGATTTCTGTGCATACCACAATCGAACATTACATTTTTATTTATTTATTTGCTAGCTGTCCCCTGCCACCCGTTGCTGTGGCCCAGTCTGGTGATCTGGAAAATAAAGTAACGAGAAAGTGCTGGTTTCTAATATATTTAATTTCTTTATGCTTGTGGTTTGTTTGTTGTTTCTTTGTTAGTGTTGATGTGGAGAGTTGTCTGGTTTGCCTACCCTAGAACATGCAACATATCATTGCCCTTCTTTAGGGGTCCCTTTCAAATCTATGATACTATATCTCTGTGTGTGCGAATCATATCTACCTATCTCTATGGCTGAATGGCTCTTTGTCAGGAGGACTTTGATTACGTTTTCTTGCCCTGATGAAGGGAGTTGGACTGGATGGCCTTAACTATTCTCTGTTGGTCATGGGGGTTCTGTGGGGGAAGTTTGCCCCAATTCTATAGTTGGTGGCATTCAGAATGCTCTTTGATTGTAGGTGAACTATACATTCCAGTAACTACAACTCCCAAATGTCAAGATCTATTTCTCCCAAACTCCATCTGTGTTCATATCTGGGCACATGGAATATTCGTGCCAATTTTGGTCCAGATCCATCATTGTTTTGAGTCCACAGTGGTGTCTGGATGTAGGTAAACTACAACTCCCAAACTCAAGATCAATGTCCACCAAACCCTTCTAGTGTTTTCTGTTGATCATGGGAGTTCTGTGTGCCAAGACTGGTTCAATTCCATCGTTGGTGTGGTTCAGAATGCTCTTTGATTGTGGGTGTACTATAAATCCCAGCAACTACAACTCCCAAATTACAAAATCAATTTTTTGAGTGAAGGACATACATTGGGTTGTTAGGTGTCTTGTGCCCAAATTTGGTGTCAATTCATCCAGTGGTTTTTCAGTTATGTTAATCCCACCAATGAACATTACATTTTTATTTATATAGATACTAACCGACCCCTGCCATGCGTTGCTGTGGCCCACATGGGGGTTCTGTGTGCCAAGTTTGGCCCAATTCTATCGTTGGTTGGGTTCAGAATGCTCTGTGATTGTAGGTGAACTATAAATCCCAGCAACTACAACTCCCACATGTCAAGATTCCATTTTCCCCAAACTCTTCCAGGGTTCACATTTGAGCATATTGAGTATTCGTGTAGAGTTTGGTCCAGATCCATCATTGTTTGAGTCCACAGTAATCTCTGGATGTAGGTGAACTACAACTCCAAAACCAAAGGACACTGCTCGCCAAACGCTTCCAGTATTTTCTGTTGATCATGGGAGAACTGTGTGCCAAGGTTGGTGGGGTTCAGAATGCTCTGTGGTTGCAGGTGAATTATAAATCCCAGCAACTACAACTCCCGAATGTCAAGATTCTATTTTCCCCAAACTCTACCAGTGTTCACATTTGGGCATATTGAGTATTTGTGTAGAGTTTGGTCCACTGTGGACATTGTTTGTGTCCACAGTGATCTCTGGATGTAGGTGAACTACAACTTCAAAACCAAAGGACACTGCCCACCAAACCCTTCCAGTATTTTCTGTTGGTCAGGGGAGAACAGTGTGCCAAGTTTGGTCCAATTCTATTGTCAGTGGGGTTCCGAATGCTCTTTGATTGTAGGTGAACTATAAATCCCAGCAACTACAACTCCCAAATTACAAAATCAATTTTGTTGAGTGAAGGACATAGATTGGCTTGTTAGGTGCATTGCATCCAAATTTGGTGTCAATTCCTCCAGTGGTTTTTGAGTTCTGTTAATCCTACAAACGAACATTACATTTTTATTTATATAGATATGAAATGGAAGAAGTGACTGAATATGTGTATCTTGGTCAACAAGTTGTTGTTCATTCGTCTCTAACCCTTCGTGACCTCATGGACCGGCCCACACCAGAGCTCCCTGTCGGCCGTCCCCACCCCCAGCTCCCTCAAGGTCAGTCCAGTCGCTTCAAGGATGCCATCCATCCATCTTGCCCTTGGTCGGCCCCTCTTCCTTTTGCCTTCCACTTTCCCCAGCATCATTCCCTTCTCTAGAATAATACCAGCTCTCATTCACCAGAGGCACAAAACACAAGAAGATGAGAATGGCTTGCCGAATACGTAGCCTTGTTTCTCTCTGAAAAATCATATCCCAGTTACACTTTACCTGTTTACCTGTTTACGTCAGCATATTTTCAATTTTAATCTATTACATTTGGCCCGGCCATGTTTAATATGTATTGATTGTTGTTTTTGTTATGTGATTTATATGATTTGTATTTTATTGATTGTTTATTAATGCTGTGTTATTGATGTTGTTGATGTGCTTTGGGCTCGGCCTCATGTAAGCCGCACCAAGTCCCTTGGGGAGATGGTTTGTTGTTCATTCGTTCAGTCGTCTCCGACTCTTCGTGACCTCCTGGACCAGCCCACGCCAGAGCTCCCTGTTGGCCGTCCCCACCCCCAGCTCCTTCAAGATCAAGCCAGTCCCTTCAAGGATGCCATCCCTCCATCTTGCCCTTGGTCGGCCCCTCTTCCTTTTTCCTTCCATTTTCTCCAGCATCATTCCCTTCTCTAAGCTTTCCTGTCTTCTCATGATGTGGCCAAAGGACTTCATCTTGGCATCTTCCATCCTTCCCTCCAATGAGCAGTCATTCTTTATTTCCTGGAGGATGGACTGGTTGGATCTTCTTGCTCTCCAAGGCACTCCCAGAACTTTCCTCCAGCACCACAGTTCCAAAGCGTCTCTCTTCCTTTGGTCAGTCTTCCTTCTGGTCCACCACTCCCAGCTCCTTCAAGGTCAGTCCAGTCCCTTCAAGGATGCCATCCATCCACCTTGCCCTTGGTCGGCCCCTCTTCCTTTTGCCTTCCACTTTCCCCAGCATAATTGTCTTCTCTAGGCTTTGCTGTCTCCTCATGATGTGGCCAAAGTACTTCAACTTTGTCTCTAGTATCTTTCCCTCCAGTGAGCAGTCAGGCTTTATTTCCTGGAGGATGGACTGGTTGGATCTTCTCGCAGTCCAAGGCACTCTCAGAACTTTCCTCCAACACCACAGTTCAAAAGCATCTCTCTTCCTTCGCTCAGCCTTCCCTAAGGTCCAGCTCTCACATCCGTAGGTGACTACAGGGAAGACCATGGCTTGGACTAGGCGGATCTTTGTGGTCAACAAGTGCAGTCGAATAATTTGGCAAATGGTCAAGAAGGCGCAAGGTGGCTTGAGTGGCTTTTCATTGAAACCGGACCGAGTGCTAACAGATGATAAGCTGCCATTGAAGGTCAGAGGAGATATCTTCAACTCTACAGTCCTCCTGGCAATGCTCCATGCACCTGAAACCTAGATAACAATAAAGTTAGAGGAGGAAAAACTGGTGGTGACTCAAAGGGCGATGGAAAAAAAGAAGGATGTGTGGTGTGACAAGAAGAGATAATAAAGTCAACAATAAAGAGCTGCATCAAAGAACTGGTGTACATGACGTGGTCAATTAAATGTAGGAGGCAAAAAGAGGATGGGCAGGGCATACAGCACCAAAAAAAGGCAATTGATGGACATGGCAACTAACAAAATGGACACCAGGAGACCACAAGCGGCCCTTGGTCAAGCTATTTGGCCAGAAATGGAAAAGGTAAGCACAGGATCATATATATTTTTTGCAAATGGTTGATTTGCATGAAACCCAAAGGAGTGGATTGACAACAGATCTATCAATATAAATAAAAATGTAATGTTCGTTTGTGGGATGAACAGAACTCAAAAACCACAGCACGACTTGACACCAAATTTGGACACAAGACACCTAACGACCCAATGTATGTCCTTCACTCAAAAAATTGATTTTGTCATTTAGGAGTTGTAGTTGCTGGGATTTATAGTTCACCTACAATCAAAGAGCATTCTGAACCCCACCAATGATGGAATTGAACCAAACTTGGTACACAGTTCTCCCATGACTGACAGAAAATTCTGGAAGGGTTTGGTGGGCAGTGTCCTTTGGTTTTGGAGTTGTAGTTCACCTACATCCAGAGATGACTGTGGACTCAAACAATGATAGATCTGGACCAAACTCGACACGAATACTCAATATGTCCAAATATGAACACTGGTGGAGTTTGGGGAAAATAGAATCTTGACATTTGGGAGTTTGTAGTTGCTGGGATTTATAGTTCACCTACAATCACAGAGCATTCTGAACCCCACCAACAATAGAATTGGGCCAAACCTCCCACACAGAACCCCCATGTGAGCCACAGTAATGCATGGCAGGGGACGGCTACTGTATGTATGTGTGTGTGTATATTCAAACTAATATATAAGTATTACAGCAATATATACTCTATAAAGAGTATACACACATAATATATATGCACAGAGAAAATATATGTGTGTATAATATATATATTCACACTAATATATATGTATTACAGCAATATATGCTCTATAAAGAGTATACACATACACATAATATATATGCACAGAGAATATACATGTGTTTATTATATATACACACACTAATATATATGTATTACAGTAATATATGCTGTTTAAAGTGTATACACATACACATAATATGTATGCACAGAGAATATATATGTGTGTATAATATATATATATATACACACTAATATATATGTATTACAGCAATATATGCTCTATAAAGTGTATACACATACACATAATATATATGCACAGAGAATATATATGTGTTTATTATATATATATATACACTAATATATATGTATTACAGTAATATATGCTCTTTAAAGAGTATACACATACACATAATATATATGCACAGAGAATATATATGTGTTTTATATATATATATATACACACACACACTAATATATATGTATTACAGCAATATATAATATATATGCACATATATAATATATAATATATATATACAATATATAATATATATGCACAGAGAATACATATGTGTTTATAATATATATACACACTAATATATATGTATTATAGCAATATATGCTCTTTAAAGTGTAGACACATACACATAATATATACGCACAGAGAATATATATGTGTGTATAATATATATATACACACTAATATGTATGTATTACAGCACTATATGCCTTAAAAAGTGTATACACAGACACATAATATAGTGTATACACATTATATATGCACAGAGAATATATATGTGTGTATAATATATATATACTCACTAATATATATATGTATATATATATGTATATATATGTAATATATATATATTACATATATATACATATATATGTAATACATATATATATGTATATACAAATATATATGTATTACAGCAATATATACTCTATAAAGTGTAGACACATACACATATATGCACAGAGAATATATATGTGTTTATAATATATATATTCACGCTAATATGTATGTATTACAGCAATATATGCTCTTTAAAGTGTATACACTCATAATATATATGCACAGAGAATATATGTGTGTGTATAATATATATATACACACTAATATATATGTATTACAGCAATATATGCTCTATAAAGTGTATACACATACATATAATATATATGCACAGAGAATATATATGTGTTTATAATATATATATTCACGCTAATATGTATGTATTACAGCAATATATGCTCTTTAAAGTGTATACACTCATAATATATATGCACAGAGAATATATGTGTGTGTATAATATATATATACACACTAATATATATGTATTACAGCAATATATGCTCTATAAAGTGTATACACATACATATAATATATATGCACAGAGAATATATATGTGTTTATAATATATATATGCACACTAATATATATATATATAATAGTAATACATGTGTATGAAATATATATACACTAATATATATACGTGTGTGTATCACAGTAATATATGCTCTCTAAAATGTGTACACACATTTATATACATACTCTACTATATATATTATATATGTGTAAGGATAATATATGCTCTTTATACAGTGTATACACACATATAGTGTACATATACGTAGAAAGAGAATATATACACTCATATAACCCAGTTCAAAGCCTGCTCTTCTTCCTTTCCAAGAGTTTGGACTACATCTCCCAGAATCCCTCATAACTGCTCTAGCTAGCTGAGGCTTCTGGGAGTTGCAGTCCAAAAGAACCCCTCAAAAGAGCACGAAGGAGGCGGTCTTTTCCTGTTCCTGGCTTCCATTGGCTGGTTTAAAAGCCAAGCCCCGCCTCTTGCTCCCGTTCTGCACTCCTATTGGCTCAATTCAAAACAGGCACAGCACGGCAGGCAAAGGGAAGGAAGTGAAGAGGACGAGTCTCTTCCGGGTAGAGAGGCCCGGCTTCCTGTGTAGGCGCTGGGGTTGATGGGAAAATGCGGATATCCAGGAAGTGAGAGGAAGAGAGAGGAAGGAAGGGGGGCAGAAGGGGGGGAACCCACACCTGGGCAGCAGGTAAGGAAAAGGTCATATAGAGTCTCCCATATATGTGTCTACATCCATCAGTATGAAGCTTCCCAACAAAGGATTCCCCCAGGCAGCAACCAGCCAGGCTTTGAAGCTGCAAGGCCATTAAATGCTAATCCTCAGGGGTTGTAGGTCTGTTGGAAACTAGGCAAGTGGAGTTAATATATCAGTGGAATGTCCAGGGCCATCTAACACCTCCCAACAAAGGATTCCCCCAGGCAGCAACCAGCCAGGCTTTGAAGCTACAAGGCCATTCAATGCTAATCCTCAGAGGCTGTGAGGTCTGTTGGAAACTAGGCAAGTGGGGTTTGTATATCTGTGGAATAATATCCAGGGCCATCCAACACCTCCCAACAAAGGATTCCCCAGGCAGCAACCAGCCAGGCTTTGAAGCTGCAAAGCCATTGAATGCTAATCCTCAGAGGTTGTGAGGTCTGTTGGAAACTAGGCAAGTGGGGTTTGTATATCTGTGGAATGATGTCCAGGGCCATCCAACACCTCCCAACAAAGGATTCCTCCAGGCAGCAACCAGCCAGGCTTTGAAGCTGCAAAGCCATTGAATGCTAATCCTCAGAGGTTGTGAGGTCTGTTGGAAACTAGGCAAGTGGGGTTTATCTATCTGTGGAATAATGTCCAGGGCCATCCAACACCTCCCAACAAGGGATTCTTCCAGGCAGCAACCAGCCAGGCTTTGAAGCTACAAAGCCATTAAATGCTAATCCTCAGAGGCTGTGAGGTCTGTTGGAAACTAGGCAAGTGGGGTTTATCTATCTGTGGAATGCCCAGGGCCATCTATTCTTAAGAAAGGTACCCATTTCGATTACATACAAATTCAACTTAAGAACAAACCTACAGAACCTGTCTTCTTCATAAATTGGGGGTTGCCTATATATCTGTGTGTAGGTGTTGTTCAAAGTTGTGTTGATTTCTTTATGAAAAGATTCTTTCATGAAAGACAGTATAGCTGTAAATGCAGCCTTTCCTTCTTTGTCAGGCCATAGGCAAAACCGATTGACCCTCCCGGTGACCATGGCTGTCTACAGCTATAACCTCTTCCGTGCTGTTGCAAGGTCCAGGTAAGAAATGGATTTTTATTTCCGTGGATTAGAGCAAGGCTTCTTAAAGTTTGTGTACACCAAATTACCAGGAGGTAAAGGTTCTTTAAGACCAAGCCAGGGGATTTTATTTATTTATTTCGGTTACTTCTACCCCGCCCTTCTCACCCTGGAGAGGACTCAGGGTGGCTTACAAAGGCACAATTCGATGCCGACATCACATAACAGTAGTATAAAACAATCTAGCGGCAATTAACAGTTAAGAAACAGTTTCTGCATATAACAATAAAACCAATAAAGCCGATAAAACCACTAAAAACCAATTACACCTCATTAACGGTCAGCGTTCGCCATCTCATAGTCCAGTTTCCAATTCCACTTAGTCCTGTCAGTCCTAATCGTCTGATTGTCCTTATCTAGTTGTCAGATTGCCCAAAGGAAGGAGAGGAGGGAAGTTGATGACCTAATTTCCCCTGGGAGTGAGTTCCACAGGTGAGGGGCCACCACTGAGAAGGCCCTGCTCCTCGTCCCCAACAACCTCACTTGTGATAGCGGTGGGATCAAGAGCATTGCCTCCCCAGATGATCTCAAACTCCGAGGTGGGACGTAGAGGGAGATGCGTTCGGACAGGTACGCTGGACCGGAACTGTATAGGGTTTTGTAGGGCAAAACCAGCATCTTGAATTATGCTCATCATCCAAATTTTAACATTTTCTAGATGTTAATAGGATTTTAATGGTTTTAACTATTTTTTAAATAGTTTTCATGTTTTAGTATTTGTATATCCCCTGTTTAAGGAGCTCCATTGGCTGCCATTTATTTTCCAGGCACAATTCAAGGTGCAGGTTATCACCTACAAAGCCCTAAATGGTTTGGGACCCACCTACCTATCTCTCTCCATGAACCAACCCGGGCCCTACAATCTTCTGGGGAGGCCCCCCTTTCGCCCCTGCCAGTCTCACAGGCTCGTCTTGCAGGCACAAGGGAGAGAGCCTTCTCCTCTGTGGCCCCCCGACTCTGGAACTTATTACCTGGAGAGATCAGGAAAGCCCCTACACTAGAAACATTTAAAAAGGACCTTAAAACCTGGCTCTCCCGCTGCGCCTTTGGCGAGTAGGTGCACAACACGACGCTATTGCTCCCCTCAACACTTCTATCACTGGAATACATGCCCCCCCCCCCCCAATGGGAAGTTTAGTTTCACAACCCTGTGTATCTTTATGAGCTCCCGGCAAATAACTTGCTCCTATTTTTATCTCATTATAGTTTTTAACATTTTATCCTGTATATGTGGCCCACCAACTGTTTACTATGTGTTTTTTTTTGTTTATTGTAATGCTATTTTGTTATTGAATTTTTTAAATGTAATTTTGATGATGTTGCTTGTTGTTTATGTTTTGGTTTTATCTTGATGTAATATGTTGTTTGGGCTTGGCCCTATGTAAGCTGCTCCGAGTCCCCATTGAGGAGATGGTGGCGGGGTATAAATAAAGATTATTATTATTATTATTATTATTATTATTATTATTATTATATTTTGTAGGATTTAAATTATATATTGTATTGTCTTTGGTGTTGTTAACAGCTTTGGGAGTTTGGACTAATCTATACAAGAGGGTTGAGCGGGGAAACTTTAGAACTGTCTTTTTAGGATTGTAGAAAGAAAGAATAAACCACTTGTCTCCAGCGTTTTATTGTTGTGAGCTTGCTGTGAGAAAGTCCCCCATTGTGGCAGGGCTCAAGTTGCATTGTAGTATGTGGTCTGTCGTTTGCTTTTCTTCGCACTCACCTGTTGCACTCACCTGTGAACACTTTGTAGCCCCATTTCTTAAGGTTAGCTCTGCATCTTGTGGTGCCAGAGTGCAGTCTGTTCAGCGCCTTCCAGGTCATCTACTCTTCTGTGTGCCCAGGCAGGAGTTTCTCATCTGGTCTTAGCCACTGATTGGGGTGCTGGGTTTTAGCCTGCCACTTTTAGACTCTCGCTTGCTGACGTGTTCCTGTGAGTATCGCTGTAGATCTTGGGAAGTCTCCAGAAGCGACTTGTAGAGGGTCCAGTTATAATGCATTTAAAAACACACAGTTTTTTTTAAAAGGACTTGGCATTATGCTAAATGTCATTTGACCAGGAGCTGGCCACTTGGAGTATTTATTTATTTCATATATTTATATCCAGCTCTTCTCCCCTCACATGAGCATCAGAGGATGCTAACAGCATAAATACCATAAAAATTACAATTCACAATAAAATCATTTTAGAACATTGCACAACATCATCAGTAAAATTTAACAAAAATTAATAGATTAACGTGCCAGTAAAAAACCAAGCCGAGCCAGTAGAATCCATGTCACAAAATCCAAATTTCCTTTTCCTATTGCCTCTGGCCTCTAATCAAACGCTTGGCCCCAGAGCCAGGTCTTCAGTTGTCTTCTAAAGGACAGGAGGGGAGGTGGCCAACCTGATATCCTTAGGGAGAGAGTTCCACAGACGGGGGGGGGGGGGGGCACTGCTGAGAAGGCCCTGTCTCTCGTCCCTACCAACTGCATTTGCGAGAGTGGTGGGATCGAAAGCAGGGCCTCTCCTGATGATCTTAAGCTTCGTAATGGTTCATAGCAGGTCCTCCATTATGCATGTGACATGAGATCTGTAGTTTGGTGAGAGACTAGCACTCTTTGCCATTGAGTTATGGCAGTTAAAGTGTCAATCTACATTCATTCTGCAGTGTAGATGCACCCTTAGTGAGCTGAAAGTCAACGTCACCCTTTGTGGTCCTTATCTCTGCCGCTGATGAGACCATCTGCTGATCTTTTCCGACTGGTCCCTTTCCTAGTGTTCATCATTGTACTCTTTATGGAATTCCCTTTGCCAGTGTTTTGTGAGGGATATTGTAACTGCAGTTAACACACTGTGGCCACAGTGCTTGACCACTAGGAGGCGGATGGGAGTTGGGACTGATCTATACAGAACATTTGAGCGGGGAAAACTTTAGAACTGTCTTTTTAGGATTATGGAAAGAAGGAATAAACCACTTGTCTCCAGCGTTAGGTTTTTTTGAGCTTGATTTTAGCTCCAAGATCTTCCAAAGTCTGACTCTTGGGGTCTTCCAGCTCTATGGTTCTGTTGTGGCTCAGTCTGAGTCTGAGACTGAGACTGAACTGTCTAGGCCTGCTGGGCCTTCTGAGCCTGACTTTCTGCAGGATAACAGGGGTTATCTGCAGGGTTACAGATTTCTGTACCTGTTCCAGACGGGGCTGATAGTGTGGCTTCTGAAGAAGAAACAGCAAGTCTGTCCCCCAGAGAAAGGAATGTGCCTTTAGATAAAAATAGTGAAACTCCACAACTGCAGGTGGAGACTCCTTTTGGTTCCCAGGGTGATCAGGCCCAGCTGGGCCAAGATAGTGAGTTGTCCAGCGTTGAAGATAATAGTGAATTAATGAGTAGACAGGATCGTTTACAATTAAGAGTTCGCAGAAGCTCACGCCTTGCCAGCAAGTGTGAAGCGAAAGGTCAACGCAATGCTTTCATGTCAGGGAAACTTATTTAATGATGTAGCCGACTGGCATTTCCTGTCAGTCCAATGTTGCTCTTTCCCTGCTAACTTCTGTGGAATTACTTTGGCTTTTGCGGAACGCTTCTGGTTTCTCTGAGACTTGGATTTTGATCCTGATCTTACCTGTCTACCATGGACTCTTGTTTGACCATTGCTAAGGGATTATGCTTCTTGTTATTTGCCTTTGGATCTTGGGAACTTTGCCTTTGCATTTCAGACTCTGTTTTGCCTATTGAATTTCTGCATCTTTATTTCTCTGTTTTGTTTTTTGCTTTTTCTCAATGAACTACAAAACTTACAGCCTTGGTGTGTGGTGGTGTTTTGAGCAAGGTGAAAACTTGAGCAAGGTGAGAACCTGTTGCAACCTGAGTTGTGACAGGTTCTATGATGTTATGAACCTTTACTTTGTTATGTCAAAGATCTGAGTCTATTTCTTTCCTTCTTACAGGGGACCTCATCTGCTTGTCCACTCCAACTGTTCTCCGTTACCCCCATTAGTTGCATTTGTCCATTTGGTGGATTCCCACCTTAACCGCACACCTCGGAGGGACTCTGAAAGCCAACAGCCTTTCTGCAGAATA
Source organism: Anolis sagrei (assembly GCF_037176765.1). Taxonomy (NCBI): domain Eukaryota; kingdom Metazoa; phylum Chordata; class Lepidosauria; order Squamata; family Anolidae; genus Anolis; species Anolis sagrei. The sequence goes on from NC_090027.1 coordinate 2,052,318, forward strand.
CGACCGGGCGTTGGGCTGCCCCACTTGGGGAATAAGTCTCTGCGAATGCTTCACACGTCCGCTTACTGGCAGCAAGAACTCCAGGACAAGCCTCCGCCTGATCAAAGCACGACAAAAACGGACAGTGAGGTGACCAAGGTCCCCGTTGACCAAGCCACCCCCATTGCCAAGAAATCACTCCGACAGAAGATTGTAGATGAACTGAAACACTATTACAACGGATTCCACTTGCTTTGGATCGATACCAAAGTGGCTGCTAGGATGGTGTGGAGACTGTTACATGGGCAGGTGCTCACGCGGAGAGAAAGGCGAAGGGTGAGGAACGGCAAACGCCTGGGGGAAGTTACGGCCGTTCCTGAATAGGCGACCCACTGACAAAGCAACCAGACCCACTTGTGGAGCCCTCTCAAGATGGAAGGCCAATGTTTTTCCACTTTGTTTCCACTTAACAAGGAACAGGCAGGCTATTTGGAGAGATTGGAAGTAGAGTGGGTTTGGGGTGAGGTGGGTTGGCACTTTCCCCCTCTTTGTCCAGTCGTCTGGCGCAATGCTTAGGTGGAGATCTAACTGTCCTTTGGTCCCCAGTGTCAGTGGAATTGGGACTTCTCTTCCCTGCCACCTCCCACTACAGCAGGCATGGGCAAACTTGGGCCCTCCAAGTGCTTTGGACTCCACTTCTCACAATTCCTATCAGCCACAGGCCCTTTCCTTTCCCCCCTCAGCCACTTAAGTTTCAGCTTAAGGGCCCCAGTGTGTTAGTAGGCCTCAGTATGAGTAGGCCTGAGTGTTAGTTCGCCTCGGTGTGAGAGAGGCATCAGTCTGAGAGAGACCTCAGTGTGAGGAAGTCTCAGTGGGTGAAAGGCCTCAGTATGAGTAGGCCTAAGTGTTAGTTCACGTCAGTCTGAGAGAGGTGTCAGTCTGAGAGAAACCTCAGTGTCTTAGTGGGTGAAAGGCCTCAGTATAAGTAAGCCTGAGTGTTAGTTCATCTCAGTGTGAGAGAGGAGTCAGTTTGAGAGAAACCTCAGTGTGAGGAGGTCTTGGTGGGTGAAAGGCCTCAGTATGAGTAGGTCTAAGTGTTAGCTCACCTCAGTGTGAGAGAGGCGTCAGTCTGAGAGAAGCCTCAGTGTGAGGAGGTCTCAGTGGGTGAAAGGCCTCAGTATGAGTAGGCCTAAGTGTTAGCTCACCTCAGTGTGAGAGAGGCATCAGTATGAGAGAAACCTCAGTGTGAGGAGGTCTCAGTGGGTGAAAGGCCTCAGTATGAGTAGGTCTAAGTGTTAGCTCACCTCAGTGTGAGAGAGGCGTCAGTCTGAGAGAAGCCTCAGTGTGAGGAGGTCTCAGTGGGTGAAAGGTCTCAGTATGAGTAGGCCTAAGTGTTAGCTCACCTCAGTGTGAGAGAGGCGTCAGTATGAGAGAAACCTCAGTGCGAGGAGGTCTCAGTGGGTGAAAGGCCTCAGTATGAGTAGGCCTAAGTGTTAGTTCACCTCAGTGTGAGAGAGGCGTCAGTCTGAGAGAAACCTCAGTGTGAGGAGGTCTCAGTAGGTGAAAGGCCTCAGTATGAGTAGGTCTAAGTGTTAGCTCACCTCAGTGTGAGAGAGGCGTCAGTCTGAGAGAAGCCTCAGTGTGAGGAGGTCTCAGTAGGTGAAAGGCCTCAGTATGAGTAGGCCTAAGTGTTAGCTCACCTCAGTGTGAGAGAGGCTTCAGTCTGAGAGAAACCTCAGTGTGAGGAGGTCTCAGTGGGTGAAAGGCCTCAGTATGAGTAGGCCTAAGTGTTAGCTCACCTCAGTGTGAGAGAGGCTTCAGTCTGAGAGAAACCTCAGTGTGAGGAGGTCTCAGTGGGTGAAAGGCCTCAGTATGAGTAGGCCTAAGTGTTAGCTCACCTCAGTGTGAGAGAGGCGTCAGTATGAGAGAAACCTCAGTGTGAGGAGGTCTCAGTGGGTGAAAGGCCTCAGTATGAGTAGGCCTAAGTGTTAGTTCACCTCAGTGTGAGAGAGGCGTTTGTCTGAGAGAAACCTCAGTGTGATGAGGTCTCAGTGGGTGAAAGGCCTCAGTATGAGTAGGCCTAAGTGTTAGTTCACCTCAGTCTGAGAGAAACCTCAGTGTGAGGAGGTCTCAGTAGGTGAAAGGCCTCGGTATGAGTAGGCCTAAGTTTTAGTTTGCCTCAGTGTGAGAGAGGTGTCGGTCTGAGAGAAACCTCAGTGTGAGAAGGTCTCAATGGGTGAAAGGCCTCGGTGTGAGATAGGTCTCAGTGTGAGTAAGTCTGGTGTGAGAAGCAGCTGAGGGAGAAAAGGAAGGGGCCTGTTAGGAATAGTGTCTCTGTAGTGTCTCATTCAGAGCCACATCCACTGTTTTAGCGTGGTGAAATGCGTTCCACACTGGGCATGCATACTCAGCAGCAGAGTAGCATAGCACAAGGGCAGATGTCTTCACTGTGTCTGGTTGTGATCCCTAGGTTGTGCCCGTCAGCTTTTGTATAATATTGTTTCTAGCACCCACTTTTTGCTTGATGTTCAGGCAGTGCTTCTTGTAGGTCAGAGCACGGTCCAGAGTGACTCCTCCCAGGTATTTGGGTGTGCTGCAATGCTCCCGTGGGATTCCTTCCCAGGTGATCTTCAGAGCTCAGGATGCTTCTCTGTTCTTGAGATGAAAGGCACATGTCTGTGTTTTAGATGGATTAGGGATCAGTTGGTTTTCCCTGTAAGAGGCAGTAAGAGCACCTACTTTTGCTGAGAGACCAGCACTCTTTGCCATTGAGCTGTAACAGTTCAAGTGTTGTCATTGTGTGTTGTTAATGTCATTGCCTTGTTTTTTGAGTTATTTTGCTGTTTGTACTATTGTATTTGGGCTCGGCCTCTTGTAAGCCGCACCGAGTCCTTCGGGAGATGGTAGCGGGGTACAAATAAAGGTTTATTATTATTATTATTATTATTATTATTATTATTATTATTAAACCACATTCATTCTGCAACATGAGCTGAAAGTCAGTGTCTTGCTTTGTGGTCTTTTTCTCTGCAGCTGATGAGAACGTCCGCTGACCTCTTCCGCCTGGTCCCCTTCCTGGTGTTCATCATCGTACCTTTTATGGAATTCCTTCTGCCAGTGTTTTTGAAACTCTTCCCCGAAATGCTTCCCTCAACCTTTGAAACGGAATCCAAAAAGGTGGGTGTGAAAGGCAGGTCGTGGACGGGGATTTGGGTGGGGATGGAGCAGGTGCAGATTGGAAAGAGACCCCAAGTGACTGCCATTTTGTAAACAGGAAGAAAAACAAAGGAAGAAGCTGAGTGCCAAGCTGGAGCTAGCCAAGTTCTTACAGGAGACCATTGCGGAGCTGGCCAGAAGGAACAAAGCCAGCACAGGAGAAGCCACACAGCAATTCTCTTCCTATGTTCAAAAGGTACACGCACAGGAGTCCGAGGGCAGTGTTTCTCAACCTGGGAGGGGGTCGCGAGGGTGGTTTCAGAGGGGTCGCCAAAGACCATTATTTTATTATTATTATTATTAAACTTTATTTGTACCCCACTAGCATCTCCCGCAGGACTCGATGCGGCTTACACAGGCCAAGGGCTCAACACAACAACAGCAAAACAATAACAATGCAATTTAAAGCAAATTAAAACATAAGCAATAAGAAAACAATCCATCAATTACACAATAAAAACCAGGGCCGGGCCAGTGATGGGTACAGGTTAAAAAAGTGCTGGGTGTGGCAGGTGGTATTTTGGATTTCTGGGCAAGTGCAATGTGCAGAGAGTCTTAAACTCTTAATAAAGTGCTTCTGGGACGTAGTGGTGGAGGTTATCCTATTCTGGAAAGGCACATCGGAATAGCCAGGTCTTCAGATTCTTCCTGAAGACTGCCAATGTGGGTGCTAGTCTAATGTCTTTGGGGAGGGTGTTCCAAAGTCGGGGGGCAACCACAGAGAAGGCCCTGTCCCTCGTCCCCACCAAACGCGCCTGTGACGCAGATGGGATCGTAAGCAGGGCCTCTCCGGATGAACGGAGGGAGCGCGTGGGTTCGTAAACGGAGATGCGGTCACGCAGGTAGGCAGGTCCCAAACCGTTTAGGGCTTTGTAGGTAAGCACCTGCACCTTGAATTGGGATCGGAAGGTAAACGGCAACCAATGGAGCTCCTTAAACAGAGGGGTTGACCTCTCTCTGTAAGGAGTGCCAGTTAACATCCTGGCCGCCGCCTGTTGAACCAGTTGGAATTTCTGAGCCGTTTTCAAGGGCAGCTCCATGTAGAGCGCATTACAGTAATCCAATCGAGAGGTGACCAAGGCATGGACCACCCCGGCCAAATCAGCCTTCACAAGGTACGGTAGCAGCTGGCGCACAAGTCTTAGTTGTGCAAGAGCCCTCCCGGACACCGCCGACGCCTGAGCCTCAAGCGTAAGTGATGAATCCAGGAGGACTCCCAAACTGCGGACCTGTGACTAACACATGTTTCTGATGGTCTGAGGAATCCCTTTGGCAGAGAAGGCTGAAAATCTCTCCACCTGGCCTTCTCTTCCTTTTTGGAAACAGACGGCGAAACCTCCCCCCAAAAAGTCCTCCTCCGCTGTGATTGGCTGGCCTCTCAGCCAACGGGAGGGCTCTTTCTGATACTCCAAGCGGGGAGGGAAGAGCAGGCGTGCACAGCACATGGCAGCGTGGTGTGCATGTGCGAGCGTGGGGGAGCATGCGACGTAGACTCTAGAGAAAGGTTCTCTTTAGGAATCTCTAAATCCTCCAGCATATCTCTGGTCCCTTTTCGGCCAAATGTGATTATAAAATTGTGCTGGAGGACCTAAAGATTCCTAAAGTGAATGCATTGATCGAATCTGTGAAAAATAACATGCACAAAAGTTAAACCTCCAGATCTGGAGTGCCCCTTGATGCTGTGTAGGGATTGATGTGTGCTCACTAATGCTTCCTCTTCATCTTGGAAAGAAGTGACAAGTGGAGTGCCGCAGGGTTCCGTCCTGGGCCCGGTCCTGTTCAACATCTTCATTCATGACTTCGATGAAGGGCTAGAAGGCAGGATCATCAAGTTTGTAGATGACACCAAATTGGGAGGGAAAGCCAAGACTCCAGAGGACAGGAGCAGAATTCAAAACGATCTTGACAGATTAGAGAGATGATGGGCCAAAACGAACAAAATGAAGTTGAACAGGGACAAAGGCAAGAGACTCCACTTAGGCAGAAAAAACGAAATGCAAAGATACAGAATGGAGGACATTGCCTGGCTCGAGAGCAGTACGTGTGAAAAAGATCTTGGAGTCCTCGTGGACAACAAGTTAAACATGAGCCAGGAATGTGATGTGGCGACAAAAAAATCCAATGGGATTTTGGCCTGCATCAAGAGGAGCATAGTGTCTAGATCCAGGGAAGTCATGCTCCCCATGCTCTATTCTGCCTTGGTTAGACCACATCTGGAATATTGTGTCCAATTCTGGGCATCACAATTGAAGGGAGATGTTGACAAGCTGGAATGTGTCCAGAGGAGGGCGACTCAAATGACCAGGGGTCTGGAGAACAAGCCCTATGAGGAGCGGCTTAAGGAGCTGGGCATGTTTAGCCTGAAGAAGAGAAGGCTGAGAGGAGACATGATAGCCATGTATAAATATGTGAGAGGAAGCCACAGGGAGGAGGAGGGAGCAAGCTTGTTTTCTGCTTCCTTGGAGACTAGGACGCAAGGGAACAATGGCTTCAAACTACAAGAGAGGAGATTCCATCTGAACATTAGGAAGAACTTCCTGACTGTGAGAGCCATTCAGCAGTGGAACTCTCTGCCCCGGAGTGTGGTGGAGGCTCCTTCTTTGGAAGCTTTTAAGCAGGGGCTGGATGGCCATCTGTCAGGGGTGATTTGAATGCAATGTTCCTGCTTCTTGGCAGAATGGGGCTGGACTGGATGGCCCATGAGGTCTCTTCCAACTCTTGGATTCTATGATTCTATGATTCTATGATGTCTTTCACTTGCTTGTGGTTTGGTCTGAGGCGGGATCGCATCCCTTGCTTTGCGCAGGTCCGGCACAGCGGCCAGCAGCCCAGCACCCAGGAGATCATTCAGTTTTCCAAGCTGTTTGAGGACGAGCTGACCCTGGAGCACCTGGAGAGGCCGCAGTTGGTCATCCTCTGCAGACTGCTGGAACTGCAGCCCATTGGCACCAACAACCTCCTCCGCTTCCAGCTTCTGATGAAGCTCAGGTCGATCAAAGCAGACGATGAAGTAAGGCAGCCCAAAAGAAGGTTGCAAAGCAGACGTGGTTAAACCCCTCTAGGCCTCCCTTTAGCTGTATTTGTGCCAGCTATTTTTCCATGTATCATTCTGTGATTTTTCTTCTCCAGTTTTTGATTTCTGACCTGCCTCTAAGGCTGGGTCCACACTGCCATATAATGCAGCTCAGCATAATTGACCTATAGACTCAAGCAAAAGCTGAGTTTTTCAGCACTTTTTTAGACTGAAAAAGCCTCCCCTTGGCTTATACTCAAGGTTATTTATTATTTTACTCTATTACTATTATCTTTATCACATTTATTATTTTACTCTATTATTATTTTACTACATTTATTATTTTGCTGTATTTATTATTAAATTTGTTGTTTTTCTCTATTTTAATTTTTTTTATTATTATATTTATTATTTTACTCAAAGATTATTACATTTATTATTTTACTCTATTATTACTGTTATTATTACATTTCCTTTATTTTACTCTATTTTTATTATTATTATACTTATTATTTTACTATTATTATTACATTAATTATTTTACTCTCGTATTACTGTTATTATTACACTGATTATTTTACTCTTATTACTGTTATTGAATTTCCATTATTTTATTGTATTATTACACTATTATTATTACATTTATTATTATTATTATTGTTTTATTATATTTCTTATTTTGCTATTCATTCTATTCATTATTATTATTCTCTATTTTAATTTTAATTATTATTATTACATTTATTATTTTACTCTATTTAATATTATTACATTTATTATTTTACTCTAGTATTACTGTTATTATTACATTAATTATTTTACTCTATTGTTACTGTTATTAAATTTCCATTATTTTATTGTATTATTACACTATTATTATTACATTTGTTATATTATTATTATTTTATTGCATTTATTATTTTGCTCTATTTATTATTATTATTCTCTATTTTAATTTTTTTATTATTACATTTATTATTTTTCTCTATTTAATATTATTACATTTATTATTTTACTTATTTTACTCTAGTATTGCTGTTATTAAATTTACATTATCTTACTCTATTACTGTTATTATTACATTTACATTATTTTACTCTATTATTATTACATTTATTATTTTACTCTATTGTTACTGTTATTAAATTTACATTATTTTATTGTATTATTACACTGTTATTATTACATTTATTATTTTATTATATTTATTATTTTGCTCTATTATTATAATTCTCTATTTTTAATTATTATTACATTTATTATTTTACTCTATTTAATATTATTACATTTATTATTTTACTCTTATTGTTATTACATTTATTATTTTACTCTAGTATTACTGTTATTATTACATTTATTATTTTACTCTATTGTTACTGTTATTAAATTGCCATTATTTTATTCTATTATTATTATTGTTATCATTACATTTATTATTTCACTCTCTTTATTATTATTGATAGGATACATAAGCACTTTCACATTGAAGAAAGTTAGAATAATGATTGAATCAGAGTTGGGCAGTCTTGTCTTAAATTATAGTTTTATGTAATTATTCAAAAATGCCTCAATTCATGTAATTTTATTGGTATCTATTTTTATTTTGAAATTTCCCAGTAGCGGCTGCATTTCCCACCCTCGGCTTAGACTCGAGTCAATACACTTTCCCAGTTTTTTTGTGGTAAAATTAGGTGCCTCGACTTCTATTTGGGTCGGCTTATATTCGGGTATATATGGTAGTTTGTAATTGTATTGGGGAGCCCCTGGTGGCGCAGTGGGTTAAAGCACTGAGCTGCTGAGCTTGTTGATCGAAAGGTCGCAGGTTCGATTCCAGGGAGCAGCGTGAGCTTCCGCTGTCAGCCCTAGCTTCTGCCAACCTAGCAGTTCGAAAACATGCAAATGTGAGTAGATCAATAGGTACCGCTCCGGCGGGAAGGTAAGGGCGCTCCATGCAGTCATGCCAATGGCCACATGACCTTGGAGGTGTCTACGGACAACGCTGGCTCTTCGGCTTAGAAATGGAGATGAGCACCAGAGTCCCAGAGTCAGACATGACTGGACTTCATGTCAGGGGACTACCTTTACCTTTACCTAACTGTATTGGAGACGTTTTTGCTATGTTATTCCTCTTCCTGGGTATTATTTTTCTTTGTACCGTATTTCTTCAGTTAGAGGCAACACCGATTGTATTAATTCCAGTGTTGCCACCACCAACAACAAAAATACATAAGTTACACCTGCGATTCTAAGGTGCACCTCATTTTAGAGATGTTTATATAGGGAAATGTGCACCTTAGAACTGAAGAAATCAGTATTTTAGATTGTATTTTAGATTGTTTTTGCTTTATGGTGTTGCACACATAAATAAATGATGATCGTAATATATTTTTTGCTTCAGATAGCATGCCTAAGTATCCACGTTGCACAAAGTCTATGTCAGGGGTCCTCAAACTATGGCCCGCGGGCCGAATACGGCCCTCCAAGGTCATTTACCTGGCCCTCGCTCAGGGTCAACATAAGACTGAAATGACTCGAAAGCACACAACAACAACAACAATGCTATCTCATCAGCCAAAAGCAGGCCCACACTTCCCATTGCAATACTAATAAGTTTATATTTGTTAAAATTGCTCTTCATTTTAATTATTGTATTGTTTTTACGTGTTTTTTGCACTACAAATAAGTTATGTGCAGTGTGCATAGGAATTCATTCATGCTTTTTTCAAATTATAATCCGGCCCTCCAACAGTTTGAGGGTCTATGATCTGGCCCCCTATTTAAAAAGTTTGAAGACCCCTGGTCTATGTATTTAATGCACTAGGTGTGTCCAGCCATTGCTTTCCCTCGGTTTCTGCCACTTGATATCTAAAAGTGCAACGCAAGGCTAACTCCCACGTCTCTCCTTCGTGCAGATGATTTCCAGGGAAGGTGTGAATGGGCTGAGTGTGTCCGAGCTCCAGGCCGCGTGCAGGGCAAGAGGCATGAGGTCCTTGGGCATTTCGGAGGAGCAGCTGAAGGAGCAACTCAACCAGGCAAGTCAAGGAGGAGGGAGAATGAATGGGGCAAAGATCCAAGAAGGAAGCCTTCCACCTGCGCAGTAACAATATTATTATTATTATTATTATTTACAGTATTTATTAGGGCTGGGCGGTTTCGTTTCGTAATTTCGTAATTCGTTAAAAATTCGTTATTTTGGGGGGGGTTACGAAGCGATAACGAACCATTCAGGAGCATCTAAAAAACGAAACGAATTTTTCCAATTCGTTTCGTAATTGCTTCGTATTCATTTTGTATTCGTTTCGAAATCGTTTCGTTATTATTTCCACATGTCTGGGGCAAGTTTTATAGCTGTTGTTTGTTTAATCAGTGAAAAAAAATTATAAATATCACACCAACAGTCAACAACAGAGGGAGAGGGAAGCTTCAGAAGTTCCCCCGGTCCCATTTGGAGGTTTTTTAGCGTATTGCGCGTCCGCCATTAACGAATCGATTCGTATTCGTTTCGTATTGTTTCGTAATTTTACGAAATTTCATAAATATCAAACTTTTTTAAAGAAAAATTTCGGAATTCTTTTAAATATCGAAACGCAAAAAACCCCAAAAAACGAATCGAGTTTAGAAACAATTTTTTTTGTGGTTGCCCAGCCCTAGTATTTATATACCACTTTTCTCACCCCTAGGGAGACTCAATAATAATAACAATAACAATAACATTTTATTTATATTCCACCATATCTCCCCACGGGGACTCAGGGCGGATCACAGTACACATACACGGCAAACATTCAGTGCCATTTTGGATAGACATGACAGAGACAGAAGACGAAGGAGGTGTTGCAATCCAGAGCAGGGAACGAGGCCCTAAGATAACTATCCACCACACTTGACTGTGAAAAACAATCATTTTTTATTGAAGAAAAATGGTTGCAAAATAAAGGAAAATGCAAGTCAAAAGCCACAGCAAAATCAGCAAACATGAATTTAAATGGACAAAACAAAACCCAAAGCCACACTGTAAAATACTGGAACCTGTTAGCAATCCACTAACCGTACTTGATATCCTAGAAATCTTTCAAGACCATGGCCAGGGAAACCGGGAGAACTGCCAAGGTCTTCATCAATCTGAAACGATGCCTGAACTGAGAAACTCAGCCCAGCGGAAGGCACTTAAAGCCGAAGAATTGGTTCCGTGAAGCGCCCCTCTGCTTTGAAGCCATTGTATTTCTCTTAATCGGGAAGACCTACGCAAGCTGAGTGATTTACTCCTGTCTTGCCAGATCTGCCCCCTTCTGTTCTCATTAAGGTTCCCAGGTGCAGAAGGGAGTGAAAGGTCATGGCTTCCCTCTGAAACATTCTCATGAACACTGGTACTTTCATTTTCCAAATCTACAGAAGTTCTTTCCTCACTAATTTCAGGAACATTGGCATTTTCCAAACCTACAGCAGTTTCTTCCTCACTAATTTCAGGAGCATTGGCATCAAAAGGTACATTTCCACTAGCATCAGTAAATATATTTTCATTAGCATCAGGAGGAACAAACAGAGAATCAGGTTCAAGTTCAAACTCAGGCTGAACCCCAACAGGAGGTATGTTGTGTTGACGTCCAGCTTTTTTGCCACCTTGGAGGTTGTGCTTGAATCCAGCCACAGGGGGGCGCTGTCACTCCAGAGTTGGGCAGTCTTATCTTAAATTACAGTTTTATGTAAATATTCAAAAACATTTAACCCACGGATGCCTCAGTTAATGTAACTGTATTGGTATCTATTTTTATTTTGAATTTTACCAGTATCATCTCCATTTCCCACCCTCGGCTTATACTCAAGTCAATATGTTTTCCCAGTTATTTGTGGTAAAATTAGATGCCTCGGCTTATATTTGGGTCGGCTTATACTCGAGTATATACGGCAATCCTGTTTATGTGTGTTTGTAGTACGTCACATGAACATTTTTCCACAGCGAAATGCAGCATTGGAAAAATTTCCATTCTGCATCTTTACCATTAAAGACCAGTTGTTTTTAGACAGCCATGTAAAGGAATGGACTCACTGGGTCGCTGTGAGTTGTCCGGACTGTGTAGTCATGTTTCAGAAGAACTTACAACCTCTGAGGATGGCTGCCATAGATGCAGGTGAAACGTCAGGAGAGAATGCTTCTGGAACATGACCAAACAGCCCGGAAAACTAACAACAACCCAGTGATTCCACCCACGAAAGCCTTCGATAACACATGGAATGGACTCCCTTTCATAACAAGGAAGAGAGCCCACATTTCAACCCTGTGGAATCTCCCCATTTCCCTACATCTTCATTCGGTCGTAAGTCAATGTCCTTTCTTCTCCTCCTCTCTCCTTACGCAGTGGCTGGACCTGCATCTTCGAGAGAATGTGCCCCCTTCTTTGTTGCTGCTCTCCCGCGCCTTGTATTTGACGGAGGTGAAGCCCATACCGATTCCTGTGACTCCAGCACCTGAGGTGAGCACTCCCAGTAGGAACAGACTTGGAATTGTCAGAAATATTAAACATTAACTAGGTATTTTTAATTACAAAAATGTGAGTCAAGCACTGAAAGGGTTAAATGGATGCAATGCCTCAGTAAAAGCTGCCGTTCTGTATAAGCAGGTATGCCTGTAGCTTAGTAGGCCTCTGTGTTAGTTTGCCTCAGTTGGAGATAGGTCTCAGCCTGTGAGAAGGCCTGACAGTGTGAGATAGGCTTTAGTCTGTGAGAGAAGCCTCTGTGTGAAGTAGGCTTTAGTCTGTGAGAGAAGCCTCTGTGTGAGGTAGGTCTTAGTCTGTGAGAGAAGCCTCTGTGCGAAGTAGGTCTTAGTGTGTGAGAGAAGCCTCTGTGCGAAGTAGGTCTTAGTGTGTGAGAGAAGCCTCTGTGTGAAGTAGGCCTTAGTCTGTGAGAGAAGCCTCTGTGTGAGGTAGGCTTTAGTTTGTGAGAGAAGCCTCTATGTGAGGTAGGCTTTAGTCTGTGAGAGAAGCCTCTGTGTGAGGTAGGCCTTAGTCTGTGAGAGAAGCCTCTGTGTGAGGTAGGCCTTAGTCTGCGAGAGAAGCCTCTGTGTGAAGTAGGTCTTAGTCTGTGAGAGAAGCCTCTGTGTGAGGTAGGCCTTTGTCTATGAGAGAAGCCTCTATGTGAGGTAGGCCTTAGTCTGTGAGAGAAGCCTCTGTGTGAGGTAGGTCTTAGTCTGTGAGAGAAGCCTCTGTGTGAGGTAGGTCTTAGTATGTGAGAGAAGCCTCTGTGTGAAGTAGGCCTTAGTCTGTGAGAGAAGCCTCTGTGTGAGGTAGGCCTTAGTCTGTGAGAGAAGCCTCAGTGTGAGGTAGGTCTTAGTATGTGAGAGAAGCCTCTGTGTGAAGTAGGTCTTAGTCTGTGAGAGAAGCCTCTGTGTGAAGTAGGCCTTAGTCTGTGAGAGAAGCCTCTGTGCGAAGTAGGCCTTTGTCTGTGAGAGAAGCCTCTGTGTGAGGTAGGCCTTAGTCTGTGAGAGAAGCCTCTGTGTGAGGTAGGCCTTAGTCTGTGAGAGAAGCCTCTGTGTGAGGTAGGTCTTTGTGAGAGAAGCCTCTGTGCGAGGTAGGTCTTAGTCTGTGAAAGAAGCCTCTGTGTGAGGTGTTCTTTAGTCTGTGAGAGAAGCCTCTGTGTGAGGTAGGCCTTAGTCTGTGAGAGAAGCCTCTGTGCGAAGTAGGTCTTAATCTGTAAGAGAAGCCACTGTGTGAAATAGGCCTTAGTCTGTGAGAGAAGCCACTGTGTGAAGTAGGCCTTAGTCTGTGAGAGAAGCCTCTGTGTGAGGTAGGCCTTAGTCTGTGAGAGAAGCCTCTGTGTGTAGGCCTTAGTCTGTGAGAGAAGCCTCTGTGCGAAGTAGGCCTTAGTCTGTGAGAGAAGCCTCTGTGCGAAGTAGGCCTTAGTCTGTGAGAGAAGCCTCTGTGTGAGGTAGGTCTTAGTTTGTGAGAGAAACCTCTGTGTGAGGTAGGCCTTCGTCTGTGAGAGAAGCCTCTGTGTGAAGTAGGCCTTTGTCTGTGAGAGAAGCCTCTGTGTGAGGTAGGTCTTAGTATGTGAGAGAAGCCTCTGTGTGAAGTAGGCCTTAGTCTGTGAGAGAAGCCTCTGTGTGAGGTAGGCCTTAGTCTGTGAGAGAAGCCTCAGTGTGAGGTAGGTCTTAGTATGTGAGAGAAGCCTCTGTGTGAAGTAGGTCTTAGTCTGTGAGAGAAGCCTCTGTGTGAAGTAGGCCTTAGTCTGTGAGAGAAGCCTCTGTGCGAAGTAGGCCTTTGTCTGTGAGAGAAGCCTCTGTGTGAGGTAGGCCTTAGTCTGTGAGAGAAGCCTCTGTGTGAGGTAGGCCTTAGTCTGTGAGAGAAGCCTCTGTGTGAAGTAGGCCTTAGTCTGTGAGAGAAGCCTCTGTGTGAGGTAGGTCTTAGTCTGTGAAAGAAGCCTCTGTGTGAGGTGTTCTTTAGTCTGTGAGAGAAGCCTCTGTGTGAGGTAGGCCTTAGTCTGTGAGAGAAGCCTCTGTGCGAAGTAGGTCTTAATCTGTAAGAGAAGCCACTGTGTGAAATAGGCCTTAGTCTGTGAGAGAAGCCACTGTGTGAAGTAGGCCTTAGTCTGTGAGAGAAGCCTCTGTGTGAGGTAGGCCTTAGTCTGTGAGAGAAGCCTCTGTGTGTAGGCCTTAGTCTGTGAGAGAAGCCTCTGTGCGAAGTAGGCCTTAGTCTGTGAGAGAGGCCTCTGTGTGAGGTAGGCCTTCGTCTGTGAGAGAAGCCTCTGTGTGAAGTAGGCCTTAGTCTGTGAGAGAAGCCTCTGTGCGAAGTAGGCCTTTGTCTGTGAGAGAAGCCTCTGTGTGAGGTAGGCCTTAGTCTGTGAGAGAAGCCTCTGTGTGAGGTAGGCCTTAGTCTGTGAGAGAAGCCTCTGTGTGAAGTAGGCCTTAGTCTGTGAGAGAAGCCTCTGTGTGAAGTAGGCCTTAGTCTGTGAGAGAAGCCTCTGTGTGAAGTAGGCCTTAGTCTGTGAGAGAAGCCTCTGTGTGAGGTAGGCCTTAGTCTGTGAGAGAAGCCTCAGTGTGAGGTAGGCCTTAGTCTGTGAGAGAAGCCTCTGTGTGGTCTTAGTCTGTGAGAGAAGCCTCTGTGCGAAGTAGGCCTTTGTCTGTGAGAGAAGCCTCTGTGTGAGGTAGGCCTTAGTCTGTGAGAGAAGCCTCTGTGTGAGGTAGGCCTTAGTCTGTGAGAGAAGCCTCTGTGTGAAGTAGGCCTTAGTCTGTGAGAGAAGCCTCTGTGTGAGGTAGGTCTTTGTGAGAGAAGCCTCTGTGTGAGGTAGGTCTTCGTCTGTGAAAGAAGCCTCTGTGTGAGGTGTTCTTTAGTCTGTGAGAGAAGCCTCTGTGTGAGGTAGGCCTTAGTCTGTGAGCGAAGCCTCTGTGCGAAGTAGGTCTTAGTCTGTAAGAGAAGCCACTGTGTGAAATAGGCCTTAGTCTGTGAGAGAAGCCACTGTGTGCAGTAGGCCTTAGTCTGTGAGAGAAGCCTCTGTGTGAGGTAGGCCTTAGTCTGTGAGAGAAGCCTCTGTGTGAGGTAGGCCTTAGTCTGTGAGAGAAGCCTCTGTGCGAAGTAGGCCTTAGTCTGTGAGAGAAGCCTCTGTGTGAGGTAGGTCTTTGTGAGAGAAGCCTCTGTGTGAGGTAGGTCTTAGTCTGTGAGAGCAGCCTCAGTGTGAGGTAGGCTTTAGTCTGTGAGAGAAGTCATTGTGTGAAGTAGGCCTTAATCTGTGAGAAGGCCACAGAATGTGAGACGGCCTGGTGTAAGAAGCTTCTGTGAGAGAAGCCCCAGGTTGAAGGCCTCATGTGTAAAACTGAGTGTGAAGGTACTGTGCGAATCTCCTGTATAAGTTTGGTGCGAGAGGAATCTATGTGAGAGCGAAGCTGTTTATCTGCATGAGAAAAAGGGTAAACGTAGCTTTATTTGTTTTGGTTTAGCCTTTCAAGAGCGAGAAAGTACGTGCTGACGACCGTGAAACCTTGGTGGATTCCGCTCCCAAAGTCCAGGAAAAAAAGGTGAGCCGCAGTGTTTTTTGCGGGCCTGTTGGCATGACGTTCCTTCTTTATTTATGAATATATTTTTTTATTATTTACGTATTTACAGTATTGTAAAAGAAGGAGTAGGGCATGGAGGAAAGTGGAAATAGAGTAGGGGGGAAACTACCGCAAGCGAAAACAAAACACCGAAATTACTAGGGTTCTGGGGAAGGAAGTTGGAAAATGAGAAAAAAAGGGGGGGGGGAAGACTTCCACTCTTTTCCGCTGTGGTTTGTGTTTTCTTTTCTTCATTCTTTACTAGCTGTACCCGCCATGCGTTGCTGTGGCCAACCTTCCCTCCCTCTTCCTCTCCTTCTTTCTTTCTCTCCTTCCTTCCCTTTTCTTCTTTCTTCCTCTCCTTCCTTCCTTCCTTCCCTCCCCTTCCTTCCCTCCTTTTCTTTCCCTTCCCTCTTTCTCTCCTTTCTTACTTCTCTAACTATTCTTGGACTACAACTCCCAGCAGTCCTCTGATCCATCTATCTACCTACCTATC
Source organism: Anolis sagrei (assembly GCF_037176765.1). Lineage (NCBI taxonomy): Eukaryota > Metazoa > Chordata > Lepidosauria > Squamata > Anolidae > Anolis > Anolis sagrei. The sequence goes on from NC_090027.1 coordinate 2,068,044, forward strand.
TATCTAACTACCTTATCTACCTGGAGGATTGCTGGGAGTTGCAGTCCAGGAATAGAAAATTGGAAACATGCCGGGATTGGGTAGGAGCCTATGGGTTGTTAAGTGACTTTCCTTTCCCCGCTTCTCTTTCCTTTGAAGACTGAAGAATTTATTTTGCAGCCAAAAGAGGCCTCGCCGGTCCCTGAGGTGTCAGTCAAGCCTCCTGGAAGTGAGGTGGGTTTGAATTACACTTAAGAGTCACATCGAGACATTGGGTTGTGTATTGGAGTTGCCCAGGGAGCCCACAGTGGTGCAGCAGGTTAAACTGCTGAGCTGCTGAACTTGCTGACCAAAAGATTGGCTGTTTGAATCTGGGGAGCGCGGTGAGCTCCCGCTGTTAGCCCCAGCTTCTGCCAACCTAGCAGATTGAAAACATCCAAATGTGAGTAGATCTATAGGTACCGCTTCTACGAGAAGGTAATGGTGTTCCATGCAGTCATGCCAGCCTCATAACCTTGGGGGTGTCAGACTAAAGCAGCGTTTCTCAACCTGGCTGTCGGGACCCCTGGGGGGGGGTCATGAGGGGGAGTCGGAGGGGTCAACAAAGACCATCAGAAAACACAGTCTTTCCTGTAGGTCATGGGGATTCATTGTGGGAAGTTTGGCCCAATTCTATCGTTGGTGGGGTTCAGAATGCTCTTTGATTGTAGGTGAACTATAAATCCCAGCAACTACAACTCCAAAGGACAAGGTCTATTTCCCCCAAACTCCACCAGTGTTCACATTTGGGAATATTGAAGATTTGTGCCAAGTTTGGTCCAGATCCATCATTGTTTGAGTCCACAGTGCTCTCTGGATGGAGGTGAACTACAACTCCAAAACTCAAGGTCAATGCCCACCAAACCCTTCCAGTATTTTCTGTTCGTCATGGGAGTTCTGTGTGCCAAGTTTGGTTCAACTCCATCGTTGGTGGGGTTCAGAATGCTCTTTGATTGTAGGTGAACTATAAATCCCAGAAACTACAACTGCCAAATGACAAAATCATTTTTTTTAGTGAAGGACATACATTGGGTTGTTAGGTGTCTTGTGTCCAAATTTGGTGTCAATTCGTCCAGTGGTTTTTGAGTTCTGTTAATCCCACAAACCAACATTACATTTTTGTTTATATAGATACTAGCCGGCCCCTGCCATGCGTTGCTGTGGCCCAGTCCGGTGGTCATGGGGGTTCTGTGTGGGAGGTTTAGCCCAATTCTATCATTAGTGGTGTTCAGAATGAGCTGTGATTGTAGGTGAACTATAAATCCCAGGAACTACAACTCCCGAATGTCAAGATTCTATTTTCCCCAAACTCCACCAGTGTTCACATTTGGGCATATTGAGTATTCGTGTGGAGTTTGGTCCAGATCCATCATTGCTTGAGTCCACAGTGCTTTCTGGATGTGGGTGAACTACAATTCCCAAACTCAAGGTCAATGCCCACCAAACCCTTCCAGTATTTTCTGTTGGTCATGGGAGTTCTGTGTGCCAAGATTGATTCAACTCCATCGTTGGTGGGGTTCAGAATGCTCTTTGATTGTAGGTGAACTATAAATCCCAGTAACTACAACTCCCAAATGACAAAATCAATTTTTTTTGAGTGAAGGACATACATTGGCTTGTTAGGTGTAATGTTGTCCAAATTTGGTGTCAATTCATCCAGCGGTTTTTGAGTTCTGTTAATCCCACAAACCAACATTACATTTTTGTTTGTATAGATACTAGCCGGCCCCTGCCATGCGTTGCTGTGGCCCAGTCCGGTGGTCATGGGGGTTCTGTGTGGGAGGTTTGGCCCAATTCTATCGTTAGTGGGGTTCAGAATGAGCTGTGATTGTAGGTTTTTGCACATGTGCTGTAGCGTCTTTTTGCTTTTTTGGCTGTTTGAGTCCCTTCCACTATGTTTTTCAGTGTGTTTATGAGTGATGGTCACTCGTTGGCCTGAGAAGTGCCTTGTGTCCAAATTTGGTGAACTACAAATCCCAGCAACTACAGCTCCCAAATGCCAAGATTCTATTTTCCCCAAACTATATCATTATTATTATTATTATTATTATTATTATTATTATTTCCTTTGTGACTCTTTATTTTCCTATTTTTGCTTCTCCTAGACGAAATTGGAAGCCTCTCAGAGCAGCAAAGCCAGCGCCAACGGAGTCTAAGCATTCTCCCATCATGGACTTGAGAACGGAGGGGAAACCGTTCCGTGTCTGGACCTGATCTAGACTCGCGAAGGATGGGCCTTTCTCGTCGTTGAGCTCCTGTCCACGTACAGATTTCCTCCTCCCTTCCTTCTTTCAAGACCTCTTTGATGTGACCTGGATGGTTTGGTTCGCATCTAAGCTAGACAAAAACAAAAGCACCTTGCATTTAGTGGCAAACCTCTCCGTTTACCTTACCTCGTGTGACGTAACTTATTGTTGTTGTTTGTGTAGATATGTACATAACCTACGACCAAGACGTACTGTTTAACTTATGCAACATTGCCGAGCGTTAAAATTTGTATTTCCTCAAAAGATTTTAAGTAAAGCAGCCATTTATTCTTAGCTTTCCTTTTGTAAACAAAAGCCAAAGCGATGGCAGAGCTTTGAATGAGCACTTTTGTATTGGGAACATTCTTGAATGGGTTGCTGTGGGCTTTCCGGGCTGTTTGGCCATGTTCCGGAAGCATTCTCTCCTGACGTTTCACCCACATCTATGGCAGGCAATCTCAGAGGTTGTGAGTTCTGTTGGAAACTAGGAAAATTGTTTTTGTTGTTCATTCGTTCAGTCGTCTCCGACTCTTCGTGACCTCATGGACCAGCCCACGGCAGAGCTCCCTGTCAGTCGTTACCACCCCCAGCTCCCTCAAGGTCAGTCCAGTCACTTCAAGGATGCCACCCATCCACCTTGCCCTTGGTTGGCCCCTCTTCCTTTTGCCTTCCGCTTTCCCCAGCATCATTCCCTTCTCTAGGCTTTGCTGTCTTCTCATGATGTGGCATTCAAAGGACTTCATCTTGGCACCTTCCATCCTTCCCTCCAGTGAGCAGTCAGGCTTTCTTTCCTGGAGGATGGACTGGTTGGATCTTCTTGCTCTCCAAGGCACTCTCAGCACTTTCCTCCAACACCACAGCTCAAAAGCGTCTCTCTTCCTTTGGTCAGTCTTCCTTCTGGTCCACCACCCCCAGCTCCTTCAAGGTCAGCCCAGTCACTTCAAGGATGCTATCCATCCATCTTGCCCTTGGTCGGCCCCTCTTCCTTTTGCCTTCCACTTTCCCCAGCATCATTGTCTTCTCTAGGCTTTGCTGTCTCCTCATGATGTGGCATTCAAAGGACTTCCACTTTCCCTCTAGTCTCCTTCCCTCCAGTGAGCAGTCGGGCTTTCTTTCCTGGAGGATGGACTGGTTGGATCTTCTCGCAGTCCAAGGCACTCTCAGAACTTTCCTCCAACACCACAGCTCAAAAGCCTCTCTCTTCCTTCGCTCAGCCTTCCCGAAGGTCCAGCTCTCACATCCGTAGGTGACCACAGGGAAGACCATGGCTTTGACTAGGCGGATCTTTGTTGCCAGTCTGATGTCTCTACTCTTTACTATTTTGTCGAGATTGGACATTGCTCTCCTCCCAAGAAGGAAGCGTCTTCTGATTTCCTGGCCACAGTCTGCATCTGCAGTCATCTTTGCGCCTAGAAATACAAAGTCTGTCACGGCCTCCACGTTTTCTCCCTCTATTTCCCAGTTGTCAATCATTCTAGTTGCCATAATCTTGGTTTTTTTGACGTTTAGCTGCAACCCGGCTTTTGCGCTTTCTTCTTTCACCTTGATGAGAAGGCTCCTCAGCTCCTCCTCGCTTTCGGCCATCAGGGTGGTGTCATCTGCATATCTGAGGTTGTTAATGTTTCTTCCAGCCATTTTCACCCCAGCTTTGCATTCCTCAAGCCCCGCACATCCTCGCATGATGTGTTCTGCATACAATAGGAAAATTAGGTTTATATATTTGTGGAATGTTGTCCAGGGTGGGAGAAAGAAAGAACTCAGGTCTATTTCAGGTGGGAATGTTTCAATTGGCAACCTTGATTAGCATTTAATGGTTCAGCGGTTTCAAGGTCTGGTCTTTTACTTATTTTTTAAAATAATGATTTGTATTAATAGAGTGTACGATTGATTACAAGGAATTTGGGGGAATATTTGTGGAGGAGGAAACAGTAAAGTAGGAAAAGAGATATGTAAGAGAATGATAACACAGCCAATGAAGAAGGAGGGATAAAAATAAATAAAAATAAATAAAAAAGCTTGTCCATAGGGTTTACAGACCCCCCCCCCTCCAAAAACATGGGGGGGAAGAAGAAAAAACGTATATATATCTAAAAAGGACTCCCATCTATTCTTTGAAGATCTTGAATAATTTTTATCTCCTATATTATTAGTAAAATAGAAAGATATTTTAGAGTTTTTAGAGTTTTTTAATAGTGGAAATTACTCAAAATTACAACAGCAAAACAACAGAGGGAAAACAATCTGGGACATCTAATCACCTCTCAACAAAAGATTGCCCCAGGCACTGCCAGGCCACCCAATGCTAATCAAGGTGGCCAGTTGAAACATTCACACCTAGCTCCAGCAGACAAGAGTCCTTTCTCCCACCCTGGACATTATTCCACAGATATATAAACCCATTTTCCTAGTTCCAACAGACCTCACTACCTCTGAGGATGCGAAACGTCAGGAGAGAATGCCTCTAGAACAGTGGTTCTCAACCTGGGGTCGCCAGATGTTTTTAGCCTTGAACTCCCAGAAATCCTAACAGGTGGTAAACTGGCTGGGATTTCTGGGAGTTGTAGGCCAAAAACATCTGGGGACTCCAGGTTGAGAAACACTGTTCTAGAACATGGCCATATAGCCTGAAAAAACTACAACAACCCTATTATAGTCTCCATGCAACCGGCGGGACGGCCACATTCCAATAGCTGTGGGCTCCGTGGCATTCGTGGTTCCATTTGACACATTACCGTGGCGTTCCATAAGGGTTCCTTTGCGTTTCCCTTTGCAGTGCCTATAGACTTGTCCTGCCTTCCCGTTTACGTGTCGCGCAAAAGACCAACGCCGCAGCAAAGTCCAAAATTGCACCGTAATCTAGTTTGAAATAGCAACGTTTCCCGACCAAAGGGCGGATTAAGTTGTAAGGATCCAGGCCAGCCGGTAAACATCAATATTTAATTGAATATTGAATTTGCCTATGGTGGATGGCTCTGGGAAAGGTCTTTCCTCTTGGGACTGCGAGGGTCTTCCAAGAGCAGCCAACGACAGCTCTGGGGTCCCAAAGGTCAATTTAGCATGGCTTTGCCTAAATGCCACGAGGCACGGAACATCCAAACGACGACATCCGATGCACAATGATCTTATGGCGAGAAATCTATTTTAATATTACCTTGGTTTTGTCCCTGAAATCAATCCACCAAAGGAACAACAGAATCAAAATGTCAGCCTGCTTGTTGTGAGTTTTCCGGGCTGTCTGGCCACGTTCCAGAAGCATTCTCTACTGACGTTTCGCCTGCATCTATGGCAGGCATCCTCAGAGGTTGGGAGGTCTGTTGGAAACTAGGCAAGTGGGGTTTATTTATCTGTGGAATAATGTCCAGGGCCATCTAACACCTCCCAACAAAGGATCTCCCCAGGCAGCAACCAGCCAGGCTTTGAAGCTGCAAGGCCATTACATGCTAATCCTCAGAGGTTGTGAGGTCTGTTGGAAACTAGGCAAGTGGGGTCTATATATCTGTGGAATGTCCAGGGTGGGAGAAAAAACTCTTTGTCTGTTTGAGGTAGGTGTGAATGTTTCAGTTGGCCACCTTGATTAGCCTTGAATGGCCTTGCAGTTTCAAGGTCTGGCTTCTTACTGCCTGGGGGAATCCTTTGTTGGGAGTTAATTAGCTGGCCCTGATTGTTTCTTGTCTGGAATTTCCCCCCTTTTTTTTGGTAGGTGTAAAAGTTTCAGTTGGCCACCTTGATTAGCATTGAATAACCTTGCAGTTTCAAGGTCTGGCTTCTGATCGTTTGTTGTATGGAATTTTCCTTGTTTTTGAGTCTTGATTTTAGAGTTTTAGAGTTAGAATAAAACCTGACTACCAGTATTTTTAAAAACCCTCTAAAATCATAACAGTAAACAAAGAACAACACTCAGAAACAGGGGAAGTCCAGACAAGAAACAATCAGGGCTAACTAATCTCCTTATCAACAAAGGATTCCTCTAGGCAGTAAGAAGCCAGACCCTGAAATTGCTAGGCCATTCAATGCTAATCAAGGTGACCAATTGCAACATTCACACCTAGCTCCAGCAGACAAGAGTTCTTTCTCCCTCCCTGGACATCATTCCACAGATATATAAACCCCACTTGCCTGGTTTCCAACAGACTTCACGTCCTCTGAAGATGCCTGCCATAGATGTAGGCAAAACATCAGGAGTCTACACAGAGAAGCCACTGAAATCCATAAGCATGTGGACAATTTCAACAGAAAGGAGGAAATCATGAAAATGAACAAAATATTAAAAAACTCTAAAATTACAACAGCAAAACAACAGAGGGGAAACAAACAAGGACATCTAATCACCTCTCAACAATAGATTGCCCCAGGCACTGCCAGGCCATCCAATGCTAATGAAGGTGGTCAGTTGAAACATTCACACCTAGCTCCAGCAGACAAGAGTCCTTTATCCCACCCTGGTCATTCCACAGATATATAAACCCATTTTCCTAGTTCCAACAGACCTCACTACCTCTGAGGATGCTGGCCATAGATGCAGGCAAAACATCAGGAGAGAATGCTTCTGGAATGTGGCCAGACGACCCGGAAAACTCACAACAAGCAGGCTGACATTTTGATTCTGTTGTTCCTTTGGTGGATTGATTTCAGGGAGAAAACTAAGGTAATATTAAATGCCTCCAGAACATGGCTATATAGCCCGAAAATACCTACAACAACATCAGGAGAGAATGCTTCTGGAACATGGCCAGGCAGCCTGGAAAACTCACAACAACCCAGTGATTCTGGCCGTGAAATCCTTCGACAATCCGCAATGTCCGACTTTTGCTCCGTCTGCTCCCCACTTGCCTTGGGTGATGCCCAGCTTGGCTCATTTTTTAAACTTTGTGTAACTTTTAAAGTAGTCGACCTGTCTACTGAGGGCTAGTTTTCGAACCAAACTGACCAAGCGGCATATCCAGTTGGCTTAGTCTGTTCTAAGACCTTTTTTTTGGCGCTCAAGGATGTGACGAGGACGTGGTTTCTTTGCTTTGAGCAGAACCATCAGCTACTGTGACTGAGGCAGCTTTTCTCTTTCATAGAATCCTAGAATCAAAGAGTTGGAAGAGACCTCCTGGGCCATCCAGTCCAACCCCATTCTGCCAAGAAGCAGGAATACTGCATTCAAATCACCCCTGACAAATGGCCATCCAGCCTCTGTTTGAAAGCTTCCAAAGAAGGAGCCTCCACCACACTCCCTCCGGGGCAGAGAGTTCCACTGCTGAACGGCTCTCACACTCAGGAAGTTCTTCCTCATGTTCAGATGGAATCTCCTCTCTTGTAGTTTGAAGCCATTGTTCCGCGTCCTAGTCTCCAAGGAAGCAGAAAACAAGCTTGCTCCCTCCTCCTCCCTGTGGCTTCCTCTCACATATTTATACATGGCTATCATATCTCCTCTCAGCCTTCTCTTCTTCAGGCTAAACATGCCCAGTTCCCTAAGCCGCTCCTCATAGGGCTTGTTCTCCAGACCCTTGATCATTTTAGTGGCCCTCCTCTGGACACATTCCAGCTTGTCAATATCTCTCTTGAATTGTGGTGCCCAGAATTGGACACAATATTCCAGATGTGGTCTAACCAAAGCAGAATAGAGGGGTAGCATGACTTCCTTAGATCTAGACACTATGCTCCTATTGATGCAGGCCAAAATCCCATTGGCTTTTTTTGCCACCACATCACATTGTTGGCTCATGTTTAACTTGTTGTCCACGAGGACCCCAAGATCTTTTTCACACGTACTGCTCTCGAGCCAGGCATTGTCCCCCATTCTGTCTCTTTGCATTTCATTTTTTCTGCCAAAGTGGAGTATCTTGCATTTGTCACTGTTGAACTTCATTTTGTTAGTTTTGGCCATTCATCTCTCTAATCTGTCAAGATCGTTTTGAATTCTGCTCCTGTCCTCTGGAGTATTGGCTATCCCTCTTTGGTGTGTTACATTCAGACTTCGCAACTGCAGCCCTGTTTGGGCCGGGCTAGTCCAATAAATAGCCATCCGGTGCTGTCCTGCCTCTTGGTTTTCCTGTTTGCATGCCCGTCCTGAGCCCGGTCCTCTTCGGGATCTCTATTAATGAAGGGGGAGAAGGCAGGATCCTCACGTTTGCAGGCGGGACCAAATGGGGAGGGAGAGCGAATGCTCCAGAAGACAGGAGCAGAATTCAAAACCATCTTCGCAGACTAGAGAGATTTATTTATTTATCGTGTCAGGAGCAAACCAAACAGTTGTATTGCATTAAAAACAAACAAACAAACAAAACACAAAGTTTGCAAGCTTGGTAGTTGATGAAATGTCCTTTGACCAGTATCTGGCCACTTGGAGTGCCTCTGGTGTTGCCGCAAGAAGGTCCTCCATTGTGCATCATGTGGCAGGACTCAGGGTGCCTTGCAGCAGACGGTCAGTGGTTTGCTCTTCTCCGCACTCGCATGTCGAGGATTCCACTTTGTGGTCCCATCTCTGAAGGTTGGCTCTGCATCTCGTGGTGCCAGAGCGCAGTCTGTTCAGCGCCTTCCAAGTCACCCCATCTTCTGTGTGCCCAGGGGGGAGTCTCTCATTGGGTATCAGCCATTGGTTGAAGTTCTGGGTTTGAGCCTGCCACTTTTGGACTCTCGCTTGCTGAGGTGTTCCAGCGAGTGTCTTAGATCTATTTCCTGATTTACGTTGTTGACGTGCTGGCTGATGATGAGCTGGAGATGTTTCTGCCTTGGTCCTTTCACTATTGGCTGCTACTTCCCGGCAGATGTCAGGTGGTGCAATACCGGCTAAGCAGTGTAATTTGCCCTCAACGACAACACTTGGCTGTTCCAGAAGGGAAACTGATCCATGCTTTTGGCTGCCTTTGGATGTGCAGAATAACCCATAACCCCTTACTATTTATTTATTTAGAGTTTTTATAACCCGGTCTTCTCGACCTCCGAAGAGGGACTCAGGCCGGCTAACAACAGAAAATTCATACACACATAGAATAAACATAATAGCATCATCATACATTAATACAAAAATACATTAAAATACAGATCATACAATTACAAAAGCCAGGTCGTCAGAATAAAATCACAAATGCATCACCATCCGCCTTTAGTGTGGCCAGCCGTTATTGACTCAATCATCATTCTGCAAATGCTATCTTCCAAAGCCAGGTTTCTGAAAGTCAGGAGGGAAGGGGCAGATCTAATTTCTAGAGGGAGAGAGTTCCAGAGCCGAGGGGCCACCACCGAGAAGGCCCTGTCCCTCGTCCCCACCAGAGGTGGGACTGAGAGCAGGGCCCCTCCAGAAGATCATAACAACCTTGATGGTTCATAGGGAAGAATCCGTTCGGAGAGGTAAACTGGGCCGGAGTCGTTTAGGGATTTATAGGTCAACACCAGCACTTTGAATTGTGCTCGGAAGCTAATTGGCAGCCAGTGGAAGATTTCATTTATTTGGCCATTCCTGTCCCCACTCGCCAGGAGGCAGCATCGCATTGCATTTCCCTGTCCTTGCCAGCCCTTGGCAGATTGGCAGAGAGAGAAGATGCCTTTCTGCGAGAATTGCAACGTGTCACTGAAGTCGGGGCGGGGAACAACGTTCATTTTAAGAGACTTGATGGAAGAGAGAAGCAAGAGGCATCCCAATGGAATACTCGCAGAGTCCTTTGCTTGAAAACCAGGTTGCCGCGTGTCCCATATTCAAAATTCAGAAACCTTGTCGCTTATAGGATTGGCAGGTCATGTCGCTAGTTTTCAAAAATATGTCAAAATTCCTAACATCAAAAAACAGGTTGTGTGTGAGTGTGTGGATGGATAGATAGATAGATAGATAGATAGATAGATAGATAGATAGACTGTGTAGATATTATGTGTTTGTGTGTGGATAGATGTAGTGATCAATAGATGTAGATAGATAGAAACTGTGTATATAGTATGTGTGGATAGATAATAGAGAGATAGATCCTCTATGTGTGTGTGTGTGTATATACACACACACATCTATTCTCTCTGTGTAGAGAGATAGACATATAGATGTAGATGTAAAGAGAGATACTGTATATATAGTATGCATGTGTGTATTGACAGATTAATACATAGGTTAGATAGATGTGGAGAGAGAGAGATAAAATGTAGTGATAGTTACTGTGTATATATATTGTATACATGTGGATAGAGATAGACATGATAGATAGATGGATAGATAGATAGATAGATAGATAGATAGATAGATAGATAGATAGATAGATGGATGGGTAGATAGATAGATAGATAGATAGATAGATAGATAGATAGATAGATAGATAGATAGTAGATACATACATACATACATACATACATACATAGATAAATACATGGATGGATAGATAGATAGATAGATAGATAGATAGATAGATAGATGGATAAATAGATAGATGGATAGATAGATAGATAGATAGATAGATAGATAGATAGATAGATACATAAATAGATAAATAGATAGATAGATAGATAGATAGATACATAAATAGATAAATAGATAGATAAATAGATGGATAGATAGATAGTAGATACATACACATACATAGATAAATGGATGGATAGATAGATAGATACATAGATAGATAGATAAATAGATGGATAGATAGATAGATAGATAGATAGTAGATACATACATACATACATACATACATACATACATGGATAGATAGATAGATAGATAGATAGATAGATAGATAGATGGATATATGGATGGAGAAATAGATGCACACATAAATAGACAGATAGATAACAGATGGATGGATGGATAGATGATAGATAGATAGATAGATAGATAGATAGATAGATAGACACATACATAGATAGATAAATAGATACATACATAAATATAGATAGATAGATAGATAGATGATTGATAGATAGATAGATAGATAGATAGATAGATAGATAGATAGATAGATAGATGGATGGATGGATAGATGGATGGATGGATGGATAGATAGATAGATAGATAGATAGTAGATACATACATAGATAAATAGATGGATGGATGGATAGATAGATAGATGGATGGATGGATAGATGGATAAATAGATAGATGGATAGATAGATACATAAATAGATAGATAAATAGATGGATAGATAGATAGTAGATACATACATACATACATAGATAAATAGATGGATGGATAGATAGATGGATGGGTAGATAGATAGATAGATAGATAGATAGATAGATAGATAGATAGATAAATGGATGGATGGATGGATGGATGGACGGATGGACAGATGGATGGATAGATAGTAGATACATACATAGATGGATAGATAGATAGATGTATGGATGGATATATGGATGGAGAAATACATGCACACATAAATAGACAGATAGATAACAGATGGATGGATGGATGGATAGATAGATGATAGAAGATAGGTAGATAGATAGATAAATAGATACATAGATACTCTGTGTGTGTGTATCAAGCAGGACAAACAATGAAGAAGATATAGTCTGTGTGGATAGCAGATATGCGCGCATACAGTATATATACTGTATGTGTGTGTACGAATAATTGGGAGGGAATCATTGTGTTGAGGATCATTTCAGTTCATAGGAGTCATTAAGAGCTGGCATGCAAAAAGCTTTAACGAACCTCCTCCTGCAAAGAGGGAAAGCGAAATAGAGACGAGGGGGGCCTGGAATCATGCAAAGGAATCCCAATCTCCTGAATAAGCCGATCATTAGCGGGCGGCAGAATGAAACGTTTTTCTGTGCCGGCGCGACTTCAAAAGGTCCGTGTCGGTGGCTCCAGCCCAAAGCATCAAAGCCTGGACCAGGAGGCCCCATCCTCCTCCTCCTCCTCCTCTTCCTCTCCCCAGACGGGTTCCAGCCAAGTAGAAATGAAGAGCGGGGCCTGAACTTCCGAACTCTCCGTTGGCTCCCCACGAGGCAATGTGGATGTTCGGCCTGAGCCAAAGAACAATGGGGTGCATTAAAAGGGAAGGGGGCTCATCTCCGAGCTCTCTCCTCCGGCCCCAGATAGCCAGCCACCAGCTTTTGCATAAACAAATTCGACCCAAGAACTATCAGAAATATTAAACATTAATTAGGTATTTTAATTACTGAAAGGGTTAAATGGATGCAATGACTCAGCAAAAGTTGGAGTTATATTTAAGCCAGTGTGCCTGTAACTTAATAGGTCTCACTGTTAGAGAAGCCTCAGTGAGAGAAAGGCCTCAGTCTGCGAGAAGGCCTCACAGTGAGAGATAGGCTTAAGTCTGTGAGAGAAGCCTCTGTGTGATGTAGGCCTCACAGTGTGAGGTAGGCCTTAGTCTATGAAAACACCACTCAGTCTGAGAGAAGCCTCAGTGGGAGAAAGGTCTCGTTCTGCGAGAAGGCCTCACAGTGTGAGGTAGGCCTAAGTCTGCGAGAGAAGCCTCTGTATGAAGTAGGCCTCACAGTGAGAGGTAGGTCTTAGTCTATGAGAACACACCTCAGTCTGAGACAAGCCTCAGTGGGAGAAAGGTCTTGGTCTTCGAGAAGGCCTCACAGTGTGAAGTAGGCCTTAGTCTGTGAGAGAAGCCTCTGTGTGATGTAGGCCTCACAGTGTGAGGTAGGCCTTAGTCTATGAGAACACCACTCAGTCTGAGAGAAGCCTCAGTGGGAGAAAGGTCTTGGTCTTCGAGAAGGCCTCACAATGTGAGGTAGGCCTTAGTCTGTGAGAGAAGCCTCTGTGTGATGTAGGCCTCACAGTGAGAGGTAGGCCTTAGTCTATGGGAACACCCCTCAGTCTGAGACAAGCCTCAGTGGGAGAAAGGTCTCGGTCTTCGAGAAGGCCTCACAATGTGAAGTAGGCCTTAGTCTGTGAGAGAAGGCTCTGTGTGATGTAGGCCTCAGAGTGAGAGGTAGGCCTTAGTCTATGAGAACGCCGAGTGTGAGAAGGCCAGGTGTGAGAAGCTTTGGTGAGAGAAGCCCCAAGTTTGGTGAGAGAAGCCCCTGTAGCTTAGTAGCCTCAGTCTGAGAGAAGCCTCAGTGGGAGAAACGTCTCAGTCTGTGAGAAGGCCTCACAATGTGAAGTAGGCCTAAGTCTGTGAGAGAAGCCTCTGTGTGATGTAGGCCTCACAGTGAGAGGTAGGCCTTAGTCTATGAGAACGCTGAGTGTGAGAAGGCCTGGTGTGAGAAGCTTTGGTGAGAGAAGCCCCAGGTTGAAACCCTTATGTGTAAAGCTGTGTTTAAAGCTACTGTGTGAAACTCTTGTGTACATTCGATATGAGAGGAAGCTCTGTGAGAGCGAAGCTGTTTATCTGCATGAGAAAGAAGCCCAGCGTGGAAGCAAAGAAGAAAGTATAAAGAACTTTATTTGTGCTATGGAAACCTTGTTCTTGTAAATAGTGCAACCATTTTAAAAATTAATTAGGTATTTTTAATTACAAAAATGTGAGTCAAGCACTGAAAGGGTTAAATGGATGCAATGACGTAGGGAAAACTGCAGTTCTATATAAGCCAGTGTGCGTGTAGCTTAGTGCCCTCAGTCTGAGAGAAGCCTCAGTGGGAGAAAGGTCTCAGTCTGTGAGAAGGACTCACAATGTGAAGTAGGCCTTAGTCTGTGAGAGAAGCCTCTGTGTGATGTAGGCCTCACAGTGTGAGGTAGGCCTTAGCCTATGAGAACACCGAGTGTGAGAAGGCCTGGTGTGAGAAGCTTTGGTGAGAGAAGCCCCAAGTTGAAACCCTTGTGTGTAAAGCTGTGTTTAAAGCTATTGTGTGAAGCTCTTGTGTACGTTCGGTATGAGGGGAAGCTCTGTGTGAGAGAAGCTGTCTGGATTAATGCTGTCTTGGATTGCCTGTATTTTTTGTGTGGACATTGCTGTGGGTTACTACTGTTTATGGACCAATACTTTTTTGGAACCTTCTGATTTTCTTACAAGCATTTATTTCTTCTGGCTATTTACTAAGATTTAACAAAAGAAGATTTGATTCTTCACTCTTCATGTGGTGTGTTTTAAGTCAGAATGAAGTCGAGCATGCCCCCACCCCCAACAAGGGATGGTGACTTATAGTTCTGCAAAGGACAAAGGTACCAGACTGCACAATAGGGGTTAAGTCTTGGTCAATTTGCCAAGACATTAACAACAATGAGGACCCCATGAAACTTTGGGAATGGCTAAACCTTGGGGTCTCTGCCTCTCTCTCGAGCTGTAGTTTTCCAAGGACCATGGGACCGGCTTCCATCCCAGTGCTGCAGGGCTTTGTGTCTTGGCCCAGTGGAACTCCATAGACTCCCTTTGGTGGCTTTTTGAATTCTGCTACATTCCTGGACTTCACTCTCTTCAAGGACTCGCTCTCTACCCATGAACTTTCTTCAAGACAACTTATGAATTCATGCTGTGTCCTGATATCGTCTGCTTTTTATAATTGGTATTATTAATCTCTGGGGTCCTGGATGGGAAGATAGCTGCATATGATTTCCCTGTGTATAATTTCTATATGATTTTTATGTTTTCTTGTATTTCCTGACCCTTTGCCCCTTCTCCCTCCAAAGAAATGTGTAAGGAAACCACCTGGCCTTCAGAAACAAAAGCCATTAGCGGTTACTGAAACCTCCCGCCAAAGACACACTGGCATGGATAAAAGAAGGAGATTCTTATCTCTAGCATCGGAAGATGGCCCACTAGAGTAAAGAATTGTTTGGCAAAGTTTCTATTACTCTTCAAGTAAGATAAGGGGAAATCTTCCCCTCTGCTTTTGTTTACTTAGCATTAACCTCAGGCTGCCATCATTGTCCTCCTGTCTCACAGCCAGGAAGGATCAGGATATTTTTACA
The DNA here is from genome assembly GCF_037176765.1 of Anolis sagrei. Lineage (NCBI taxonomy): Eukaryota > Metazoa > Chordata > Lepidosauria > Squamata > Anolidae > Anolis > Anolis sagrei. Next base: position 2,083,090 of record NC_090027.1, read on the forward strand.
CATGTTGATTCACAACACTCATGGACACTATAGATCGGTCCTGTTTGAGCTTTCTGTCTCAGGCCACATGGCATTTCCTTTGTTTAAAGATCATCCCGCCTCCCTCTCTCCTGATTTGCTGTTGCCACCAGGTGGCAGAGGTCTCCCCATTGGATCCTACGGACCACTGGAGCTTCCTGATTGGTCCAGAGGCACCGGGGGCGGGAGGGCCGCCTCCCAGCTGTTTGCCCATTGTCCAATCATGGCAGGGAACAACAGGGAAGCCGGGGCGGGGAGTTTGAACTCTGCAACTTTGAATTTGCTATAAATATGACTGTATTGGTGTACTCCCCTCATGCTTAGCTTTGGCGAATGATTGCAGCTCTGCATCCGTTTCAGCTGAATCGCATTAAACCTCGATGGCTGGTGAGACTTTTCATTGGGAAATCAGGGAAAAATATGGGATGCTTCTCTGTCTCGCCAGGGAAAAAGAACTCTTTGATGGTCTAATTGGTCTCTGCTCCTGGCAAAGACCACTAAATTGTATCTCTACATCAAGAGGGGTTCTTCTGGACCTGGAGTGCAACACCTTTTCAGCCTAAAAAAGAGGCTGAAAAACTAGGCTTACACTTGAGTAGATACAGTAAGCCTATTGACTCAGTGGAGTTTACCTAAACAGTCAACCTTTGGCTATTGATTTGGTCTCCCTCGGTCAGGAACTGCCATTGGATTCGCATCATCGCTGCCAACGGGCTACTCCAATGGCTCCGGATTCTTGCCTGAAGGAAGAAGTTGAGGAAGCAGGAACCCATTTTGTTTCCTTCTGCTTCAGGGTAAGCTTTGTTTAAACTCATACACTCAGTAACCTATACTTCCACCCCTGCATACAGACAACATCAAACACACACCAAGAGGAGGTCATTAGCAACCTCCAGATGGAACAAACACGAAAACTTCCCGTCTCATGCACAAGCTGTGGCATGTTCAGCTTTTTCACACTACAATTACTCAATTACATCTGCCCCAAGTGTACACAGATCACTCGCATGGAACACAGGATACGACAACTCGAGGACCGTATTAACACCCTTAAGGACATTCAGGAACTTGAGCTCTTCTTAGACACCACACACCACACTGTCCTAGACACGCAGCCCATATCACACCAACATTACGAGGAGGCTCAACAGAACAGCAACTCAGATGTCAACAACCCTCAGGCTTGGAAAAATGTCACCCTTAGAAGGACACATAGGACCCGGAAGCCTCCTCAGAATACTTCCGCTCAGCTGCCGTTACACAATAGATTCCAAATTCTCACACAAATAGCACCTGACCAAGAAACACAACATATTGGGGAAGACCAGAATGGCTTAGATACTGATCAGTGGCTCATCCTTGATCAGTGTGCGGGGGATAGCCCTGACTGGGACAACACTTCACAACATTCACACTTACACAATCCTGCAGGTGTACCATCCCCAACCATAGACCAGGAGCAACAGGAACACATACAGGAGAACCATAGGCTCTTGGACGAATCTCAATGGATTGTCCTTGACGAATGCACCGGGGATGTCGAGGAGGAGGACAACACTTTTCACCTACACAATTCATACCAACACGATCACTTTTCTGGAGACCTACACACTACATTGCACAAAAGGGGCCCTGTCATTCCCGAAAGTAAACAGGTCTTGGTAGTAGGCGACTCCCTCCTTAGAGGAACGGAAGCTGTCATTTCCAGACCGGATGGGATGGCTCGAGAAATATGCTGCCTACCGGGGGCAAAAATACACCATATCACTCAGAGGCTCACCAGGCTCCTCAAGCCCTATCACCGTCCTCCCCTCATGTTGATTCATGTAGGAACCAATGATACTGCAAGGCATACGTTTCAAAAGATCACAAATGATTTTCGAGCTCTAGGAGCAAAGCTAAAAGAATGTAATGTACAGGTGGTCTTTTCATCCCTCCTCCCTGTTGTAAGACACGGACCCACAAGAGCCAGAAAAATAGTACAGGTCAATGACTGGCTTAGAAAATGGTGTCAGGAGGAACGCTTTGGCTTCCTCGACCATGGCCTGCTTTTCCAGGAGGATGGCCTACTGGCAAGGGATGGGGTGCATCTCACACAAGTAGGAAAACACCTTTTTGCTCACAGACTCGCAAACCTCATTAGACGCACTTTAAACTAGGTCCACCGGGGGAGGGGGACAACAGCCTTGCAAACACTACTTTACCCATAATGTCTGGGAATCGCCAGAAGGCTAAACGGAGGGCTGCACAAACACAACAAGGACCAGGTACCAAAAGCACAATAATTCCAATTAAACAGCTCAAGGGAAGATCCCAGGGGCTCACATGTCTTTATACTAATGCACAGAGCATGGGAAATAAACAAGACGAACTCCAACTTTTAGCACAACACCACAAATATGATATCATAGGGATCACTGAAACCTGGTGGGATGACTCCTATCGCTGGAATGTAGATATCGAGGGGTATAACCTCTTTCACAGAAACCGAACAAAGGGGAGAGGAGGCGGAGTAGCCTTATATGTCAAAAACTCTTATGCTACAGAAGAGATTCAAGACAGCAATCTGGGAAACCAGCTTGAAATCATCTGGATAAGAATCAAGGGAAGTGGGACTCAAAAAGATGTCGTTGTAGGCGTCTACTACAGACCCCCAAGCCAGGAGGAAGAACTTGATGAAGTCTTCTGCCAACAGTTGACCAAACAGGCACAGAAAAGAGATGTAGTAGTCATGGGCGATTTCAACTATCCCGATATTTGCTGGAAAACAAACTCGGCCAAGAGTACAAGGTCCAACAAATTCCTCACTTGCCTTGCAGACAATTTCATGGTCCAGAAGGTAGAAGAGGCAACAAGGGGATTGGCTACTCTTGATCTCATCCTAACAAATGCGGAGGACCTGATCGATGCGGTCGAAGTGGTAGGATCCTTAGGGGCAAGTGACCATGTGCTCCTGCAATTTGAGGTACAAAGGAAGGCCGAAACTAAGACAAGTCAAACCCGCATTCTGGACTTTAGGAGAGCTGATTTCCAAAAAATGAAGGAAACACTGAGCAGCATTCCGTGGACACAGATACTAAAAGACAAGGGAGTTACGGATGGATGGGAGTTTCTCAAGAGTGAAATACTCAAGACGCAATTGCAAACTGTGCCAACAAAGAGAAAAAATAGGACAAGTGCAAAGAAGCCAGAATGGATGTCCAAAGAACTTCTAACTGTGCTAAGACACAAAAGAGACATGCACAAGAAGTGGAAAAAGGGAGAAATCACCAAAGAAGAATTCAAACAAATAGCCAACACCTGTAGGGAAAAAGTCCGCAAGGCTAAAGCAAAAAACGAGCTCAGACTTGCCAGGGACATTAAAAACAATAAAAAGGGCTTCTATTCTTATGTCAATAGAAAAAGGAAAAACAAGGAGGCGATAGGACCTCTTCGCGGAGAAGATGGGGCAATACTGACAGGGGATAGGGAAAAGGCAGAACTACTTAATGCCTTCTTTGCCTCGGTCTTCTCACAAAAAGAGAGTCTTCAACCTCAGCAAGATGGAGTGGATGAGGGATTGGAGGACATACAACCCCTAATTGGGAAAGAAGTCGTCCAGGAATACCTGGCCGCTCTTAATGAGTTCAAGTCCCCAGGGCCAGATCAACTACACCCCAGAGTATTGAAGGAACTAGCGGAAGTCATTTCGGAACCATTGGCAACCATCTTCGAGAGTTCTTGGAGAACGGGAGAAGTTCCAGCAGATTGGAGGAGGGCCAATGTGGTCCCAATCTTCAAGAAGGGAAAAAAGGACGACCCAAACAACTACCGTCCGGTCAGCCTCACGTCGATACCGGGCAAGATTCTGGAAAAGATTGTGAAGGAAGCGGTCTGCAAACACTTAGAAACAAATGCAGTCATCGCTAATAGTCAACATGGATTTATCAAAAACAAGTCATGCCAGACTAATCTGATCTCTTTCTTCGATAGAGCTACAAGCTGGGTAGATGCGGGGAATGCCGTGGATGTAGCGTACCTGGATTTCAGGAAGGCCTTCTTTGACAAGGTCCCCCATGACCTTCTGGCAAGGAAACTAGTCCAATGTGGGCTAGGCAAAACTACGGTGAGGTGGATCTGGAATTGGTTAAGTGGACAAACACAGAGAGTGCTCACTAATGCTTCCTCTTCATCTTGGAAAGAAGTGACGAGCGGAGTGCCGCAGGGTTCCGTCCTGGGCCCGGTCCTGTTCAACATCTTTATTAATGACTTAGATGAAGGGCTAGAAGGCAGGATCATCAAGTTTGCAGACGACACCAAATTGGGAGGGAGAGCCAATAGTCCAGAGGACAGGAGCAGAATTCAAAATGATCTTGACAGATTAGAGAGATGGGCCAAAACTAACAAAATGAAGTTCAACAGTGACAAATGCAAGATACTCCACTTTGGCAGAAAAAATGAAATGCAAAGATACAGAATGGGGGACGATGCCTGGCTTGAGAGCAGTACGTGTGAAAAAGATCTTGGAGTCCTCGTGGACAACAAGTTAAACATGAGCCAACAATGTGATGTGGCGGCAAAAAAAGCCAATGGGATTTTGGCCTGCATCAATAGGAGCCTAGTGTCTAGATCTAAGGAAGTAATGCTACCCCTCTATTCTGTTTTGGTTAGACCACATCTGGAATATTGTGTCCAATTCTGGGCACCACAATTCAAGAGAGATATTGACAAGCTGGAATGTGTCCAGAGGAGGGCGACTAAAATGATCAAGGGTCTGGAGAACAAGCCATATGAGGAGCGGCTTAGGGAACTGGGCATGTTTAGCCTGAAGAAGAGAAGGCTGAGAGGAGATATGATAGCCATGTATAAATATGTGAGAGGAAGCCACAGGGAGGAGAGAGCAAGCTTGTTTTCTGCTTCCTTGGAGACTAGGACGCAATGGAACAATGGCTTCAAACTACAAGAGAGGAGATTCCATCTGAACATTAGGAAGAACTTCCTGACTGTGAGAGCCGTTCAGCAGTGGAACTCTCTGCCCCGGAGTGTGGTGGAGGCTCCTTCTTTGGAAGCTTTTAAGCAGAGGCTGGATGGCCATCTGTCAGGGGTGATTTGAATGCAATATTCCTGCTTCTTGGCAAAATGGGGTTGGACTAGATGGCCCATGAGGTCTCTTCCAACTCTTTGATTCTATGATTCTATGATTCTATGAAAGGTTTCATGCTGTGTACGGCACTGCATGTGTTTTTCCACATTTACACAAAACATGTGCCTTTATTTTCTTCTTGCATCGTCACCGCCTTGTTCTTTGTTTTCTTTCCAGAGCAGAGCCACCAGACAGGCGTCGGCAGAGATCTAGCTCATTTCTCCGCTCATAATTTCTGAAAAGATCACAATTTCCAGTGTGTGGGCAGCAACTGCGCAAGCATCCCACTCTTCACTTCCTTTGCCTCTCGCTGTTTGGTTTCTGTTGCACTCGCATGTTAGCATTCCCAGCCCACAGGCACAGGCTTTAATGGCTGTTTATTGAAGCTGGAAAAGCAGAGTTTTGCCTCTGCCTGCAAACACACTTTCCCCCCAAAGAGCTGAGAGTGGTTTGTTCTGATTGGAGCAGAGCTTGGATGCATCTCTTGACAGCTTATTGATGGGAAGCTCCACACCAGAGTGGAAATAATCTATCAGACAGACGGGAAGCTATTTAACCTCAGCAGACTGAAACCAAAACCAAGATCACAACAACATCTGTTATAGAACTCAAATATGCCGATGATAACATCATCTGTGCACATTCAGAAGAAGACCTATAAGCCACTCTAAGCTAAAAACCAAGGTCACATCAACATCTGTTATAGAACCCCAAAATGCCGATGATAACGTCATCTGTGCACATTCAGAAGACCTATAAACCACTCTAAGCTAAAACCAAACTCACATCAACATCTGTTATAGAACTCCAATATGCCGATGATAACGTCATCTGTGCACATTCAGAAGAAGACCTATAAGCCACTCTAAGCTAAAACCAAGGTCACATCAACATCTGTTATAGCACTCCAATATGCTGATGATAACATCATCTGTGCATGTTCAGAAGAAGACCTACAAGCCACTCTAAGCTAAAACCAAGGTCACATCAACATCTGTTATAGAACTCCAATATGCCAATGATAACATAGTCTGTGCACATTCAGAAGAAGACCTATAAGCCACTCTAAGCTAAAACCAAGGTCACATCAACATCTGTTATAGAACTCCAATATGCCAATGATAACATAGTCTGTGCACATTCAGAAGAAGACCTATAAGCCACTCTAAGCTAAAACCAAGATCACATCAACATCTGTTATAGCACTCCAATATGCCGATTATAACGTCATCTGTGCATGTTCAGAAGACCTATAAGCCACTCTAAGCTAGAACCAAGGTCACATCAACCTCTGTTATAGAACTCCAATATGCTGATGATAACATCATCTGTGCACGTTCAGAAGAAGACCTACAAGCCACTCTAAGCTAAAACCAAGACCATTACACTCAAACAACAAGGAATCGCCTAAGTCAGTGTTTCTCAACCTGGGGGTTGGGACCCTTGGGGGGGGGGGTTGTGAGGGGGGTCAGAGGGGTCACCAAAGACCATCAGAAAACACAGTATTTTCTGATGGTCATGGAGGTTCTGTGTGGGAAGTCTGGCCCTATTTTGTCATTGGTGGGGTTCAGAATGCTCTTTTATTGTAGGTGAACTATAAATCCCAGCAATTACAACTCCCAAATGTCAAGGTCTATTTTCCTGAAACTCCACCAGTGTTCAGATGTGTGCATATTGAGTATTGATGCCAAGTTTGGTCCACCCTTGTTTGTGTCCACAGTGCTCTCTGGATGTAGGTGAACTACAACTCCAAATTCAAGGTGAATGCTCACCAAACCTTCCAGTATTTTCCATTGGTCATAGAAGTTCTGTGTGCCAAGTTTGGTTCAATTCCATCGCTGGAGGGGTTCAGAATGCTCTTTGATTGTAGGTGAACTATAAATCCCAGTAACTACAACTCCCAAATGTCAAGGTCTATTTCCCCTAAACTCCATCAATGTTCACATTTGGGCATATTGAGTATCAGTGGCAAGTTTGGTCCAGATCCATCATTGTTTGAGTCCACACGGCTCTCTGGATATAGGTGAACTACAACTCCAAAATTCAAGGTGAATGGCCACCAAACCTTCCTGTATTTTCCATTGGTCATAGAAGTTCTGTGTGCCAAGTTTGGTTCAATTCCATCGCTGGTGGAGTTCAGAATGCTCTTTGATTGTAGGTGAACTATAAATCCCAATAACTGCAACTACCAAAGGAAGAAATCATCCCTAAGAACTCCTCCCATGATCTGAACTTTGATCCATGGCAGTTGAAGAAGTGTCAAACTGGCTTAATTCTACAGTGTAGATTGCACCCCGACAACCCCAGACATGTTTTGTGTTCGTTTGGCTCAACCATCACTTCTAAGCCAGGATTTGATCTTTTGGGTTTGATTGGTCTTGGATTCAAAAGCCTGGCTTTTCAGAGCACTGAAAGGACATTGATTCCATTTGTGCCCAGCCTTCAGCCAAACCGCTCCGAAAAGACCATCTCAAGTTCACCCGAAAGACCAGAAGAGATAAACCCTTGAATGGTTGTCTGGAGATCCCATCCTTGCCTATTGTGCGGCCTTAAAAGGGATCAGATGCTCGCTTAAGATACATTTAAAGTCTCTCCCAGGGAGCAGCTTTTATGGGAACTTGATCCCTGGGCAGGAAATGAAGGATATTATCTCCGTCGTTTTCTGTTGTTTCTCGATGGGAAACCAGGGGAGGAAAGTCATCACCATCTGAAACTTTTATCCCCGGTTCCTTAAAATATTGCAGTCTTGCAACTGAATAATATCAGCTCTCATATGTGTACTTAAAATATTGCAATTTTGCATCTGAATAATATCAGCTCTCATATGTGTACTTAAAATATTGCAATTTTGCATCTGAATAATATCAGCTCTCATATGTGTACTTAAAATATTGCAATTTTGCAACTGAATAATATCAGCTCTCATATGTGTACTTAAAATATTGCAATTTTGCATCTGAACAATATCAGCTCTCATATGTGTACTTAAAATATTGCAGTCTTGCATCTGAATAATATCAGCTCTCATATGTGTACTTAAAATATTGCAATTTTGCATCTGAATAATATCAGCTCTCATATGTGTACTTAAAATATTGCAATTTTGAATCTGAATAATATCAGCTTTCATATGTGTACTTAAAATATTGCAATTTTGAATCTGAATAATATCAGCTCTCATATGTGTACTTAAAATATTGCAATTTTGAATCTGAATAATATCAGCTCTCATATGTGTACTTAAAATATTGCAATTTTGAATCTGAATAATATCAGCTCTCATATGTGTACTTAAAATATTGCAATTTTGCATCTGAATAATATCAGCTCTCATATGTGTACTTAAAATATTGCAATTTTGCATCTGAATAATATCAGCTCTCATATGTGTACTTAAAATATTGCAATTTTGCATCTGAATAATATCAGCTCTCATATGTGTACTTAAAATATTGCAATTTTGAATCTGAATAATACCAGCTCTCATATGTGTACTTAAAATATTGCAATTTTGCAACTGAATAATATCAGCTTTCATATGTGTACTTAAAATATTGCAATTTTGCATCTGAATAATATCAGCTCTCATATGTGTACTTAAAATATTGCAATTTTGAATCTGAATAATATCAGCTTTCATATGTGTACTTAAAATATTGCAATTTTGAATCTGAATAATATCAGCTCTCATATGTGTACTTAAAATATTGCAATTTTGAATCTGAATAATATCAGCTCTCATATGTGTACTTAAAATATTGCAATTTTGAATCTGAATAATATCAGCTCTCATATGTGTACTTAAAATATTGCAATTTTGCATCTGAATAATATCAGCTCTCATATGTGTACTTAAAATATTGCAATTTTGCATCTGAATAATATCAGCTCTCATATGTGTACTTAAAATATTGCAATTTTGCATCTGAATAATATCAGCTCTCATATGTGTACTTAAAATATTGCAATTTTGAATCTGAATAATATCAGCTCTCATATGTGTACTTAAAATATTGCAATTTTGCATCTGAATAATATCAGCTCTCATATGTGTACTTAAAATATTGCAATTTTGCATCTGAATAATATCAGCTCTCATATGTGTACTTAAAATATTGCAATTTTGCATCTGAATAATATCAGCTCTCATATGTGTACTTAAAATATTGCAATTTTGAATCTGAATAATACCAGCTCTCATATGTGTACTTAAAATATTGCAATTTTGCAACTGAATAATATCAGCTTTCATATGTGTACTTAAAATATTGCAATTTTGCATCTGAATAATATCAGCTCTCATATGTGTACTTAAAATATTGCAATTTTGAATCTGAATAATATCAGCTTTCATATGTGTACTTAAAATATTGCAATTTTGAATCTGAATAATATCAGCTCTCATATGTGTACTTAAAATATTGCAATTTTGAATCTGAATAATATCAGCTCTCATATGTGTACTTAAAATATTGCAATTTTGAATCTGAATAATATCAGCTCTCATATGTGTACTTAAAATATTGCAATTTTGCATCTGAATAATATCAGCTCTCATATGTGTACTTAAAATATTGCAATTTTGCATCTGAATAATATCAGCTCTCATATGTGTACTTAAAATATTGCAATTTTGCATCTGAATAATATCAGCTCTCATATGTGTACTTAAAATATTGCAATTTTGAATCTGAATAATACCAGCTCTCATATGTGTACTTAAAATATTGCAATTTTGCAACTGAATAATATCAGCTTTCATATGTGTACTTAAAATATTGCAATTTTGCAACTGAATAATACCAGCTTTCATATGTGTACTTAAAATATTGCAATTTTGCAACTGAATAATATCAGCTCTCATATGTGTACTTAAAATATTGCAATTTTGCATCTGAATAATATCAGCTCTCATATGTGTACTTAAAATATTGCAATTTTGCATCTGAATAATATCAGCTCTCATATGTGTACTTAAAATATTGCAATTTTGCAACTGAATAATATCAGCTCTCATATGTGTACTTAAAATATTGCAATTTTGCAACTGAATAATATCAGCTCTCATATGTGTACTTAAAATATTGCAATTTTGCATCTGAATAATACCAGCTCTCATATGTGTACTTAAAATATTGCAATTTTGCAACTGAATAATATCAGCTCTCATATGTGTACTTAAAATATTGCAATTTTGAATCTGAATAATACCAGCTCTCATATGTGTACTTAAAATATTGCAATTTTGCAACTGAATAATATCAGCTTTCATATGTGTACTTAAAATATTGCAATTTTGCAACTGAATAATATCAGCTCTCATATGTGTACTTAAAATATTGCAATTTTGCAACTGAATAATATCAGCTCTCATATGTGTACTTAAAATATTGCAATTTTGCATCTGAATAATACCAGCTCTCATATGTGTACTTAAAATATTGCAATTTTGCAACTGAATAATATCAGCTCTCATATGTGTACTTAAAATATTGCAATTTTGCAACTGAATAATATCAGCTCTCATATGTGTACTTAAAATATTGCAATTTTGCATCTGAATAATACCAGCTCTCATATGTGTACTTAAAATATTGCAATTTTGCAACTGAATAATATCAGCTCTCATATGTGTACTTAAAATATTGCAATTTTGAATCTGAATAATACCAGCTCTCATATGTGTACTTAAAATATTGCAATTTTGCAACTGAATAATATCAGCTTTCATATGTGTACTTAAAATATTGCAATTTTGCAACTGAATAATACCAGCTCTCATATGTGTACTTAAAATATTGCAATTTTGAATCTGAATAATATCAGCTTTCATATGTGTACTTAAAATATTGCAATTTTGCAACTGAATAATACCAGCTCTCATATGTGTACTTAAAATATTGCAATTTTGCAACTGAATAATATCAGCTCCCATATGTGTACTTAAAATATTGCAATTTTGCATCTGAATAATATCAGCTCTCATATGTGTACTTAAAATATTGCAATTTTGAATCTGAATAATATCAGCTTTCATATGTGTACTTAAAATATTGCAATTTTGCAACTGAATAATACCAGCTCTCATATGTGTACTTAAAATATTGCAATTTTGCAACTGAATAATACCAGCTCTCATATGTGTACTTAAAATATTGCAATTTTGCATCTGAATAATATCAGCTCTCATATGTGTACTTAAAATATTGCAATTTTGCATCTGAATAATATCAGCTCTCATATGTGTACTTAAAATATTGCAATTTTGCAACTGAATAATATCAGCTCTCATATGTGTACTTAAAATATTGCAATTTTGCAACTGAATAATATCAGCTCTCATATGTGTACTTAAAATATTGCAATTTTGAATCTGAATAATATCAGCTCTCATATGTGTACTTAAAATATTGCAATTTTGAATCTGAATAATATCAGCTTTCATATGTGTACTTAAAATATTGCAATTTTGCATCTGAATAATATCAGCTCTCATATGTGTACTTAAAATATTGCAATTTTGCAACTGAATAATACCAGCTCTCATATGTGTACTTAAAATATTGCAATTTTGCATCTGAATAATATCAGCTCTCATATGTGTACTTAAAATATTGCAATTTTGCAACTGAATAATATCAGCTCCCATATGTGTACTTAAAATATTGCAATTTTGCATCTGAATAATATCAGCTCTCATATGTGTACTTAAAATATTGCAATTTTGAATCTGAATAATATCAGCTTTCATATGTGTACTTAAAATATTGCAATTTTGCAACTGAATAATACCAGCTCTCATATGTGTACTTAAAATATTGCAATTTTGCATCTGAATAATATCAGCTCTCATATGTGTACTTAAAATATTGCAATTTTGCATCTGAATAATATCAGCTCTCATATGTGTACTTAAAATATTGCAATTTTGCAACTGAATAATATCAGCTCTCATATGTGTACTTAAAATATTGCAATTTTGCAACTGAATAATATCAGCTCTCATATGTGTACTTAAAATATTGCAATTTTGAATCTGAATAATATCAGCTCTCATATGTGTACTTAAAATATTGCAATTTTGAATCTGAATAATATCAGCTCCCATATGTGTACTTAAAATATTGCAATTTTGAATCTGAATAATATCAGCTTTCATATGTGTACTTAAAATATTGCAATTTTGCAACTGAATAATACCAGCTCTCATATGTGTACTTAAAATATTGCAATTTTGCAACTGAATAATACCAGCTCTCATATGTGTACTTAAAATATTGCAATTTTGCATCTGAATAATATCAGCTCTCATATGTGTACTTAAAATATTGCAATTTTGCATCTGAATAATATCAGCTCTCATATGTGTACTTAAAATATTGCAATTTTGCAACTGAATAATATCAGCTCTCATATGTGTACTTAAAATATTGCAATTTTGCAACTGAATAATATCAGCTCTCATATGTGTACTTAAAATATTGCAATTTTGCAACTGAATAATACCAGCTCTCATTCGCCAGAGGCACAAAACACAAGAAGATGAGAACGGCTTGCCAAATACGTAGCCTCGTTTCTCTCTGAAAAATCCTCTCCCAGTTACACTTTACCTGTTTACGTCAGCATATTTTCAATTTTAATCTATTACATTTGGCCCGGCCATGTTTAATATGTATTGACTGTTGTTTTTGTTATGTGATTTATATGATTTGTGTTTTATTGATTGTTTATTAATGCTGTGTTATTGATGTTGTTGATGTGCTTTGGGCTCGGCCTCATGTAAGCTGCACCAAGTCCCTTGGGGGATGGTTTGTTGTTCATTCGTTCAGTTGTCTCCGACTCTTTGTGACCTCCTGGACCGGCTCACGCCAGAGCTCCCTGTTGGCCATCCCCACCCCCAGCTCCTTCAAGATCAAGCCAGTCCCTTCAAGGATGCCATCCATCCATCTTGCCCTTGGTCGGCCCCTCTTCCTTTTGCCTTCCACTTTCCCCAGCATCATTCCCTTCTCTAAGCTTTCCTATCTTCTCATGATGTGGCCAAAGGACTTCATCTTGGCATCTTCCATCCTTCTCTCCAATGAGCAGTCAGGCTTGATTTCCTGGAGCATGGACTGGTTGGATCTTCTTGCTCTCCAAGGCACTCTCAGAACTTTCCTCCAGCACCACAGTTCCAAAGCGTCTCTCTTCCTTTGGTCAGTCTTCCTTCTGGTCCACCACTCCCAGCTCCTTCAAGGTCAATCCAGTCCCTTCAAGGATGCCATCCATCCATCTTGCCCTTGGTCGGCCCCTCTTCCTTTTGCCTTCCACTTTCCCCAGCATCATTGTCTTCTCTAGGCTTTCCTGTCTCCTCATGATGTGGCCAAAGGACTTCCACTTTGTCTCTCGTCTGCTTCCCTCCATTGAGCAGTCGGGCTTTCTTTCCTGGAGGATGGACTGGTTGGATCTTCTCGCAGTCCAAGGCACTCTCAGCACTTTCCTCCAACACCACAGCTCAAAAGCGCCTCTCTTCCTTGGCTCAGCCTTCCCGAAGGTCCAGCTCTCACCTCCGTAGGTGACTCCAGGGAAGACCATGGCTTTGACTAGGCAATGGATCTTGGTTGCCAGTCTGATGTCTCTGCTCTTTACTATTTCATCGAGACTGGACATTGCTCTCCTCCCAAGAAGGAAGCGTCTCCTGATTTCCTGGCCACAGTCTGTGTCTGCACTCATCTTTGCACCTAGAAATACAAACCCTGTCACGGCCTCCACATTTTCTCCCTCTATTTCCCAGTTGTCAATCATTCTTGTTGCCATAATCTTGGTTTTTTTGATGTTTAGCTGCAACCCGGCTTTTGCGCTTTCTTCTTTCGCCTTGATTAGAAGGCTCCTCAGCTCCTCCTCGCTTTCGACCATCAGAGTGGTGTCATCTGCATATCTGAGGTTGTTAATGTTTCTTCCAGCCATTTTCACCCCAGCTTTGCATTCCTCAAGCCCCGCACATCCTCGCATGATGTGTCCTGCATACAAGTTAAAAAGGTTGGGTGAGAGGATGCAGCCTTGCCGGACGCCTTTCCCAATCTTGAACCCGTCTCCTGTTCCCTGGTCAGTTCTGACTGTGGCTCCTTGGTCCTTGGACAGATTCCTCAGGAGAGAGGGAAGGGGGCTTGGGATGCCCATCCCACCAAGAACTTGCCACCGTTTATGATGATCCACACAGTCAAAGGCTTTAGAAGAGTCAATGAAGCAGAAGTAGATGTTTTTCTGAAACTCCCTGCCTTTCTCCATTCTCCAGCATCCGGATATTGGCAATCTGGCCTCTGGTTCCTCTGCCTTTTCTAAACCCAGCTTGAACATCTGGCAACTCTCTCTCCATGTCTTGCTGGAAGTCTTCCTTGCAGGATCTTGAGCATTCCCTTCCTGGCATGAGAAATAAGGGCCACGGTACAGAAGTTGGAGCAGTCTTCCGCATTTCCCTTTTTTGGTATGGGGATATAAGTTGATTTTTTCCAGTCTGATGGCCATTCTTGTGTTTTCCATATTTGCTGGCATATGGCATGCATCACCTTGACAGCATCATCTTTTAAGATTTTAAACAGTTCAGCTGGGATCCCGTCGTCTCCTGCTGCCTTGTTGTTAGCAATGCTTCTTAAGGCCCATTCCGCCTCACTCCTCAGGATGTCTGGTTCTGGGGAGATGGTAGCGGGGTACAAATAAAGATTATTATTATTATTATTATTATTATTATTATTATTAGCTGTTTTTTGTGTGCAAAACTTTGCTATTGGGGAAAAAAAACTCTGAAATAGTTCAGTCTCCAACCTGGTAACCTTTGCTTACAACAATCTAAATTTCCAGCAAAAAAAAGTAATAAAAAGCAACAGGAAAATAACAAGTGAAACAATGAAAAAGATCTTGGAGTCCTCGTGGACAACAAGTTAAACATGAGCCAACAATGTGATGTGGCGGCAAAAAAAGCCAATGGGATTTTGGCCTGCATCAATAGGAGCATAGTGTCTAGATCTAAGGAAGTCATGCTACCCCTCTATTCTGCTTTGGTTAGACCACATCTGGAATATTGTGTCCAGTTCTGGGCACCACAATTCAAGAGAGATATTGACAAGCTGGAATGTGTCCAGAGGAGGGCGACTCAAATGATCAAGGGTCTGGAGAACAAGCCCTATGAGGAGCGGCTTAAGGAGCTGGGAATGTTTAGCCTGAAGAAGAGAAGGCTGAGAGGGGATATGATAGCCATGTATAAATATGTGAGAGGAAGCCACAGGGAGGAGGAGGGAGCAAGCTTGTTTTCTACTTCCCTGGAGAATAGGACACGAAACAATGGCTTCAAACTACAAGAGAGGAGATTCCATCTGAACACGAGGAAGAACTTCCTGACTGTGAGAGCCGTTCAGCAGTGGAACTCTCTGCCCCGGAGGGAGTGTGGTGGAGGCTCCTTCTTTGGAAGCTTTTAAGCAGAGGCTGGATGGCCATCTGTCAGGGGTGCTTTGAGTGCAATATTCCTGCTTCTTGGCAGAATGGGGTTGGACTGGATGGTCCAAGAGGTCTCTTCCAACTTTTTGATTCTATGATTCTATGATTCTAATGAATCAATACGGCAAAGTAGTGACAATACACATTTTTTCAAATCCCAGCAACTACAACTCCCAAATGACAAAATCAAAAAAATTTGAGTGATGGCCACTCTTTGGGTTAGAAGGTGTCTTGTGTCCAAATTTGGTGTCAATTCACCCAGTGGTTTTTGAGTTCTGTTAATCCCACAAACGAACATGACATTTCTATTTAGATAGCTAAGTGGGATGGGGTGTCTTTCGGAGGCAGATTTGCACTCTTGTCTGGGCTCTGGGGCTCCAGCCCGCTCTCCTGCCTCCATCCATTGTCTCTGAAGTCAAAATGCAGAGTTGCTCCGCTGCCTGTGGACCGCAAGATCTCTCTAAATAGCTCTCCGAGACCTGTGAATAATTTATCATCCGCCCAAACATGTTGTTGTTGTTTGCCGTGATTGCTCAAGAGGACACACTGTGTACTAAAAGCCACTTCCACGGCACCATGCGTGTCTCTGGCTTAGTCAGTCCTTGTCACATCGTTTCCAAGTACCCAAAGGAAGCATGGATCTTTGCCCAGAGAAAAGCTGTTCCAGCTGACAATCCTAAAATGGATTACAATCTGCAAAACAACTCTTTGCACCTTGAGAAACTATTGTTTCCAGAGTTGGAAGTACACTATTACGTTATTTTATTTTTATTTTTTTGGTATCTCTCTCCCAGCATCCCCCAAAAAGCACAGGTCTTTTGGAAAAAAGTACAGGTTGAATCTCTCTTATTTAAAATGCTCAGCTGACATCCGCCAGGAAGTGGCGGCCAATAGTGAAAGGACCAAGGCAGAGATATAATAAATAAATAAATAATAATAATAATAATAACTTTATTTGTACCCCGTTACCATCTCTCCAGCCTCCACGTTTTCTCCCTCTATTTCCCAGTTGTCAATCAGTCTGGTTGCCATAATCTTGGTTTTTTTAATGTTTAACTGCAACCCAGCCTTTGCACTTTCCTCATTCACCTTGGTTAGGAGGCTCCTCAGCTCTTCCTCACTTTCAGCCATCAAAGTGGGATCATCTGCATATCTAAGGTTGCTCATGTTTCTCTGTCAGAGTGCCTGTTCCTCACCGAACTATTATTATCCCGTAGCATTGTGCCATTGCAGATCATATGGTGTCAAACTGTGTTACGTAAACAGCATGTTGTTGTTGTTCATTCGTTCAGTCGTCTCCGACTCTTCGTGACCTCATGGAGCATCCCACGCCAGAGCTCCCTGTCGGCCGTCACCACCCCCAGCTCCTTCAAGGTCAGCCCAGTCACTTCAAGGATGCCATCCATCCATCTTGCCCTTGGTCGGCCCCTCTTCCTTTTGCCTTCCACTTTGCCCAGCATCATTCCCTTCTCTAGGCTTTGCTGTCTCCTCATGATGTGGCCAAAGGACTTCATCTTGGCCCCTACTATCCTTCCCTCCAGTGAGCAGTCCGGCTTTCTTTCCTGGAGGATGGACTGGTTGGATCTTCTCGCAGTCCAAGGCACTCTCAGCACTTTCCTCCAACACCACAGCTCAAAAGCATCTCTCTTCCTTCGCTCAGCCTTCCCTAAGGTCCAGCTCTCACATCCGTAGGTGACTACAGGGAAGACCATGGCTTGGACTAGGCAATGGATCTTGGTTGCCAGTCTGATGTCTCTACTCTTCACTATTTGATCGAGATTGGACATTGCTCTCCTCCCAAGAAGGAAGCGTCTCCTGATTTCCTGCCCACAGTCTGCATCTGCACTCATCTTTGCGCCTAGAAATACAAACCCCGTCACGGCCTCCACGTTTTCTCCCTCTATTTCCCAGTTGTCAATCATTCCTGTTGCCATAATCTTGGTTTTTTTGATGTTTAACTGCAACCCAGCCTTTGCACTTTCCTCATTCACCTTGGTTAGGAGGCTCCTCAGCTCTTCCTCACTTTCAGCCATCAAAATTGGGAACATCTGCATATCTAAGGTTGTTAATGTTTCTCTGTCAGAGTGCCTGTTCCTCACCAAACTATAACTCCTATTATTCCATAGCATTCTGCCATTGCAGATCATATGGTGTCAAACTGTATTAAGTAAACAGCATAGACACGCCTTATAAGTTGGTTCAGGTGCCATCCTGTAAGCCTCTCCGAGAACGATGACCTTGGGCAATGTTTGCCCTTGGGTCTAGCAGAGATGCAGTTCATATGTCGTGCTCATTGGGTCCCATTTCAGGATGTATCAAGAGCCCAGCTGTCCTCAGAATGCAACCATTCCATGAGAGAAAAGCAACACGCAAAGCGTTGCCAACACATCTGGCCTCCATGGCTAATTTCCTGAAACATTTGCTGAACTAGCCAAAGGGTCAGCATGAGAAACTCCGCGCGCTCTCTCTCTCTGCAGAACTTTAGCCGAGGCCCCATGTGCTACATTCATTGCTTCCCATATGGATCATAATCCAGGAGGTCGTGGAGGACGTTCACACCACGTTGAGGAGCGCAGGCTCTTCTACGAAGTGACGACGGTCTTGGAAGAGGCTCGGAGCTCTCCTGAGTTCCTCGAGGGATGAATGTGGAGTACGTTTGGAAGAGAAGCAACAGGAAACTTTGGTGAGAACACAACGGCAAGGCCACCGAGGTTGTTAACAGCTTTGTGATCAGCTCTTGTGGAACAGCCAACCCCTGCTCATGGGCCAACAGATGGAACATGGAGGTCTACGTCCAGCCAAATACTTCCAGAAACATCGGGTGGAAAATGCAAACACTTTGTCTCTATAGCAGCATCAAGTAAAGACCACTCCAGCTGGCCTTGGGTGGGAGACATACAGATAGGATTAGAAATGGCTGGTTTTTGGTTAAAAAACCATGTTTACCCACATGGGACTGAGCCATAATTTTCTTGCTCTGGTGGCCATAGATGCTGGAGGTCAGTGTTTCTCAACCTGGGGGTCGGGACCCCTGGGGGGTTGCAAGGGGATGTCAGAGGGGTCGCCATCAGAAAACACAGAATTTACTGTTGGTCATGTGCGTTCTGTGTGGGAAGTTTGGCCCAATTGCATCATTGGTGGAGCTCTGTAAACTACAAATCCCAGCAGCTACAAATCCCAAAATGTCAAGGTCTATTTTCCCCAAACTCCACCAGTGTTCACATTTGGGCATATTGAGTATTGGTGCCAAGTTTGGTCAAGACCCATCCTTATTTTAGTCCACAGTGCTCTCTGGATGTAGGGAACTACAACTCCCAAACTCAAGGTCAATGCCCACCAAACCCTTCCAATATTTTCTGTGGGTCATGGGAGTCCTGTGTACCAAGTTTGGTTCAAATCTATCATGGGTGGAGTTCAGAATGCTCTTTGATTGTAGGTGAACTATAAATCCCAGCAACTACAACTCCCAAATATCAAGGTCTATTTTCCCCAAACTCCACCAGTGTTCACATTTGGGCATATTGAGTATTCGTGTAGAGTTTGGTCCAGATCCATTATTGTTTTAGTCCACAGTGCTCTCTGGATGTAGGTGAACTACAACTCCAAAACTCAAGGTCAATGCCCACCAAACCCTTCCAGTATTTTCTGTTAGTCATGGGAGTCCTGTGTGCCAAGTTTGGTTCAATTCCATTGTTGTTGGAGTTCAGAATGCTCTTTGATGGCAGGGGAACTATACATTCCAGGAACTGCAACTCCTAAATGTCAAGATCTGTTTCCCTCAAATTCCACCAGTGTTCACATTTGGGCATATTTATTCGTGTAGAGTTTGATCCAGTGCGATCATTGTTTGAGTCCACAGTGCTCTCTGGATGTAGGTGAACCACAACTCTAAAACTCAAGATCAATGTCCATCAAACCCTTCCAATATTTTCTGTTGGTCATGGGAGTTTTGTGTGCCAAGTTTGGTTCAATTCCATCATTGATGGGAGTTCGGAATACTCTTTGATTGTAACTATAAATCCCTGCAACTACAACTCCCAAATCACAAAATCAATTCCCCCTCCCAACCCCACCAGTATTCAAATTTGGGCATATCAGGTATATGGTCCAGTGAGTGAAAACACATCCTGCATCTCAGATCTTTACATTGTGATTCATAACAGTAGCAAAAGTACCGATATGAAGTGACTAGGAAAATAATTTTGTGGTTGGGGGGTCACCACAATATGAGGTATCCACTCTCTGGGTCCCCTGGCTGGTCACACCTTTCCAAGTCGAATGCTCTCACAGGCTCTCTTGACAATGATGTGCCATGGACGCCAGGAGGACTTTGTCAATAGATTGATCACACAGGAGGAAAGCTGAGCCCATCACTCTGATCCGGAGACTCAAGTCCAGTCGATGCCATGGAAGCATCCTGACTCACCGCCTCCAAAGAAGGCACGTGCCCAACTCATGCTCACAGTATTTTGGCACCAGCACAAAGTAGTATTGGTGGATATCCTATTAAATGGGGACCATGATGACTGGGACAGACTAGGCTTCACTGCTGTGGAAATTATGGGAGGCCATCCAAACCAAGAGACAATGTGGCATGCTCCCCAAAGGTGTCCTTTGCCTTCTGCAAGACAGTGCACCACTGCACAACTTACCTGTTGCACAAGTGGAAGAAGCATGCTCCTCTGGCTTTGACATCTCCCCGATTACCCGACCTCGCACCATCGGACTTCCACTTCTTTCCAACAAGGATGTTATTTTTGAAGGGCAAGCATTTTTCAGGTGAGGAGACTCTGATTTCCAAGGTCACAGCCTGGCTTTTGGAGCAACCTGTCGAGTTTTGCAAGCAAGGTGTTTACAGGGCTGTTGTAGGTTTTTCGGGCTATATGGCCATGTTCTAGAGCCGTGGTTCTCAACCTGGGGTCCCCAGATGTTTTTGGCCTACAACTCCCAGAAATCCCAGCCAATTTACCAGCTGTTAGGGTTTCTGGGAGTTGTAGGCCAAAACACCTGGGGACCCACAGATTGAGAACCACTGTTCTAGAGGCATTTTCTCCTGACGTTTCACCTGCATCTATGGCAAGCATCCTCAGAGGTAGTGAGGTGTTTACAGTTGTTTAAAAAGAGGGAAGAGGCGTGTGTCCTGAGATGGCACCGATGGACTTCACAACCTCTGAGGATGCTTGGCATAGATGCAAGTGAAACGTCAGGAGAGAATGCTTCCAGAACATGGCCATATAGCCTGAAAAACCTACAACAACCCAGTAAGGAAATGGTTCTCGACTAAACCTCACAACCTCTGAGAATGCTTGCCATAGATGCAGGCGAAACGTCAGGAGAGAATGCTTCCAGAACATGGCCATATAGCCGGAAAAACCTACAACAACCCAGTAAGGAAATGGTTCTCTACTAAACCTCACAACCTCTGAGGATGCTTGCCATAGATGGAGGCGAAACGTCAGGAGAGAATGCTTCCAGGACATGGCCATATAGCCGGAAAAACCTACAACCACCCAGTAAGGAAATGGTTCTCTACTAAACCTCACAAGCTCTGAGGATGCTTGCCATAGATGCAGGCAAAACGTCAGGAGAGAATGCTTCTAGGACATGGCCATAAAGCCTGAAAAACCTACAACAACCCAGTAAGGAAATGGTTCTCAACTAAACCTCACTACCTCTGAGGATGCTTGCCATAAATGCAGGTGAAACGTCAGGAGAGAATGCTTCCAGAACATGGCCATATAGCCGGAAAAACCTACAACCACCCAGTAAGGAAATGGTTCTCTACTAAACCTCACAAGCTCTGAGGATGCTTGCCATAGATGGAGGCGAAACGTCAGGAGAGAATGCTTCTAGGACATGGCCATATAGCCTGAAAAACCTACAACAACCCAGTAAGGAAATGGTTCTCAACTAAACCTCACTACCTCTGAGGATGCTTGCCATAGATGCAGGTGAAACGTCAGGAGAGAATGCTTCCAGAACATGGCCATATAGCCTGAAAAATCTACAACAACCCGGTAAGGAAATGGTTCTCGACTAAACCTCACTACCTCTGAGGATGCTTGCCATAGATGCAGGCGAAACGTCAGGAGAGAATGCTTCCAGGACATGGCCATATAGCTCAAAAAGCCTTCAACAACCCAGAGAGAAGGACTCAGAACTGGGCCAAGTCTCATTGTTCTCAGTCCACAGGAAGTGGGTCAGGGGAAATCTTTAATGAACGCCCCTCGTGTGTGGGGAAGGAAGATGATGCCATGACATCTTTTCCCAGAAGCATCCATGTTGCCAACAAATTAAATTACACGGTTTGACGTAACCCCAAATAACAACTGAAGCAGCAGCAATCTTTATTGACGTACCTAAACCGAAATAAGTTTTAGAACATAATTTAAAAAATAAACGAAACCAAAAACAGCGAAAAGTAGCAAAATATATGATTTGATTTTTGATAGCAACTGATGATCCCTACCAGCCACTAGTAAATACTAACCAAAGTGATATTATTCTCTCTGGTAACGACCACTTTTAAAAGACATGTAAATATATAATTCATATTTATACATTTTGCAGCTATATACACAAGACATTGGGTTGTCTGTCTGTTGGGAACTTCTGAGTCCTGGTCCCATTTGGCTGCCACCTTTGGAGTTGGTTTTTTGGCCCGGGTTTGGTCAGCAAAGCACAAAACGAGGCTGCGATTGTGCACATGTTTCCCCAGGAGTAAGTCCCGTGCAAAGTGGAGGGATTTACTTCCAAGTAGAGAGGCACAGGATTGCGCCGTGAAAGCGCCGGAATGAGGACGTGGTCACGGGGATGGACTCCGGATTGGTTCCAGAGTCTCAGCGGGCACTCCAAAGGGCAAGGGCTGCAGCCGGAGGCAAGGAGAAATCCTTGTTTACAATTGGATCTGGAACAAGTGGGTGCCACAAAGTCGGCACCTCAGCTCTACTATTAGCTTATTGATTTGTTTAGAGGTTGGTTGCTTCAGTTAGCAAGTACGAACAGAGAGAAGGAAAATACTCCTCTTTGTAGGAATGTGATATTTACTTCCAGGAGCGGTTGCAACACGTTGCTCTCAAGGAGCCAGCCTCCGGGTCTCCTTTGTGTTGTTCTCGCCGGATACTCTCCAAAAAAAAAGGGCAATACGCAACAACAGCTCACTCAACTGCAGTCGAATAATGAGTAATGTGGAAAGCACAAATCCCCGACGAACGCCTCTTCCAGATGTTGAGGTTTCTCACCACAACGGCAGCGAATGGCATTGCGGATTCAGTTCTTTGGAGTGGAGTCTTGGCATGAGGACGTGAGCACAATGTGACCCTGACGGCCGCCTCGGGAGAGCCTCCGTCGCCAGTCCAGCTGGGAAGAAAGTGCACAGACGCGCGCACCCGCATTCACTCGTTAACACACACATGCACACCACGCTTGTATGTATGCACAGCGGGCTCGGCAAAGGGTCCCACCGGAGCGGCGGCGTCAGCGTCTTTTGAGTCCTCCGTTGGCGAGCTGAGCGGGGTGCTTGGGAAGGCAAGGCTCGTCGGGAAGCGGGTCGTGGGAAAACACAGAGTCCTCTCCGGAAGAGCAGGTGGAGCTGCGGGTGTCTGGGAAACTGGGAGAATACTGGTCCAGTGGCATGGAGAGGTCCAGGTATTCCTAGAAGGGAACACAAAGAAGGATCAGAAAGAAAAAAAGAAAGAAAAGCCTCCAAAGGAAGAGATAAGGTTGGTCGGACTATGTCCATGCTCTTGTTACATCCCGAATAGACTACTGCAACGCGCTCTACGTGGGGTTGCCCTTGAAGACTGTTCGGAAACTTCAACTAGTCCAGCGAGCGGCAGCCAGATTGCTCACTGGAGCAACATACAGGGAGCACCCCCCCCCCCCCCGCTCCAGTTCAATTCCGAGCACAATTCAAGGAGCTGGTTTTGACCTACAAAACCTTGTACGGTTCCGGTCCAGTGTATCTGTCCGAACGCATCTCCCTCTACGTCCCACCTCGGAGTTTGAGATCATCTGGGGAGGCCCTGCTCTCGACCCCACCACTGTCACAAGTGAGGCTGGTGGGGACGAGAAGCAGGGCCTTCTCGGTGGTGGCCCCTCACCTGTGGAACTCACTCCCGGGGGAAATCAGAGCATCATCATCCCTCCTCTCCTTCAGGAGGAGGGTGAAGACATGGTTATGGGACGTTTCGCCTGCATCTATGGCAAGCATCCTCAGAGGTAGTGAGGTCTGTTGGAACCAGGAAAATGGGCCTATACATCTATGGAATGACTGGGGTGGGGCCAAGAGCTCTTCACTGCTGGAGCTAGGAGTGAATGCCCCAACTGACCACCTCCATTAGCATTTGAAGGCCTGGCTGAGCCTGGAAGACTCTTTTGTTGAGAGGTGTTAAGCTGTGCTTTGTTGGGGAGGCCTTGCTCTCGACTCCGCCGCTGTCACAAGTGAGGCTGGTGGGGACGAGGAGCAGGGCCTTCTCGGTGGTGGCCCCTCACCTGTGGAACTCACTCCCGGGGGAAATCAGAGCATCATCATCCCTCCTCTCCTTCAGGAGGAGGGTGAAGACATGGTTGTGGAACCAGGCCTTTGGGCAACCAGGCAATTAAATAAGACAATTAAATAAGACAATCAGATGAGCAAGATCAGCAGGATTGTCGAAGTGGAATCAAAAACAGATCTATGAGTTAGTGTACACTGACAGGGTAGGAGGAAGAATTAGGTTTGTATTGATTTTATTGATTTTTATGGATTTTATTGATTTTATTGAGATAATTGCATGAATTGTGGTAACTATGGATTGTTGTACTTTTGTGATGATTATTTTGTGTGGCAGGCATCTAAGTGTGCCTTTGCTGTTGTAAGCCGCCCTGGGTCATAGAATCATAGAATCAAAGAGTTGGAAGAGACCTTCTGGGCCATCCAGTCCAACCCCATTCTGCCAAGAAGCAGGAATATTGCATTCAAAGCACCCCTGACAGATGGCCATCCAGCCTCTGCTTAGAACCCTCCAAAGAAGGAGCCTCCACCACACTCCGGGGCAGAGAGTTCCACTGCTGAACGGCTCTCACAGTCAGGAAGTTCTTCCTCATGTTCAGATGGAATCTCCTCTCTTGTAGTTTGAAGCCATTCTTCCATTGCGTCCTAGTCTCCAAGGAAGCAGAAAGGAACCTTGCTCCCTCCTCCTCCCTGTGGCTTCCTCTCACATATTTATACATGGCTATCATATCCCCTCTCAGCCTTCTCTTCTTCAGGCTAAACATGCCCAGTTCCCTAAGCCGCTCCTCATAGGGATTGTTCTCCAGACCCTTGATCATTTTAGTCGCCCTCCTCTGGACACATTCCAGCTTGTCAATATCTCTCTTGAATTCTGGTGCCCAGAATTGGACACAATATTCCAGATGTGGTCTAACCAAAGCAGAATAGAGCATGGGGAGCATGACTTCCCTAGATCTAGACACTAGGCTCCTCTTGATGCAGGCCAAAATCCCATTGGCTTTTTTTGCCACCACATCACATTCCTGGCTCATGTTTAACTTGTTGTCCACGAGGAATCCAAGATCTTTTTCACACGTACTGCTCTCGAGCCAGGCCTCATTGTCCCCCATTCTGTATCTTTGCATTTCGTTTTTCCTGCCAAAGTGGAGTCTCTTGCATTTGTCCCTGTTGAACTTCATTTTGTTAACTTTGGCCATTCATCTCTCTAATCTGTCAAGATCCCTTTGAGTCCTGCTCCTGTCCTCTGGAGTGTTGGCTCTCCCTCCCAATTTGGTGTTGTCTGCAAACTTGATGATCCTGCCTTCTAGCCCTTCATCTAAGTCGTTAATAAAGATGTTGAACAGGACCGGGCCCAGGACGGAACCCTGCAGATGGCACTCCACTTGTCACTTCTTTCCAGGATGAAGAGGAAGCATTGGTGAGCACCCTCTGGGTTCGTCCATTTAACCAATTACAGATCCACCTGTCAGTCTTACTCGTCTGGTTGTCTTATCTAGTTGTCAGATTGCCCAAAGGCCTGGTCCCACAACCACGTCTTTACCTTACCCCTGAAGGAGAGGAGGGATGATCATGCTCTAATATCCCTCGGGAGTGAGTTCCACAGGTGAGGGGCCACCACTGAGAAAGCCCTGCTCCTCGTCCCCACCAGCCTCACTTGTGACAGCGGCGGAGTCGAGAGCAGGGCCTCCCCAACCAAGCACAGCTTAACACCTCTCAACAAAAGATTCTTCCAGGCTCAGCCAGGCCTTCAAATGCTAATGGAGGTGGTCAGTTGGGGCATTCACACCTAGCTCCAGCAGAGAAGAGCTCTTGGCCCCACCCCAGTCATTCCACAGATGTATAGGCCCATTTTCCTGGTTCCAACAGACCTCACTACCTCTGAGGATGCTTGCCATAGATGCAGGCAAAACGTCAGGAGAAAATGGCTCTAGAACATGGCTGCCGATTTGCTACCGGGCTCAATTCAAAGTGCTGGCATTGGCCTATAAAGCCCTAAACGGTTCTGGCCCAAGCTACCTATCCGAACGTATCTCTGCCTATGAACCCACCAGGACTCTAAGATCTTCTGGGGAGACCCTGCTCTCGATCCCGCCTGCGTCTCAAGCACGGCTGGCGGGGACGAGGGACAGGGCCTTCTCTGTGGTGGCCCCCCGGCTGTGGAACACCCTTCCCATGGACATTAGATCAGCTCCTTCGCTAATGGTGTTTCGAAGGAAACTAAAAACCTGGCTGTTTGAACAGGTATTCGGCTAAACAGCGCAATGAATACGATGAATATAGGAACGGAATTATGGACGACGAATTGGATCACGACTCTAGTTACGAGACGCTAATGTGTTGTTATTGATGTGTCATTACTTGTATACTATGCTGTCAATGGTTTTTAAATTGTATGTTGTTATGATTGACTTTTGCTCTTGTTGTGAACCGCGTTGAGTCGCCTACGGGCTGAGAAACTGCGGTATACAAGCAAAGTAAATACATAAATAAATAGTAAATATAGCCTGAAAAAAACACACAAGAACCTAATATTCACTCTAAGCTGGAATGTGTCCAGAGGAGGGCAACTCAAACAATCAAGGGTCTGGAGAACAAGCCCTATGAGGAGCGGCTTAAGGAGCTGGGCATGTTTAGCCAGAAGAAGAGAAGGCTGAGAGGAGATATGATGAGGGCCATGTATAAATATGTGAGAGGAAGCCCCAGGGAGGAGGGAGCAAGCTTGTTTTCTGCTTCCTTGGAGACTAGGACGCAATGGAACAATGGCTTCAAACTACAAGAGAGGAGATTCCATCTGAACATGAGGAAGAACTTCCTGACTGTGAGAGCCGTTCAGCAGTGGAACTCTCTGCCCCGGAGGGAGTGTGGTGGAGGCTCCTTCTTTGGAGGCTTTTAAACACAGGCTGGATGGAAGAGAAGGCTGAGAGGAGACATGATGAGGGCCATGTATAAATATGTGAGGGGAAGTCATAGGGAGGAGGGAGCAGATCAAGGGCCTGGAGAACAAGCCCTATGAGGAGTGGCTTAAAGAGCTGGGCATGTTTAGCCTGAAGAAAGAAAGCTGAGAGGAGTCATGATGAGGACCATGTATAAATATGTGAGGGAAAGTCATAGGGAGGAGGGAGCAGATCAAAGGCCTGGAGAACAAGCCCTATGAGGAGTGGCTTAAAGAGCTGGGTATGATTAGCTTGAAGAAGTAGCCCTAAGAAGAGAAGGCTGAGAGAAGACATGATGGGGGCCATGTATAAATATGTGAGGGGAAGTCATAGGGAGGAGGGAGCAGATCAAGGGTCTGGAGAACAAGCCCTATGAGGAGCGGCTTAAGGAGCTGGGCATGTTTAGCCTGAAGAAGAGAAGAATGAGAGGAGATATGATAGCCATGTATAAATAGGTGAGAGGAAGCCACAGGGAGGAGGAGGGAGCAAGCTTGTTTTCTGCTTCCTCGGAGACTAGGACGCAAGGGAACAGTGGCTTCAAACTACAAGAGAGGAGATTCCATCTGAACATGAGGAAGAACTTCCTGACTGTGAGAGCCGTTCAGCAGTGGAACTCTCTGCACTGGAGGGAGTGTGGTGGAGTCTCCTTCTTTGGAAGCTTTTAAGCAGAGGCTGGATGGCCATCTGTCAGGGGTGCTTTGAATGCAATATTCCTGCTTCTTGGCAGAATAGGGTTGGACTGGATGGCCCAAGAGGTCTCTTCCAACTCTAGGATTCTATGTGAGAGCCGTTCCACAGTGGAACTCTCTGCCCTGGAGTGTGGTGGAGGCTCCTTCTTTGGAAGCTTTTAAACAGAGGCTGGATGGTCCTCTGTCAGGGGTGATTTGAATGCAATATTCCTGCTTCTTGGCAGAATGGGGTTGGACTAGATGGCCCATGAGGTCTCTTCCAACTCTAGGATTCTATGTGAGAGCCGTTCCACAGTGGAACTCTCTGCCTCGGAGTGTGGTGGAGGCTCCTTCTTTGGACGCTTTTAAACAGAGGCTGGATGGCCATCTGTCAGGGGTGCTTTGAATGTAATATTCCTGCTTCTTGGCAGAATGGGGTTGGACTGGATGGCCCAGGAGGTCTCTCCCAACTCTAGGATTCCATGAGGCTCCTGCAATGGCCAGGAGCTTGGAGCAGGAATGAGATGGAGATGGAGGAAGTGAAACGTGGGCTCACGTGGCAGAATGGATACGGTCCACGGTTGTCTAGACACTTAACCCTAGATTTGGTATGAACCTGCCAGATCCAGAATAGATTCAATTTAAGATAACCTCTCCAAATTAGACAAGCCTCTAGTCAGGGAACTATAGCTCAAGAGTGCCAGAGAACTAGAATAAAAGCAACAGGGAAATGGCTCTTCAAGCATGAAGTAAATGGAACCTAATGGAACGGAGGCTCCAAATTAAGACTCAGCTCCAATGCCATAGCAAATAGCAATGGGATCTCCATTCCCAGTTTTCAACCCTTAGGTCCCAAACCAGAATGATGACCCAGTGAGCACCAAAACAAAGGGTTTTGAGGCTTGCATATTCAACCGAGAACGGGTTCTTGGTGTAGTCAGGAACCAGAAGAACCCTCACTCTAGCCTACCAGCTTGCAATAAGACAGATTTGGAAACTGTGTTTGTTTAATGTCTTTTACCTGGTTCGAGGTCATGGCCACAATCCTATCTAAGTCTTCTACCAGCTGCTTAAATGTGGGTCTCTGGGAGGGAACGGCGTGCCAGCAGTCTCGCATCATCATATACCTGGGAAGAGAAAATGCAGGATGAGAACCAGATTCCAAGACAATCAGAGCGCCAACACTGGAGCACAATAATATTAATGAAAGACCCTGGCACAAGCCAGTCAAGGTGGTCCCAGTGGTGATCGGCACACTGGGTGCAGTGCCTAAAGACCTTGGCCTGGACTTAAACACAATCGGCGCTGACAAAATTACCATCTGCCAGGTGAAGAAGGCCACCTTACTGGAATCTGCACGCATTATTCACCGATACATCACACAGTCCTACACACTTGGGAAGGGTCCGACGTGTTTTTGTTTTGTTTTTTTGTCGTGTCAGGAGCGATTTGAGAAACTGCCGGTGGCGCAGTGGGTTCAACCCCTGTGCTGGCAGGACTGAAGACTGACAGGTCACAGGTTCGAATCCAGGGAGAGCCGGATGAGCTCCCTCTATCAGCTCCAGCTCCTCATGCGGGGACATGAGAGAAGCCTCCCACAAGGATGATAAAAACATCAAATCATCTGAGCGTCCCCTTAGCAACGTCCTTGCAGACGGCCAATTCTCTCACACCAGAAGCGACTTGCAGTTTCCGACGTGTGATCCAATACAACAGCCAGCAAAGTGATCTTGTCTGCTGTGGACTCATCTTGTTGTGTTTCTAATAATAATAATAATAATAATAATAATAATAATAATAATAATAATAATAGAATACAACAGCCAGCAAAGTGATCTTGTCTGCTGTGGACTCATCTTGTTGTGTTTATAATAATAATAATAATAATAATAATAATAATAATAATAATAATAGAATACAACAGCCAGCAAAGTGATCTTGTCTGCTGTGGACTCATCTTGTTGTGTTTCTAATAGTAATAATAATAATAATAATAATAATAATAATAATAGAATACAACAGCCAGCAAAGTGATCTTGTCTGCTGTGGACTCATCTTGTTGTGTTTATAATAATAATAATAATAATAATAATAATAATAATAATAGAATACAACAGCCAGCAAAGTGATCTTGTCTGCTGTGGACTCATCTTGTTTTGTTTCTAATAGTAATAATAATAATAATAATAATAATAATAATAATAATAATAGAATACAACAGCCAGCAAAGTGATCTTGTCTGCTGTGGACTCATCTTGTTGTGTTTATAATAATAATAATAATAATAATAATAATAATAATAATAATAGAATACAACAGCCAGCAAAGTGATCTTGTCTGCTGTGGACTCATCTTGTTGTGTTTCTAATAATAATAATAATAATAATAATAATAATAATAATAATAATAATAATAGAATACAACAGCCAGCAAAGTGATCTTGTCTGCTGTGGACTCATCTTGTTGTGTTTATAATAATAATAATAATAATAATAATAATAATAATAATAATAGAATACAACAGCCAGCAAAGTGATCTTGTCTGCTGTGGACTCATCTTGTTGTGTTTCTAATAGTAATAATAATAATAATAATAATAATAATAATAATAATAATAGAATACAACAGCCAGCAAAGTGATCTTGTCTGCTGTGGACTCATCTTGTTGTGTTTCTAATAATAATAATAATAATAATAATAATAATAATAATAATAGAATACAACAGCCAGCAAAGTGATCTTGTCTGCTGTGGACTCATCTTGTTGTGTTTCTAATAATAATAATAATAATAATAATAATAATAATAATAATAATAGAATACAACAGCCAGCAAAGTGATCTTGTCTGCTGTGGACTCATCTTGTTGTGTTTCTAATAATAATAATAATAATAATAATAATAATAATAATAATAATAGAATACAACAGCCGGCAAAGTGATCTTGTCTGCTGTGGACTCATCTTGTTGTGTTTATAATAATAATAATAATAATAATAATAATAATAATAATAATAATAATAATAGAATACAACAGCCAGCAAAGTGATCTTGTCTGCTGTGGACTCATCTTGTTGTGTTTATAATAATAATAATAATAATAATAATAATAATAATAATAATAATAATAGAATACAACAGCCAGCAAAGTGATCTTGTCTGCTGTGGACTCATCTTGTTGTGTTTATAATAATAATAATAATAATAATAATAATAATAATAATAATAATAGAATACAACAGCCAGCAAAGTGATCTTGTCTGCTGTGGACTCATCTTGTTGTGTTTCTAATAATAATAATAATAATAATAATAATAATAATAATAATAATAATAGAATACAACAGCCAGCAAAGTGTTCTTGTCTGCTGTGGACTCATCTTGTTGTGTTTCTAATAATAATAATAATAATAATAATAATAATAATAGAATACAACAGCCAGCAAAGTGATCTTGTCTGTTGTGGACTCATCTTGTTGTGTTTCTAATAATAATAATAATAATAATAATAATAATAATAATAATAATAATAATAATAGAATACAACAGCCGGCAAAGTGATCTTGTCTGCTGTGGACTCATCTTGTTGTGTTTCTAATAATAATAATAATAATAATAATAATAATAATAATAATAATAGAATACAACAGCCAGCAAAGTGTTCTTGTCTGCTGTGGACTCATCTTGTTGTGTTTATAATAATAATAATAATAATAATAATAATAATAATAATAATAATAGAATACAACAGCCAGCAAAGTGATCTTGTCTGCTGTGGACTCATCTTGTTGTGTTTCTAATAATAATAATAATAATAATAATAATAATAATAATAATAATAATAATAATAGAATACAACAGCCAGCAAAGTGTTCTTGTCTGCTGTGGACTCATCTTGTTGTGTTTCTAATAATAATAATAATAATAATAATAATAATAATAATAATAATAGAATACAACAGCCAGCAAAGTGATCTTGTCTGTTGTGGACTCATCTTGTTGTGTTTCTAATAATAATAATAATAATAATAATAATAATAATAATAATAATAGAATACAACAGCCAGCAAAGTGATCTTGTCTGCTGTGGACTCATCTTGTTGTGTTTCTAATAATAATAATAATAATAATAATAATAATAATAATAATAATAGAATACAACAGCCAGCAAAGTGATCTTGTCTGCTGTGGACTCATCTTGTTGTGTTTCTAATAATAATAATAATAATAATAATAATAATAATAATAATAATAATAATAATAGAATACAACAGCCAGCAAAGTGTTCTTGTCTGCTGTGGACTCATCTTGTTGTGTTTCTAATAATAATAATAATAATAATAATAATAATAATAATAATAGAATACAACAGCCAGCAAAGTGATCTTGTCTGTTGTGGACTCATCTTGTTGTGTTTCTAATAATAATAATAATAATAATAATAATAATAATAATAATAATAGAATACAACAGCCGGCAAAGTGATCTTGTCTGCTGTGGACTCATCTTGTTGTGTTTCTAATAATAATAATAATAATAATAATAATAATAATAATAATAATAGAATACAACAGCCAGCAAAGTGATCTTGTCTGCTGTGCACTCATCTTGTTGTGTTTCTAATAATAATAATAATAATAATAATAATAATAATAATAATAATAATAGAATACAACAGCCAGCAAAGTGTTCTTGTCTGCTGTGGACTCATCTTGTTGTGTTTCTAATAATAATAATAATAATAATAATAATAATAATAATAATAATAATGTATTTATTTATTTGACTTGTATACCGCTACTCCCAATTTGGCTCGGAGCGGTTTACAGCAGTAGATTAAAACAATACAATTAACTTTAAAATACAATAAAAACAAGAACAAACAGAGTCCTGAGTTATTCACCCATCAAAAGCTTGTCAGAAGAGAAAGGTTTTCACAGATTTTCCGAAAAGCAAAGTTGCACAAAGCCAGTCAAGGTGGTCCCAATGGTGATCGGCACACTGGATGCAGTGCCTAAAGACCTTGGCTTGCACTTAAACACAATCAGTGCTGACAAAATTACCATCTGCTAACTGCAAAAGGCCACCTTACTGGGATCTGCATGCATTATTCGCCGATACATCACACAATCCTAGACACTTGGGAAGGGTTCGACGTGTGATGTGTGATCCAATACAACAACCAGCAAAGTGATCTTGTCTGCTGTGGACCCATCTTGTTGTGTTTCAAATAATAATAATAATAATAATAATAATAATAATAATAATAATAGCAAAGACTCTGGCACAAGCCAATCAAGGGGGTCCCAGTGGTAATTGGCACACTGGGTGCAGTGCTTAAAGACCTTGGCCTGCACTTAAACACAATCGTCGCTGACAAAATTACCATCTGCCAACTGCAAAAAGCCAGCTTACTGGGATCCTGATACGTTATTCGCCAATACATCACACAATCCTAGACACTTGGGAAAGGTCTGGCGTGTGATCCAATACAACAACCAGCAAAGTGATCTTGTCTGCTGTGGACTCATCTTGTGATTATTATTATTATTATTATTATTATTATTATTATTATTATTATTTGAAACACAACAAGATGAGTCCACAGCAGACACTCTTCTGGCTGTTGAATTGGATCACACGTCAGACCCTTCCCAAGTGTCTAGGACTGAGTGATGTATCAGCGAATAATGTGTGCAGATTCCAGTAACATGGCCTTTTGAGGCTCGCAGATGGTAATCTTGTCAGTGCCTATTTTGTTTAAGTGCAGGCCAAGGTCTTGAGGCACTGCACCCAGTGTGCCAGTCACCACTGGGACCCCCTTGACTGGCTTGTGCCAGAGTCTTTACAGTTCGATCTTTAGATCCTCCTATTGTGTCAGCTTTTCCAGTTGTTTCTCTGCAATCCTGCTGTCACCTAGGATTGCGACATCGACGATCCATACTTTGTTTTTTAACACAACTGTGAGGTTGTCTGTCTGAATCTGGAAGTCCCAGAGTATCTTGACATGTTCATTCTCTGTAACTTTTTCCGGCTTGTGATCCCACCAGTTCTTTGTCGCAGGCAGATGGTGTTTGTGGCACAAGTTCCAATGAATCACCTGAGCAAGGGTGTTGTGCCTCTGCTTGGAGTCTGTCTGCGCGATCTTCTTGCAGCAGCTGAGAATGGGATTTATTGTTTCATCTGCTTCCTTGCAAAGTCTACACTTGGGATCTGTTGTTGACTTTTCAATTCTGGCTTGGATGGCCTTGGTCCGAATGGCTTGTTCTTGGGCTGCCAGAATCAGGCCCTCCTTGGTCTCCTTTTTCAGAGTTCCATTTGGGAGCCACAGCCATGTTTTTGCTTTGTCCATTTGGCTCTCAATTTTTCCCAGGAACTGTCCAGGGAGAGAGAGCCTTCCTTGGCCAGTTTTCTCTTTCACTCTGAATCGTGTTTTTATGGTATTTATTTATTTATTTAAAAGTTTTGTCTACCGGCCTTCTCACCTCTCTCGAGGGACTCAGACCGGTTTCCAACCATAATATCACAGACAATCAATAAAACATCATAATTCAGTAAAACATTAAAACAGCAATTGCAATCAATAACTACAATGGTCAGTCGTCACACTAAAATCGTTGCTCATCATCCTCTGTCCATATCTCAGGGTGTTGGCTCACTCGTCGAATGCCTGTCTCCATAACCACGTCTTCACCTGTTTCCTAAATGTCAGGATAGACGGGGCGGTTCTGATCTCCAGTGGGAGAGAGTTCCAGAGCCGAGGGGCCACCACCGAGAAGGCCCTGTCCCTCGTCCCCACCAGATGCGCTTGCGAGGCCGGTGGGACTGAGAGCAGGGCCCCTCCAGACGATCTTAACAACCTAGATGGTTCGTAGGGGAGAATACGTTCGGAGAGGTAAACAGGGCCAGAGTCGTTTAGGGCTTTATAGGTTAACAGCAGCACTTTGAATTGTGCTCGGAAGCTAATTGGCAGCCAGTGGAGCTGGCGTAACAGCGGAGTGGTGTGCTCCCTGTACCCAGCACCCGTGAGTAGTCTGGCTGCCGAGCGTTGGACTAGCTGCAGCTTCCGGGCAGTCTTCAGAGGCAACCCCACGTAGAGAGCGTTGCAGTAGTCTATACGGGATGTAACCAAAGCGTGGACCACCGTGGCCAAGTCAGACTTCCAAGGTATGGGTGCAGCTGGCACACAAGTTTTAATTGTGCAAAAGCTCCCCTGACCACCGCCGAAACCTGGGGTTCCAGGCTCAGCGATGAATCAAGGAGAACTCCCAAACTGCGAACCTGCGCCTTCAGGGGGAGTATTTCCTAGAATCATAGAATCAAAGAATCAAAGAGTTGGAAGAGACCTCCTGGGCCATCCAGTCCAACCCCATTCTGCCAAGAAGCAGGAATATTGCATTCAAATCACCCCATCCAGCCTCTGTTTCAAAGCTTCCAAAGAAGGAGCCTCCACCACACTCCAGGGCAGAGAGTTCCACTGCTGAATGGCTCTCACAGTCAGGAAGTTCTTTCTCATGTTCAGATGGAATCTTCTCTCTTGTAGTTTGAAGCCATTGCTCCATTGCGTCGTAGTCTCCAGGGAAGCAGAAAACAAGCTTGCTCCCTCCTCCTCCCTGTGGCTTCCTCTCACATATTTATACATGGCTATCATGTCTCCTCTCAGCCTTCTCTTCTTCAGGCTAAACATGCCCAGTTCCTTAAGCCGCTCCTCATAGGGCTTGTTCACCAGACCTTTGTCTTTTGCACTTTAAGCAGTTTTCTCTGATTGACTTTTCTCAATGTTGGTTCTTGACTGCCTTTCACATATTTATTATTATTATTATTATTATTATTATTTATATAATAATAATAATAATAATAGTATTATTTCAGGTTAATTTCCCCTTATCTGAAAGGTTTGGGACCAGAAGTGTTTCCTATTTCAGAAGTTGGAATCCTTGCATATGCCTCATGAGATATCGTGGAGATGGGACCCCAAGTCGAAGCACAACATTCACTGAGGTTTCATGGCTGTGCTTTGTGAGAGCCTTAAGCAGTTTTCTCTGATTGACTTTTCTCAATGTTGGTTCTTGACTGCCTTTCACATATTTATTATTATTATTATTATTATTATTATTTATATAATAATAATAATAATAATAGTATTATTTCAGGTTAATTTCCCCTTATCTGAAAGGTTTGGGACCAGAAGTGTTTCCTATTTCAGAAGTTGGAATCCTTGCATATGCCTCATGAGATATCGTGGAGATGGGACCCCAAGTCGAAGCACAACATTCACTGAGGTTTCATGGCTGTGCTTTGTGAGAGCCTTAAGCAGTTTTCTCTGATTGACTTTTCTCAATGTTGGTTCTTGACTGCCTTTCACATATTTATTATTATTATTATTATTATTTATATAATAATAATAATAATAATAATAATAATAATAATAATAGTATTATTTCAGGTTAATTTCCCCTTATCCGAAAGGTTTGGGACCAGAAGTGTTTCCTATTTCAGAAATTGGAATCCTTGCCTATGCCTCATGAGATACCGTGGAGATGGGACCCCAAGTCGAAGCACAACATTCACTGAGGTTTCATGGCTGTGCTTTGTGAGAACCGTTTCTTAGGAACCAGCCTCTTTCTCTCCTTCTCATTCATGGGAGCGAGGGGTGAGAACGAGCCCCTGGCACGACTGGCCCAGACAACATGAGCAGAGATCTTTGAGACAAAAGACCGAGCGAGGAAGCAGCCTTCCCCAGGGTCAGTTTGGGATACTTTCCTGCTGGGAAAAACAAAAACACAGAGGAAAGGAGTCTTGGTTTTTTATCACGCAGGGCTTTCAGCAGGGCTGGGAAAGGAACGCTGAACTCCTGCCAGTCGCCGTCCTCCCCATCGGCTGGTCAGCAGGGGTTCTGTTATGCCGTGCGGATGGCTGGGCTTGACGAGGCTTTCAATGCTGACTCTCTCCAAAGGGACGGGGGGAAACATCTTGCAGGGAGCCCACGGCGAAAACAGGATTCAGGGAAACACCTGAGCAGAATTGGCTGCTTTGTGGGAAATCGGAACATCTCTAGGATCAGGGACTTGACAGCCGTGGCCCCGAGGCTCTGGAACAAACTCTTTGAGGATGTGTCATGAGCCGTGCATTCTCCTTTCCACCTGCTACTAAGGAGGCTGTCGAGGTCCTGAACCGGTGCCTGGCCGCTGTGACGGTCTGGATGAGGGTGAACAAATTGAAATTGAATCCAGGCAAGACAGAGGTCCTCCTGGTCAGTCGCAAGGCCGAACAGGGCATAGGGTTACAGGGGTCGCACTCCCCTTGAAGGCGCAGGTTCGCAGCTTGGGTGTGATCTTGGATTCGTCACTGAGCCTGGAACCCCAGGTTTCGGCGGTGACCAGGGGAGCATTTGCACAGTTAAAACTTGTGTGGCAGCTGCGCCCGTACCTTGGGAAGTCTGACTTGGCCACAGTAGTCCACGCTCTGGTTACATCCCGCTTAGACTACTGCAACGCTCTCTACGTGGGGTTGCCTTTGAAGATGGCCCGGAAGCTCCAATTGGTCCAACGTGCGGCAGCCATGATACTAACAGGAGCGGGACGCAGGGAGCATACAACCCCCCTGCTGTGCCAGCTCCACTGGCTGCCGATCTGCTACTGGGCTCAATTCAAGGTGCTGGCATTGGCCTATAAAGCCCTAAACGGTTCTGGCCCAAGATACTTAACTGACCGCCTCTCGGCCTATAAGCCCACGAGGACTTTGAGATCTTCTGGGAAGGCCCCGCTCTCGATCCCGCCTGCTTCACAAGCACGGCTGGCGGGGCCTTCTCGGTGGTGGCTCCTCGGCTGTGGAACACCCTTCCCGTAGACATCAGGCTAGCCCCCTCCCTGTTGATATTCCGCAGGAAGTTAAAGACCTGGGTATTTAAGAAGGCATTTGAACAAGAAGTGTAATGACTGGTAAATTAACCATAGGAATGGAACAACGGAAATGATATTGGATTGTGGATTTGACGATGAGACGACTCAGAATGGCTTTTGTAGTAAAGTTGATGCTGATGAGATGTTTTTGATAATGCTGAATTGTGGATTATTTTACACTATGTTTTGTATTTTGCACCTGTTTTTTATGTTGTACACCGCAATGAGTCGCCCTTGGGCTGAGAATTGCAGTATATAAGCGAAGTAAGTAAGTAAGTAAGTAAATAAATAAATAAATGTCTTTAAGTTGTCGAAGGCTTGCATGGCTGGAATCACTGGGTTGCTGTAGGTTTTTTGGGCAAAATGGCCATGTTCTAGAAGCATTCTCTCCTGACGTTTTGCCTGCATCTATAGGAAGCATCCTCAGAGGTAGTGAGGTTTAGTAGAGAACCATTTCCTTACTGGGTTGTTGTAGGTTTTTCAGGCTATATGGCCATGTTCTGGAAGCATGATCTCCCGATGTTTTGCCTGCATCTATAGCAACCATCCCCAGATGCTTGCCATAGATGCAGGTGAAATGTCAGGAGAGAATGCTCCTAGAACATGGCCATTTTGCCAGAAAAACCTACAGCAACCCAGTGATTCCAGCCATGCAAGCCTTCGACAACACAAAGACATTTATACTTTTCTGCTGGTTTGGGTGTTGGGGCTGATCTAGACAGGTTTAAGCGAGGAAACTTTGGAACTGTCTTTTTAGGATTGAACTTCCTTTAGAACTGTCTTTTTAGGATTGAACTGCCTTTAGAACTGTCTTTTTAGGACTGAACTTCCTTTAGAACTGTCTTTTTAGGATTGAACCTCCTTTAGAACTGTCTTTTTAGGACTGAACTTCCTTTAGAACTGTCTTTTTAGGATTGAACTTCCTTTAGAACTGTCTTTTTAGGATTGAACTGCCTTTAGAACTGTCTTTTTAGGACTGAACTTCCTTTAGAACTGTCTTTTTAGGATTGAACTTCCTTTAGAACTGTCTTTTTAGGATTGAACTTCCTTTAGAACTGTCTTTTTAGGATTGAACTTCCTTTAGAACTGTCTTTTTAGGACTGAACTTCCTTTAGAACTGTCTTTTTAGGATTGAACTTCCTTTAGAACTGTCTTTTTAGGACTGAACTTCCTTTAGAACTGTCTTTTTAGGATTGAACTTCCTTTAGAACTGTCTTTTTAGGATTGAACTGCCTTTAGAACTGTCTTTTTAGGATTGAACTTCCTTTAGAACTGTCTTTTTAGGATTGAACTTCCTTTAGAACTGTCTTTTTAGGATTGAACTGCCTTTAGAACTGTCTTTTTAGGACTGAACTTCCTTTAGAACTGTCTTTTTAGGATTGAACTGCCTTTAGAACTGTCTTTTTAGGATTGAACTTCCTTTAGAACTGTCGTTTTAGGATTGAACTTCCTTTAGAACTGTCTTTTTAGGATTGAACTTCCTTTAGAACTGTCTTTTTAGGATTGAACTGCCTTTAGAACTGTCTTTTTAGGATTGAACTGCCTTTAGAACTGTCTTTTTAGGATTGAACTTCCTTTAGAACTGTCTTTTTAGGATTGAACTTCCTTTAGAACTGTCTTTTTAGGATTGAACTGTCTTTAGAACTGTCTTTTTAGGATTGAACTTCCTTTAGAACTGTCTTTTTAGGATTGAACTGTCTTTAGAACTGTCTTTTTAGGATTGAACTGTCTTTAGAACTGTCTTTAGGATTGAACTTCCTTTAGAACTGTCTTTTTAGGATTGAACTGTCTTTAGAACTGTCTTTTTAGGATTGAACTGCCTTTAGAACTGTCTTTAAAATTGTGAACAGAAGGAACAAACCACTTGCCTCCAGCATTTTAACTGTTGTGAGCTTGATTTTAACGTCTGGAGTCTGACACTAAACCACAATTTCCAAGATTCCATAGCACTGAGTGGTGTTAAACTGCATTAATTCTATAGTGTAGATGCACCCCAAGGCAAAGCTATAATGTAGGGTTTTTTTGTCAATGTTTGTTCAGAGGTGCCTAATTTCACATTGGCCTTCTCTGAGGCTGAAAGAGGGGGACTTCCCTAAGGTCACCTAATGGGTTTCTACGGCCAAGCAGAGATTTGAACCCTGGTTCCTGGAGTCGTAGTCCAATACTCCAACCCTCCAACCATCTTTTCACAATCCTAAAAAGACAGTTCTAAAGACAGTTCAATCCTAAAAAGACAGTTCTAACAGTTCAAGTGTGCAAAGTGACTATGCTGGCTGCCCTCTGCGCTCCCGGAAAAGCTAGAACATGGGACTTACAGTTCATTGGTGCAATTGCTGGGCTTGTCCATTCGATGGCCCTCTTTCAGCAGCTTGAAGAGTTCTTCCACGGGAACCCCCGGATAAGGCGATCCACCCAACGTGAAGATCTCCCACAGCAGAACTCCAAAGGACCACCTATGCAAACACACCCAATGTTAAAAATATATATCTCACGTGGCATACTCTTTTTTTGGATTATTGCAATCTGGCAGACGGTCCAGGGTGACAAAGACAAGGACAAACAGACTGAGAGATACCCTTTACCCTAGAGCTGTGGCGATTTTGAACTCCATGGCTTTGCACAGATGTGGCATCAGGGGATGTGGCGGTGGTTGGCGTGTAGAGGATGGGTGTGTTGTTTTGTGGTGTGTGCTGGGGAAGGAATTTAATTGTGTTGTGCAATAGCACAATGACAATAAAGCTATTCTATTCTATTCTATGGAGAATCATGGGCCTTCTCACACCACCAGTGGTGCCAGATTTTGGATTCCAGATTGTAGATTCCATGGGACTTGCGCAAGGGACCTATAGGCATGTGGCTTACATACCCTGACCCAATTCATGCATGCTCAATTATTTACTTACTGTTTTTATAACCCGCCCTCTCTCACGCAAAGGGGACTCAGAGAGGCTTACAAGTTATATGTATATGCAATAAATTATATTTGTGTGTGTTTGTGCATATATATATATATATATATATATATATATATATATATATAGACACACACACTAGCCATCCCCTGCCACGCGTTGCTGTGGCCCAGTCTATTGATTTGGAAAATAAAATAGTGAGAAAGTGTTGGTTTCTAATCTATGTCATGTCTTGATGCTTGTGGGTAAACAGTATTTCTTGCTGTATTGTCGAAGGCTTTCATGGCCGGAATCACTCAGTTCTTGTGGGTTTTTTCGGGCTATATGGCCATGTTCTAGAGGCATTTCTCCTGACGTTTCGCCTGCATCTATGGCAAGCATCCTCAGAGGTAGAGGTCTGTTGGAATTAGGACAATGGGTTTATATATCTGTGGAATGGCTGGGGTGGGGCAAGGAGCTCTTCCCTGCTGCAGTTAGGTGTGAATGTTTAGCTAATCACCTTCATTAGCATTTGAAGGCCTGCCTGAACCTGGGAAAATCTGTTGCTGGGAGGTGTTAATCTGTGCCTGGTTTCTTCCTCTCTGTTGTTTTGCTGTTATAATTTTAGAGTTTTTTAATACTGGTAGCCAGATTTTGTTCATGTTCATGGTCTCTTCCTTTCTGTTGAAATTGTCCACATGCTTGTGGATTTCAATGCCTTCTCTGTGTAGTCTGACATGGTGGTTGTTTGTGTGGTCCAGCATTTCTGTATTTCTTGCTGTTTCTTTGTCAGCGTTGATGTGGAGAGTTGTCTGGTTTGCCTACCCTAGAACATGCAGCATATCATTGCCCTTCTTTAGGGGTCCCTTTCAAATCTATGATACTATATCTCTCTCTGTGTGTGAATCATATCTATCTATCTCTATGGCTGGATGGCTCTTTGTCAGGAGGGCTTTGATTACATTTTCTTGCCCTGATGAAGGGAGTTGGATTGGATGGCCTTAAGTATTTTCTGTTGCTCATGCATAGGGGTTCTGTGTGGGAAGTTTGCCCCGATTCTGTCGTTTGTGGGGTTCAGAACGCTCTTTGAGTGTAGGTGAACTATGAATCCCAGTGACTACAACTCCAAAATGTCAAGGTCTATTTCCCCCAAACTCCATCTGTGTTCATATTTGGGCGTATTGAGTACTTGTGCCAAGTTTGGTCCAGATCCATCATTGGGTTCACCTACATCCACAGTGCTCTTTGGATGTAGGTGAACTACAACTCCCAAACTCAAGGTCAGTGCCCACCAAACCCTTCCAATACTTTCTGTTGTTCATGGGAGTCCTGTGTGCCAAGTTTGGTTCAATGCCATCATTGGTGGAGTTCAGAATGCTCTTTGATTGTAGGTGAACTATAAATCCCAGCAACTACAACTCCCAAATGACAAAATCATAATTTTTGAGTGATGGTTACTCCTTGTGTTGTGAGATGTTTGGTTGCCAAATTTGGTGTGATTTCGTTCATTGGTTCTTTTGTTTTTAAGGTACTCATTATGCACAGAGCATATGGTGCGGCTTACATGAGGCCGAGCCCAAATACAACAATACAAGCAATAAAACAACTACACAAGTAATTAAAATTAAAAAAAAAACATAGATAATAAAATATACAACATTAGCAATACGACAACACACAATTAAAAACAGTGGGAAGGCCAAATGTAAAGTTAAAATTGGAAGAGATACTGGGACATGAACGTGAAGGTGATAGTGGTGTTTGTGGAAGGGCATTCATATATGCATGTGCATGAATGTGCACATGTGCATATGTGTATGAGTGTATGTGTATATGTATACATCGTGTATTTTGGGGTATTTAAGTCTTTTCCGCTGGGGGTTTGTGTGTGTATGTTTATGGGTGATGGACACTCATTGGACTGTTAGGTGTACTGTGTCCAAATTTCATGTCAATTCATCCAGTTGTTTTTGAGTTACGTTAATTCCACAAACAAACATTACATTTTTATTTATATAGATGATGATGATGATGATGATGATGATACTCCACTTTGGCAGAAAAAATGAAATGCAAAGATGCAGAATGGGGGACAATGATGCCTGGCTCGAGAGCAGTACGTGTGAAAAAGATCTTGGAGTCCTCGTGGGGAGGAAGGGGAACATGAGCCAGGAATGTGATGTGGCGGCAAAAAAGCCAATGGGATTTTGGCCTGCATCAAGAGGAGCCTAGTGTCTAGATCTAGGGAAGTCATGCTCCCCATGCTCTATTCTGCTTTGGTTAGACCACACCTGGAATATTGTGTCCAATTTTGGGCACCACAATTCAAGAGAGGTATTGACAAGCTGGAATGTGTCCAGAGGAGGGCGACTCAAATGATCAAGGGGTTGGAGAACAAGCCCTATGAGGAGTGGCTTAAGGAGCTGGGCATGTTTAGCCTGAAGAAGAGAAGGCTGAGAGGAGATATGATGAGGGCCATGGATAAATATGTGAGAGGAAGCCACAGGGAGGAGGAGGGAGCAAGCTTCCTTTCTGCTTCCTTGGAGACTAGGACGCAATGGAGGAATGGCTTCAAACTACAAGAGAGGAGATTCCATCTGAACATGAGGAAGAACTTCCTGACTGTGAGAGCCGTTCAGCAGTGGAACTCTCTGCCCCGGAGTGTGGTGGAGGCTCCTTCTTTGGAAGCTTTGAAGCAGAGGCTGGATGGCCATCTGTCAGGGGTGATTTGAATGCAATATTCCTGCTTCTTGGCAGAATGGGGTTGGACTGGATGATGGCCCAGGAGGTCTCTTCCAACTCTAGGATTCTAGGATTCTATGACTCTAAGAACTTCCTGACAGTGAGAGCCGTTCAGCAGTGGAACTCTCTGCCCGGAGTGTGGTGGAGGCTCCTTCTTTGGAAGCTTTGAAGCAGAGGCTGGATGGCCATCTGTCAGGGGTGATTTGAATGCAATATTCCTGCTTCTTGGCAGAATGGGGTTGGACTGGATGATGGCCCAGGAGGTCTCTTCCAACTCTAGGATTCTAGGATTCTATGACTCTAAGAACTTCCTGACAGTGAGAGCCGTTCAGCAGTGGAACTCTCTGCCCGGAGTGTGGTGGAGGCTCCTTCTTTGGAAGCTTTGAAGCAGAGGCTGGATGGCCATCTGTCAGGGGTGATTTGAATGCAATATTCCTGCTTCTTGGCAGAATGGGGTTGGACTGGATGATGGCCCAGGAGGTCTCTTCCAACTCTAGGATTCTAGGATTCTATGACTCTAAGAACTTCCTGACAGTGAGAGCCGTTCAGCAGTGGAACTCTCTGCCCGGAGTGTGGTGGAGGCTCCTTCTTTGGAAGCTTTGAAGCAGAGGCTGGATGGCCATCTGTCAGGGGTGATTTGAATGCAATATTCCTGCTTCTTGGCAGAATGGGGTTGGACTGGATGATGGCCCAGGAGGTCTCTTCCAACTCTAGGATTCTAGGATTCTATGACTCTAAGAACTTCCTGACAGTGAGAGCCGTTCAGCAGTGGAACTCTCTGCCCGGAGTGTGGTGGAGGCTCCTTCTTTGGAAGCTTTGAAGCAGAGGCTGGATGGCCATCTGTCAGGGGTGATTTGAATGCAATATTCCTGCTTCTTGGCAGAATGGGGTTGGACTGGATGATGGCCCAGGAGGTCTCTTCCAACTCTAGGATTCTAGGATTCTATGACTCTAAGAACTTCCTGACAGTGAGAGCCGTTCAGCAGTGGAACTCTCTGCCCGGAGTGTGGTGGAGGCTCCTTCTTTGGAAGCTTTGAAGCAGAGGCTGGATGGCCATCTGTCAGGGGTGATTTGAATGCAATATTCCTGCTTCTTGGCAGAATGGGGTTGGACTGGATGATGGCCCAGGAGGTCTCTTCCAACTCTAGGATTCTAGGATTCTATGACTCTAAGAACTTCCTGACAGTGAGAGCCGTTCAGCAGTGGAACTCTCTGCCCGGAGTGT
The DNA here is from genome assembly GCF_037176765.1 of Anolis sagrei. Taxonomy (NCBI): domain Eukaryota; kingdom Metazoa; phylum Chordata; class Lepidosauria; order Squamata; family Anolidae; genus Anolis; species Anolis sagrei. The sequence goes on from NC_090027.1 coordinate 2,127,549, forward strand.
GGTGGAGGCTCCTTCTTTGGAAGCTTTGAAGCAGAGGCTGGATGGCCATCTGTCAGGGGTGATTTGAATGCAATATTCCTGCTTCTTGGCAGAATGGGGTTGGACTGGATGATGGCCCAGGAGGTCTCTTCCAACTCTAGGATTCTAGGATTCTATGACTCTAAGAACTTCCTGACAGTGAGAGCCGTTCAGCAGTGGAACTCTCTGCCCGGAGTGTGGTGGAGGCTCCTTCTTTGGAAGCTTTGAAGCAGAGGCTGGATGGCCATCTGTCAGGGGTGATTTGAATGCAATATTCCTGCTTCTTGGCAGAATGGGGTTGGACTGGATGATGGCCCAGGAGGTCTCTTCCAACTCTAGGATTCTAGGATTCTATGACTCTAAGAACTTCCTGACAGTGAGAGCCGTTCAGCAGTGGAACTCTCTGCCCGGAGTGTGGTGGAGGCTCCTTCTTTGGAAGCTTTGAAGCAGAGGCTGGATGGCCATCTGTCAGGGGTGATTTGAATGCAATATTCCTGCTTCTTGGCAGAATGGGGTTGGACTGGATGATGGCCCAGGAGGTCTCTTCCAACTCTAGGATTCTAGGATTCTATGACTCTAAGAACTTCCTGACAGTGAGAGCCGTTCAGCAGTGGAACTCTCTGCCCGGAGTGTGGTGGAGGCTCCTTCTTTGGAAGCTTTGAAGCAGAGGCTGGATGGCCATCTGTCAGGGGTGATTTGAATGCAATATTCCTGCTTCTTGGCAGAATAGGGTTGGACTGGATGGCCCAGGAGGTCTCTTCCAACTCTTGGATTCTATGATTCTATGATGATGATGATGATGATTATTATTATTATTTGTCGTGTCAGGAGCGACTTGAGAAACTGTATATATTATTAGCATAGCTCCCAACTGATGGCACAAGTGGAATGTCATAAAGGCAATAATATGCCGCACTCCAGCACTATTAACCACAGCATATTATTATTATTAATTATTATTATTAACTTTATTTGTACCCCGCTAGCATCTCCTGAAGGACTCGATACGGCTTACAGAGGCCAAGGCCTCAATACACAACATAACAATACACAACCTAAAGCAAATTAAAAACAATTAAAGCAATATTAAACAATAAACAATACACCAAGACACAATAAATCTGGACCGGGCCAGAGTAATGAGTACAAGGTTAAAAGTGCTGATGTGACAGGTGGTATATAAGGATTATAGGGCAAGTGCAGTGTGCAGTGTGCGGCAATCTTAGTTCTAATAAAGTGCTTCTGGGACTTGGTATTGGAGGTTTCCTAATCTGGGAAGGCACATCGGAACAGCCAGGTCTTCAAGTTCATCCTAAAGACTCCCAACGTAGGGGCCTGTCTAAGATCTTTGGGGAGGGTGTTCCAGAGTCGGGGGGCCACCACAGAAAAGGCCCTGTCTCGAATCCCCACCAGACGCGCTTGCGACGCAGGCGGAATCACGAGCAGGGCCTCTCCAGATGATGTCTAAGATCTTTGGGGAGGGTGTTCCAGAGTCGGGGGGCCACCACGGAAGAGGCCCTGTCTCGTGTCCCCACCAAACGTGCCTGCGACACAGACGGAATCACGAGCAGGGCCTCTCCAGATGAACGTAGTGAACGCGTGGGTTCGTAGACGGAGATGCGGTCACGCAGGTAGGCTGGTCCCAAACCGTTCAGGGCTTTGTAGGTAAGCACCTGCACCTTAAATTGGGCTTGGAAGATAAACGGCAGCCAGTGGAGCTCCTTGAACAGGAGGGTTGACCTCTCTCTGTAATGAGCCCCAGTTAACATCCTGGCTGCTGCCCGTTGGACCAGTTGAAATTTCCGAGCTGTTTTCAAGGGCAGCCCCACGTAGAGTGCATTACAGTAGTCCAATTTAGAGGTGACCAAGGCATGGACCACCCCTCTGCGTAGAGGTGGCACCTAACTCCAAAACTCCGGATGACCTCTCCCAGCAGTTTCATGTAGATGTTAAAGAGCATGGGAGACAGAATAGAACCTTGCAGGTCCCCACAGGTCAAAGGCCAGGGGTCCGAGCAGGCGTCTCCCAGCTTCACCATCTGGGATCGGCCCTCCAGGAAGGATGAGTCCCAATCCATTTAGGGCTTTGTAGGTAAGCACCTGCACCTTGAATTGGGCCCGGAAAATGAATGGCAGCCAATGGAGCTCCTTGAACAGGAGGGTTGACCTCTCTCTGGAAGGGGCCCCAGTTAACATCCTGGCCGCTGCCCGTTGGACCAGTTGAAATTTCCGAGCTGTTTTCAAGGGCAGCCCCACGTAGAGCGCATTGCAGTAGTCCAGTCTGGAGGTGAGCAAGGCATGGACCACCCCGGCCAGATCAGCCTTCGCGAAGTACGGTCGCAGTTGGCGCACGAGTCTCAATTGTGCGAAAGCCCTCCTGGACACCGCCGACACCTGAGCTTCAAGAGTAAGTGATGAATCCAAGAGGACTCCCAGACTGCGGACCTGTGGTTTCAGGGGGAGTGTAACCCCGTCCAACACAGGTTGCCACCCTATACCTTGATCAGGTTTACGATTGACCAGGAGGACCTCTGTCTTGTCAGGATTGATCTTCCGCTTGTTCTCTCTCATCCAGATAGCCACAGCGGTCAAGCACTCGTCCAGCACCCGAGAGGCCTCCTTGGAGTTGGGTGGGAAAGAGTAGTAGAGTTGAGCGTCATCTGTGTAGAGAAGGCACCCAACTCCAAAACTCCGGATGACCTCTCCCAGCGGTTTCATGTAGATGTTAAAGAGCACGGGAGACAGAATGGAGCCTTGCGGGACCCCACAGGTCAATGGCCAGGGGTCCGAGCAGGCGTCTCCCAGCTTCACCATCTGGGATCGACCCTCCAGGAAGGATCAGAGCCACGACAGAACCGTGCCCTCGAGACCCATCCCAGAGAGATGACCCAGAAGGATACCATGATCGATGGTATCGAAAGCCACTGAGATGTCCAAGAATCATAGAATCATAGAATCAAAGAGTTGGAAGAGACCTCCTGGGCCATCCAGTCCAACCCCATTCTGCCAAGAAGCAGGAATATTGCATTCAAATCACCCCTGACAGATGGCCATCCAGCCTCATAGAATTCAAGAGTTGGAAGAGACCTCCTGGGCCATCCAGTCCAACCCCATTCTGCCAAGAAGCAGGAATATTGCATTTAAATCACCCCTGACAGATGGCCATCCAGCCTCTGTTTAAAAGCTTCCAAAGAAGGAGCCTCCACCACACTCCAGAGCAGAGAGTTCCACTGCTGAACGGCTCTCACAGTCAGGAAGTTCTTCCTCATGTTCAGATGGAATCTCCTCTCTTGTAGTTTGAAGCCATTGTTCCATTGCGTCCTAGTCTCCAAGGAAGCAGAAAACAAGCTTGCTCCCTCCTCCTCCCTGTGGCTTCCTCTCACATATTTATACATGGCTATCATATCCCTTCTCAGCCTTCTCTTCTTCAGGCTAAACATGCCCAGCTCCTTAAGCCGCTCCTCATAGGGCTTGTTCTCCAGACCCTTGATCATTTTAGTCGCCTTCTCTGGACACATTCCAGCTTGTCAATATCTCTCTTGAATTGTGGTGCCCAGAATTGGACACAATATTCCAGGTAAAGTGGTCTAACCAAAGCGGAATAGAGCATGGGGAGCATGACTTCCCTGGATCTAGACCCTAGGCTCCTATTAATGCAGGCCAAAATCCCATTGGCTTTTTTTGCCGCCACTTCACATTCCTGGCTCATGTTTAACTTGTTGTCCACGAGGAAAAGATCTTTTTCACACGTACTGCTCTCAAGCCAGGCCTCATTGTCCCCCATTCTGTATCTTTGCATTTCGTTTTTCCTGCCAAAGTGGAGTATCTTGCATTTGTCACTGTTGAACTTCATTTTGCTAGTTTTGCCCAATCATCTCTCTAATCTGTCAAGGTAATTTTGAGTCCTGCTCCTGTCCTCTGGAGTCTTGGCTCTCCCTCCCAATTTGGTGTCGTCTGCAAACTTGATGACCCTGCCTTCTAGCCCTTCATCCAAGTCAAGGACAGAACCCACCTGATGGCACTCCACTCCTCACTTCTTTCCAGGATGAAAATTCATTCTACAGAGTAGATGCACCTATAGATGCAGAAAAGCTCCTTTGCTCCATCTTCTCTTTTATAATAACCCCTCTTTAAAGGTTTTTATAGCAGAAGACGGGAAAAGACGCTTCCAACCCAGAGCTCATAACTCACAAAAGAGAAAATTGGACGGGCAATAAAGTCGGAGCCCGGAGCGGCGTGGACGCGGTGCTTGCCAGCGAGCTGAACACTGGGCTTGAAATACGGTTCCTGCTTCAGGTAATTAGCATTTCATTACGCTAAGATGGATCGCATATGGTCTATTTCACCAGTGGGAATAATACCCGGCCTGCCAAGCTTAATTGGAGATGCCAGGGGGCAAAAGGGGGCGGCTACCTGGGAAGTGGAGGAGAAACAAAGGACGCCATGGAAAATCAGGTAAGGAAGCCCATAAACGGAGGAAGACTCCAGGCAGGAGCCGGAAGCAGAGGAGTCCACGGGAAGGTTTAACATTTTGCAGCTTAACTGCAGCAAAATCCCAGCAAGGCACTTTGAGAAAAGGATGCTGGGAAGATGAAACCAAGGCAGGACCCTTTATCCGACCCCCAAATCAGCCCCTCCCCCCAAATACCATACAGTTTGGGTGTCCTCCTGGCAGAGGCGGCCCTAGGTAATTTTCAACGGTAAGCAAACAGTATTTTGGCGCCCCCCCCCCAACCAATCATTGATATATATTTTCTGTTCGTCGTGGGAGTTCTGTGTGCCATATTTGGTTCAATTCCATCATTGGTGGAGTTCAGAATGCTCTTTGATTGTAGGTGAACTATACATCCCAGTAACTACAACTTGCATATGTCAAGGTCTATTTTCCCTGCCATATTTGGTTCAATTCCATCATTGGTGGAGTTCAGAATGCTCTTTGATTGTAGGTGAACTATACATCCCAGTAACTACAACTTGCATATGTCAAGGTCTATTTTCCCTGCCATATTTGGTTCAATTCCATCATTGGTGGAGTTCAGAATGCTCTTTGATTGTAGGTGAACTATACATCCCAGTAATAGTTCACGCTGCATTTGCTCCCTTGCCTGGCCCGCTTTGGGTCCGGAGATGTGCCTGAAGACCATGTGCACCAAAAGTCACCTCTTCTCCTGACTTTCTCCTCAGCCATTGGGACCGAGAGAGAGAGAGAGAGAGAGAGAGAGAGAGAGGTGGAGATGCCCACCTTTCCTGAAGGTAGGCGCAAAAACAAAGGAGGGAGCGGAGGTGGGAGATACCTCCAGCCAGAGGGTCTCTCTCTCTCTCTCTCTTGGTCGCCTCTTCTCCTGAGTTTCTCCTCAGCCATTGGGACCAAGAGAGAGAGAGAGAGAGAGAGAGAGAGAGAGAGAGAGGTGGAGATGCCCACCTTTCCTGAAGGTAGGTGCAAAAACAAAGGAGGGAGTGGAGGTGGGAGATACCTCCAGCCAGAGGGTCTCTCTCTCTCTCTCTCTTGGTCGCCTCTTCTCCTGAGTTTCTCCTCAGCCATTGGGACCAAGAGAGAGAGAGAGAGAGAGAGAGGTGGAGATGCCCACCTTTCCTGAAGGTAGGCGCAAAAACAAAGGAGGGAGCGGAGGTGGGAGATACCTCCAGCCGGAGGGGCGCTCTCTCTCTCTCTCTCTCTGTCTCTCTTGATTGGTCCCAATGGCTGAAGAGAAAGTCAGGAGAAGAGGCGACTTCTGGTGCACACGCTGGGGTCTTCAGACACACCTCCGGACCCGAAGTGGGCCAGGTACGGCGGCTCCGCCCCTTGGCCCACCCGCGGATTGGGGAGAGGAGAGGAGGCGGGTGGAGTGCCGGGGGATCAGGAAAGGGAGCCGATCATGGGGAAGGGATCAAAGGTGGAGAACGATTGAGCGCCGGCTCTGCTTGTGCACCCAGTGGCCAGGTGGAGCAGGAACGAGAGGGACTAGGTGAGGCTCAATAGCCTGGCCCCTTTGGGAAGAGAATCACCCGGCAGCGAGGCAAGAAAGCCGAGGCTCCCCCCGGACTGCTAGGGCTGTTGTGAGCAGAGGGGACGCTCCTCAAGTGGCGGTCGAGGGGCATTTACAGAGGCGCCTCTGCGCCCCTGGCAAAAAAAGTGTTCTGCGACCGCTTACTTCGCGTAATGGACGAGCCGCCCCTGCCTCCTGGATTCATCGCTTACACTTGAAGCTCAAGCGTTGGTGGTGGCCGGGAGGGCTTTTGCACAACTGAGACTCGTGCGCCAACTGCGACCGCTATTATTGCTTTTATTCCATTTATTTATGTATTGTTATTATTACATTGATTATTTTTCTGTATTGATTATTCTTACATTGATTATTTTGCTCTATTTATTTTTATTATTTCACTCTCTTTATTGGTGTTGCTATTATTACATTTATATATGTAATTTATATATCTGTGGAATAATGTCCAGGGTGGGAGAAAGAACTCTTGTCTGTATGAATATTGCAATTGGCCACCTTGAGTAGCATCGAATGGCCTTGCAGCTTCAAAGCCTGGCTGCTTCCTGCCTGGACAAATCCTTTGTCGGGAGGTGTTAGCTAGCCCTGATTGTTTCCTGTCTGGAATTCACTTGTTTTCTGAGTGTTCCAGGATGGAAACAATCAGGGCCAGCTAACACCTCCCAATTTATTTATTGCAATTGGCCACCTTGAGTAGCATCGAATGGCATTGCAGCTTCAAAGCCTGGCTGCTTCCTGCCTGGAGAAATCCTTTGTCGGGAGGTGTTAGCTAGCCCTGATTGTTTCCTGTCTGGAATTCCCTTGTTTTCTGAGTGTTCCAGGCTGGAAACAATCAGGGCCAGCTAACACCTCCCAATTTATTTATTGCAATTGGCCACCTTGAGTAGCATCAAATGGCCTTGCAGCTTCAAAGCCTGGCTGCTTCCTCCCTGGGGGAATCATTTGTCGGGAGGTGTTAGCTAGCCCTGATTGTTTCCTGTCTGGAATTCCCTTGTTGTCTGAGTGTTCCAGGCTGGAAACAATCAGGGCCAGCTAACACCTCCCAATTTATTTATTGCAATTGGCCACCTTGAGTAGCATCGAATGGCCTTGCAGCTTCAAAGACTGGCTGCTTCCTCCCTGGGGGAATCCTTCGTTGGGAGGTGTTAGCTAGCCCTGATTGTTTCCTGTCTGAAATTCCACTGTTTTCTGAGCGTTCCAGGCTGGAAACAATCAGGGCCAGCTAACACCTCCCAATTTATTTATTGCAATTGGCCACCTTGAGTAGCATCAAATGGCCTTACAGCTTCAAAGCCTGGCTGCTTCCTCCCTGGGGGAATCCTTCGTTGGGAGGTGTTAGCTAGCCCTGATTGTTTCCTGTCTGGAATTCCCTTGTTTTCTGAGTGTTCCAGGCTGGAAACAATCAGGGCCAGCGAACACCTCCCAATTTATTTATGTATTTATTTGCAGTATTTATATTCCACCCTTCTCACCCTGCAGGGGACTCAGGACAGATTACAATGTACACACACATGGCAAACATTCAATGTCATAGACACACAACATATATAGAGAGACACTCAGAGGCTATTTAACATTCCAGCTTCTGGCCACCAGGGGAGCTGTCGCTTCCTCATTCTTTGCATACTTGCATACTTCCTGGAGATTTTTATGGCCTTGTAAATCAGCTAATTTAGCTTCCTTTAGCTTCTTTTAGGAACCTAATTTTCCTACCTGACAGATGCAACTGCCTTTTGGATTGCAAAGCTCCACTGGCTGCCAATTAGCTTCCGAGCACAATTCAAAGTGCTGGTGTTAACCTATAAAGCCCTAAACGACTCCGGCCCTGTTTACCTCTCCGAACGTATTCTCCCCTATGAACCATCAAGACCACTAAGATCGTCTGGAGAGGCCCTGCTCTTGGTCCCACCGGCCTCGCAAGCGCGCCTAGTGGGGACGAGGGACAGGGCCTTCTCGGTGGTGGCCCCTCGACTCTAGAACTCTCTCCCACCGGAGATCAGAACTGCTCCTTCTATCCTGACATTCAGGAAGCAGGTGAAGACGTGGTTATGGAGACAGGCATTCGACGAGTGAGCCAACACCCTGAGATATGGATGGAGAATGAGGAGCAACGATTTTAGTGTGACGACTGATCATTGTAGTTATTGATTGTAATTGCTGTTTTAATGTTTTATTGTAATATGTATTATGATGTTTTATTGACTGTATGTGATATTATGGTTGGAAACCGGTCTGAGTCCCTCAAGAGAGGTGAGAAGGTCGGTATACAAAACTTTCAAATAAATAAATAAATAAATAAAGGTCGACAACAAGCTACACAATTTTGGTCGGGAGCTCACTCCGACCCAGCTTGTCTTCGAACTCATGACCTTTCGGTCAGTTGGGATCTTAATGCAGCTGATTCCCAGCCAGCTGCGGCACAATCCCGGTGCAGTCCCAACAAAGGATTCCCCCAGGAAGGAAGCAAACAGTCTGGAAAAACTCACAGCAACACATTGATTCTGGCCATGAAAACTTTCGACAACACAATCTTATTATAAGTGAACATGGAGTACTTACACGTCACTCTGATGAGTATATATCCTGTCAAACAAAGCCTCAGGGGCCATCCATTTGACCGGCAAACGACCCTGAAATACAGGAAAAGCCAGAGCATCAATCCAATGTCATAAAGAAAAGAAGAACACAAGGGAGACATGCGTCAAACCATCACACCCAATTATGAACACATTGCTAAGCAAAAAGAAACTTGTTGTCAAAGGCTTTCATGGCCAGAGTCACTGGGTTCCTGTCTGGCCATGTTCCAGAAGCATTCTCTCCTGATGTTTTCCCCACATCTATGGCAGGCATCCTCAGAGGTTGTGAGGTCTGTTGGAAACGAGGCAAATGGGGTTTATATATCCGAAGTGGGAGAAAGAACTCTTGTCTGTTGGAGGCAAGTGTGAATGTTGCAATTGCCCACCTTGATTAGCATTGAATAGCCTTACAGCTCCAAAGCCTGGCTGCTTCCTGCCTAGGGGAATCCTTAGCTGGGAAGTGTTAGCTGGCCCTGATTATTTCCAGTCTGGAATTCCACTGTTTTCTGAGTGTTCCAGGCAGGAAACTATCAGGGCCAACTAACACCTCCCAACAAAGGAGTTCCTCATGCAGGTTTTGAAGCTGCAAGGCTATTCAGTGCTTATCAAGGTGGCCAATTGCAACATTCACACTTGCCTCCAACAGACAAGTGTTCTTTCTCCCACCCTGGACCTTCCACAGCCAGGCTTTGAAGCTGCAAGGCTATTTCAATGCTAACCAAGCTGGCCAATTGGAACATTCACACTTGCTTCCAACAGACAAGCATTCTTTCTCCCACCCTCAAACTTTTACAGCCAGGCTTTGAAGCTACAAGGCCATTCAACACTAATTAAGGTGGCCAGTTGCAACATTCACACTTGCCTCCACCTTTTACAGCCAAGCATTGAAGCTGCAAGGCCATTAAATGCCTATCAAGCTGGCCAACTGCAACATTCACACTTGCCTCCAACAGACGAGTTCTTTCTCCCACCCTGGACCCTGGACCTTCCACAGCAAGGCTTTGAAGCTGCAAAGCCATTCAATGCTAATCAAGGTGACCAACTGCAGCATTCACACTTGCCTCCAACAGACAAGAGTTCTTTCTCCCACCCTGGACCTTCCACAGCCAGGCTTTGAAGCTGCAAGGCCATTCAATGCTAATCAAGATGGCCAACTGCAACATTCACACTTGTCTCCAACAGACAAGAGTTTTTTTCTCCCACTCTGGACCTTCTACAGCCAGGCTTTGAAGCTGCAAGGCCATTCAATTCTAGTCAAGGTGGCCAATTGCAGCATTCAGACTTGCATCCAACAGACAAGAGTTCTTTCTCCCACCCTGGACCTTCTACAGCCAGGCTTTGCAGCTGCAAGGTCATTCAATGCTAATCAAGGTGGCCAATTGCAACATTCACACTTGCCTCCAACAGACAAGAGTTTTTTCTCCCACCCTGGACCTTCCAGCAGCCAGGCTTTGAAGCTGCAAGGCCATTCAATGCTAATCAAGGTGGACAAGTGAAACATTCACACTTGCCTCCAACAGACAGGAGTTCTTTCTCCCACCCTGGACATCATTCCACAGATATATCAACCCCACTTGCCTAGTTTCCAACAGACCTCACAACCTCTGCCATAGATGTGGATGAAATGTCAGGAGAGAATGCTTCTGGAACATGGCTGGACAGCTTGGAAAACTCACAGCAACCCAGTGATTCTGGTTATGAAAGCCTTCGACAACACATTGCACATGGCGCGTTCTTCCCAACTCTGTTAGGACTGATATGTATCTCCATAAGAATGCCTTTGAATCACTAATTCAGGACGGAAAGGGCACTTAGTGCGAGACTAGTCTCATACTTAAGAGAATTCGTTATATTCCCCCCCCCCCCCATGAACCCCTCCCTATGCCTTAATCAATTTAAACATTTGATATGACAGAGCCGGCATGACATCAGATTGCGGGAAGACCTCTTTCCATCCATTTCAATGCGGTGCTTTCATTGCGTCTGGCTTAAGGCCAGAAAGAAACCTCTGAGATTGAATCAATGCATTTACTTCTTTGGCACCAAAGTCTCTTTATTCACTCTGATTTTAATACCTGCCTCAAGAGGCCACCTTCAGTCTTCTCTGGAGAGAAGCCATGCAAAAAGATACACATGTGCACACTGGACGAGCATGTGTACTCCATGCTAAGGATGCCTGGGAGTTGTAGTTTGGTGAGGTATCAACGTTCTTTGGTAGAGAAGGCAAAAGAGATAAAAAGCCTCCCATGATTCCATAGTATTGAGTCACGAGAGTTCAAGTGGTGCCATCAGTGTTTAACATTTACACAAAGATATAGAATGGGGGACGATGCCTGGCTCGAGAGCAGTACGTGTGAAAAAGATCTTGGAGTCCTCGTGGACAACAAGTTAAACATGAGCCAGGAATGTGATGTGGCGGCAAAAAAAGCCAATGGGATGTTGGCCTGCATCAATAGGAGCCTAGTGTCTAGATCTAAGGAAGTAATGCTCCCCATGCTCTATTCTGCTTTGGTTAGACCACACCTGGAATATTGTGTCCGATTCTGGGCACCACAATTCAAGAGAGATATTGACAAGCTGGAATGCGTCCAGAGGAGGGCGACTCAAATGATCTAGGGTCTGGAGAACAAGCCCTATGAGGAGCGGCTTAGGGAACTGGGCATGTTTAGCCTGAAGAAGAGAAGGCTGAGAGGAGGCATGATGAGGACCATGTATAAATATGTGAGAGGAAGCCACAGGGAGGAGGGAGCAAGCTTGTTTTCTGCTTCCTTGGAGACCAGGAAGCAATGGAAGAATGGCTTCAAACTACAAGAGAGGAGATTCCATCTGAACATTAGGAAGAACTTCCTGACTGTGAGAGCCGTTCAGCAGTGGAACTCTCTGCCCCGGAGTGTGGTGGAGGCTCCTTCTTTGGAAGCTTTTAAGCAGAGGCTGGATGGCCATCTGTCAGGGGTGATTTGAATGCAATATTCCTGCTTCTTGGCAGAATGGGGTTGGACTGGATGGCCCAGGAGGTCTCTTCCAACTCTTTGATTCTATGATTCTATGAAATGATCAGCCACTGCCTGAAGGGACAGAGAGTTTCATCTATGCTGATGATCATGCCATCACCACCCAAGCTCTTTGCTCTACGTGGGGTTGCCTTTGAAGACAGCCCGGAAGCTCCAATGAGTCCAACGGGCGGCAGCCATGATACTAACAGGAGCGGAGCGCAGGGAGCATACAACTCCTCTGCTGCACCAGCTCCACTGGCTGCCGATCTGCTACCGGGCTCAATTCAAAGTGCTGGCGTTGGCCTTTAAAGCCCTAAATGGTTCTGGCCCAACTTATCTATCCGAACGTATCTCGGCCTATCAGCCCACCAGGACCCTAAGATCTTCTGGGGAGGCCTTGCTCTCTATCCCGCCGGCTTCACAGGTGTGGCTGGCGGGAACGAGAGACAGGGCCTTTTCTGTGGTGGCCCCCCGGCTTTGGAACACCCTCCCCATAGAGGTACGATCAGCCCCTTCGCTGATGGTGTTTCGAAAAAGATTGAAGACATGGATGTTTGAACAAGCATTCGGTTAATCCGGTGCAATGAATTTTGATGATTTAAAGGATTGGTAATCATGGACGATGAATTTGGATTGCGATTCCAGTTACGAGATGCATTTGGATTGTTATTGGTGGCCCAATAATTTGTACTGTATATGTGTTTTTTACGCTTTTTATGCTTTTAAACTGAATATTGTTGTTCTTTGTAGTGTTGTAAACCGCATTGAGTTGCCGATTTAGGCTGAGAAATAGCGGTATACAAGCGCAGCAATAAATAAATAAACAAACAAACAAATAAATAAATAAATAAACAAATAAATAAATAAATTTGGTGTACTATCAGTCATTTTAATTAACTATGCTCAAGCTAAACATTTATGCTGTATGACTGATTTCTCAAGGCAAGGGTGTTCATTCACCCAAGCAGAGAGCTTGGAAATGGCTGAGCAGATGCTCTCCGAAGCTTTAGGTCTTGACAGATTAGAATCTTGACAGATTAGAATCTTGACAGATTAGAGAGATGGGCCAAAACTAACAAAATGAAGTTCAACAGTGACAAATGCAAGATACTCCACTTTGGCAGAAAAATGAAATGCAAAGATACAGAATGGGGGACAATGATGCCTGGCTCGAGAGCAGTATGTGTGAAAAAGATCTTGGAGTCCTCATGGACAACAAGTTAAACATGAGCCAACAATGTGATGTGGCGGCAAAAAAAGCCAATGGGATTTTGGTCTGCATCAATAGGAGCCTAGTGTCTAGATCTAAGGAAGTAATGCTACCCCTCTATTCTGCTTTGGTTAGACCACACCTGGAATATTGTGTCCAATTCTGGGCACCACAATTCAAGAGAGATATTGACAAGCTGGAATGTGTCCAGAGGAGGGCGACTAAAATGATCAAGGGTCTGGAGAACAAGCCCTATGAGGAGCGGCTTAAGGAGCTGGGCATGTTTAGCCTGAAGAAGAGAAGGCTGAGAGGAGATATGATAGCCATGTATAAATATGTGAGAGGAAGCCACAGGGGGGAGGGAGCAAGCTTCCTTTCTGCTTCCTTGGAGACTAGGACGTGGAACAATGGCTTCAAACTACAAGAGAGGAGATTCCATCTGAACATGAGGAAGAACTTCCTGACTGTGAGAGCCGTTCAGCAGTGGAACTCTCTGCCTTCCCTGGAGTGTGGTGGAGGCTCCTTCTTTGGAAGATTTTAAGCAGAGGCTGGATGGTCATCTGTCAGGGGTGATTTGAATGCAATATTCCTGCTTCTTGGCAGAATGGGGTTGGACTGGATGGCCCAGGAGGTCTCTTCCAACTCTTTGATTCTATGATTCTATGATTCTAGGTCCTCTTACTACCCATTACAGGGAAAACCAGCTGGTTCCTCATCCATCTAAAACTCAGAGGTGTGTTTTTCATCTTAAGAACAGACAAGCATCTCGAACTCTGAGGATGATTACCTGGGAAGGAATCCCACTGGAGCATTGCAGCACACCCAAATACCTGGGAGTCTCCCTGGACTGTGGCCAGTTACTGGTCAAAGGACATTTAACCAACTACCAAGCTTGCAAACTTTGTGTTTTGTTTGTTAAAAATGCAATACAACTGTTTGGTTTGCTCCTGACACGATAAATAAATTAAAAAACCCTGGACCGGTTTCTGATTTACAAGAAGCAGTGCTTGAATATCAAGCCAAAAGTGGCCACTTGAAATCAAAGCTGACTGGCACAACCTGGGGATCACAACCAGACACACTGAAGACATCTGCCCTTGCGCTTTGCTACTCTGCTGCTGAGTACGCATTGCCCAGTGTGGAATACAATTCACCACGCTAACACAGTGGATGTGGCCCTTAATGAGACATGCTGTATTATCACAGGATGTCAAAGCAACCACTGCCAGAAGAGAAGGAGAGTTTAATCTATGCTGATTATCGTGCCATTACGGCTCAAGCAGGGAGCTTTGAGATGGTAGAACAGAAGCTCTAGGTGCCCTGACTGCCTATTACAGGGAAAATCAGCTGATCCTTAATCTATCTGAAACACAGACATGTGCTTTCCACCTTAAGAACAGAGAAGCATCCTGAGCTCTGAAGATGATGACCTGGGAAGGAATCCCACTGCAGCATTGCAGCGCACCCAAATACCTGGGAGTTACCCTGGACCATGCTCTGACCTACAAGAAGCATTGCCTGAACATCAAGCAAAAAGTGGGTGCTAGAAACAATATCATATGAAAGCTGACTGGCACAACCTGGGGATCACAACCAGACACACTGAAGACATCTGCCCTTGCGCTATGCTACTCTGCTGCTGAATATGCATTGCCCAGTGTGGAACACATCTCACCATGCTAAAACAGTGGTTGTGGCTCTTAATGAGACATGCCGCATTATCACAGGATGTCTAAACCTCACACCACTGGAGAAATTATACTGTTTAGCTGGTATTGCACTACCTAAAGTAGCAGCCAGTAATGAAAGGACCAAGGCAGTGACATCTCTGGCCCATCTCTGTTTGGATATCAGTCAGCAAGCAAATGCCTTAAATCAAGAAACAGCTTCCTAAGATCTAGAGATATACTCGGAGGAACACCTCAGCAAGCGAGAGTCCAAAAGTGGCAGGCTCAAACCCGGAACCTCAATCTGTGGCTGATATTTAATGAGAGATTCCCTCCTGAGCACACAGAAGATGGGGCGACTTGGAAGGCGCTGAGCAGACTGCGCTCTGGCCCCACGAGATGCAGAGCCAACCTCAAGAAATGGGGCCACAAAGTGGAATCTGTGACATGTGAGTGCGGAAAAGAGCAAACCATAGACTATCTACTAAAATGCGTCCAGAGCCCTGCCACATGCACAATGGAGGACCTTCTCACAGCGACACCAGAGGCACTCCAAGTGGCCAGCTTCTGGTCAAAGGACATTTAGCATCATGCCAAGTTTGCAAACTTTGTTTGTGGTTTTTCTATACATTATAACGGTATTCTCAATTCACTTCTGGCACAATAAATAAAATAAAATGATGCCAAAGTGCATTAACTCTATAGTGCAGATGCAATCCTAACACAATGCACAATGGAGGACCTTCTCACAGCGACACCAGAGGCATTCCAAGTGGCCAGCTTCTGGTCAAAGGACATTTAGCATAGTGCCAAGTTTGCAAACTTTGTGTGTGTGTATGTGTTTTTAAATACAATACAATTATTTGATTTGCTCCTGACATGATAAATAAAAATAAACCAACACTTTCTGCTTGGACGCTATACTATGTATATTCTTTTTCCCTTTCTCCCTCTCGGATATTCCCACGTGTGCAGGGACTCCCCAGGCAGCCCTCCGTATCCGTGGTCAAAGGAAATTGAGTACAATGCTCAGTTTTGAACTTTGTGTTTTTTCTATACACTTTAAAGCTGTATTCTCAATTTGCTTCTGACACGATAAATAAAATAAAATGGTGCCAAAGTGCATTAATTCTAAGGTGTAGATGCAACCCTAACAAGATGTCCAGTTTCCCAGCATGTGATGATCAAAGTTCAATCTCCTTCAATATTCCCGTCAGGAGACAATTTCTGACGGCATGAAGACATCACAAATTCTCTCCGTGACATCCTGACTGAATCATCCTGGCTGCCCCAATTCTTTCTCTGTGACATTTTGAAGCAAGCCGAGGGAGCTGGAAACCTTGTATTGGAACTTGTGAAGCAACAAGCTCTAATAAGGAAACTGAGAAGAGGAGGAGATGGGCAGGCAGGATCATCAAGTTTGCAGACGACACCAAATTGGGAGGGAGAGCCAATAGTCCAGAGGACAGGAGCAGGATTCAAAACGATCTTGACAGATTAGAGAGATGGGCCAAAACTAACAAAATGAAGTTCAACAGTGACAAATGCAAGATACTCCACTTTGGCAGAAAAAATGAAATGCAAAGATACAGAATGGGGGACAATGCCTGGCTCGAGAGCAGGACGTGTGAAAAAGATCTTGGAGTCCTCGTGGACAACAAGTTAAACATGAGCCAACAATGTGATGTGGCGGCAAAAAAAGCCAATGGGATTTTGGCCTGCATCAATAGGAGCATAGTGTCTAGGTCCAGGGAAGTAATGCTACCCCTCTATTCTGCTTTGGTTAGACCACATTATCTGGAATATTGTGTCCAATTCTGGGCACCACAATTCAAGAGAGATATTGACAAGCTGGAATGTGTCCAGAGGAGGGCGACTAAAATGATCAAGGGTCTGGAGAACAAGCCCTATGAGGAGCGGCTTAGGGAGCTGGGCATGTTTAGCCTGAAGAAGAGAAGGCTGAGAGGAGATATGATAGCCATGTCTAAATATGTGAGAGGAAGCCACAGGGAGGAGGAGGGAGCAAGCTTGTTTTCTGCTTCCTTGGAGACTAGGACGCGGAGCAATGGCTTCAAACTACAAGAGAGGAGATTCCATCTGAACATTAGGAAGAACTTCCTGACTGTGAGAGCCGTTCAGCAGTGGAACTCTCTGCCCCGGAGTGTGGTGGAGGCTCCTTCTTTGGAAGCTTTTAAGCAGAGGCTGGATGGCCATCTGTCAGGGGTGATTTGAATGCAATATTCCTGCTTCTTGGCAGAATGGGGTTGGACTGGATGGCCCAGGAGGTCTCTTCCAACTCTTTGATTCTATGATTCTATGAAAGGTGTATAAAAGGAAGTGGTGGTGGGAAAAAGTCAGGAGTGTCTTTCTTTGCTGCGGAGATACATGCAATATATCCGTTTCAAAGCAAAACCGGCTTGTGAGTGGTTATTTAATATTGCTACATTGATCCTACAGTCTTACATCTCCCTCCCAGGCACACCACTCACATTGGTCGTCTTCTTGTAGTAATCTATGTGATGGATATCTCGCGCCAAGCCAAAATCGGCAATCTTCATCACACTGTCTTCTGTCACCAGCACATTCCTGGCAGCCAAATCCCGGTGGATGCACTGAAGAAGAGACACAGGAAGGAAGACGCTGACCATTAGACATCGACCGTGGTACATTTCTGAAGAAGAGCAGGGTCCCAAACACCAAAGAGTGCTCTCCATCAATACCAAACTAAGAATCCCCTTGAGCAAGCCGTATAGAAGCAGGATTAATAGATAAGTGGCAGGGCCCAGACTAAAAAGCAATGTTTATGTATCAAGAGCGTTGAAGCTTTATCGTCTTTGCATATTATATATGCTGAGCAAATCTGTACAGCAAAGTAGGCAACTGGTCGTCAGTGACCTGCCTGTATTTGGACTCATTTTGCATCTCTCGGAGCTCTGAAATCATTTTCACTATCACCGGAATCCATAGCATTGAGCCACTGCAGTTAAAGTGGTATCAAACTGCAATAATTCCATGGTGTAGACTTGTCTGTCCATCCTACCTACCTATCCATCCACCTACCTACCTACCTACCCAATCAATATCTTCTCCTCCCTCCCTCTTTACCTAACTAACCAGCCCATCTTATCTACCTATCTATCTATCTATCTATCTATCTATCTATCTATCTATCTATCCATCTGGCTATCATCTATCAACCTCCCTCCCTATCTCCCTACCTATCCTCCTACCTACCTATTCTACCTACCTATCCAACCAACCAACCTGTCTAATCTCTCTATCTATCCAGCCATCATCTATCAACCTACCTCCCTATCTGCCTACCTATCCTCCTATCTCCCTACCCTACCCTACCCTATCCATCCGTCCATCCATCCATCCATTTATCTATCCAACTAAGCAACCAACCTGTCAATCAACTTACCTCCCTATCTATCCTCCTATCTTCCTACCCTACCCTACCCTACCCTACTCTAACCGCCTGCCTGCCTGCCTGCCTGCCTGCCTGCCTGCCTGCCTGCCTGCCTATCTATCTATCTATCTATCTATCTATCTATCTATCTACTATCTATCTATCCATCCATCTATCCAACCAATCAACCTGTCTAATCTCTCTCTCTCTCTCTCTCTCTATCCAGCCATCATCTATCAGCCTACCTCCCTATCTGCCTACCTATCCTCCTATCTCCCTACCCTACCCTACCCTACCCTACCCTACCCTACCGTCCATCCATCCATCCATCCATCCATCTATTTATCTTTCCAACCAAGCAATCAACCAACCTGTCAAATCTATCTGTCTATCCAGCCAGCCATCATCAATCAACTTACCTCCCTATCTTCCTATCTATCCTCCTATCTTCCTACCCCACCCTACCCTACCCTACCCTACCCACCTGCCTATCTATCTATCTATCTATCTATCTATCTATCCACCCAACCAATCAAATTGTCTAATCTCTCTCTCTCTATCTATCCAGCCATCATCTATCAACCTCCCTCCCTATCTGCCTACCTATCCTCCTATCTCCCTACCCTACCCTACCCACCTGTCCATCCATCCATCCATCCATCTATCCAACCAAGTAATCAACCAACCTGTCTAATCTATCTATCCAGCCATCATCAATCAACCTACCTCCCTATCTTCCTATGTATCCTCCTATCTCCCTACCCTACCCTACCCTACCCTACCCTACCCTTCCCTTCCCTACCCATCCATCCATCCATCCATCCATCTCTCTATCTATCTATCTATCATCTATCTATCTATCTATCTATCTATCTATCTATCTATCTATCTATCTATCCAACCAACCAACCAACCAACCAACCAACCTGTCTAATCTATCTATCTATCTATCTATCTATCTATCTATCTATCTATCTATCTATCTAGTATCTATCTATCCAGCCACCATCTATCAACCTACCATCCTATCCTATCCTGTCCTGTCCTGTTTCCCATATTCCCTGTCTGTCTGTCTATCCACCCATCCTCCATCCCTCTCTCTGGGGAGATCATGCGCCTCTCCTCAGTGTCGCTATCAAGAGCTTGAACCACTCGGGCCACTTCTTCTGGCTTCACTTCTTACCTTTTTGGAGGCCAGGTATTCCATGCCGCGGGCCACTTGATAGGCACAGGAGACCAGGTCTTTGAAGGAGAGCTGTTCATCAGGGAGGTGGGTGGGGTTGTAGCAATATTCCATGCCTGGGGGGCGCCGGGCCTGCAGGTATTCCCGCAAGTTCCCTTTGGAGGCATACTCCACGATCACATAGAGGGGACCTGGACCAAAGAAGGAAAGACCGTGTTAGTCCAAGCAGGAAGAAGAGTCCCATTGACATTGGAATCTCATTGAAATGGGTATTCCTGCAGGGTTGGACTGGATGGTCCTTGGGGTCATTTCTATCTCTTATGATTTATGTGTCTATGGCCCTTTCAGCACCTCAGTGGTGGTCATTTCCAGTGGCAAGTAATGTTGGGCAAGAAGATTGGATCTATGGAGATTCAGAGAAAGAATGACTCCCTTGGTTTACACCTAGTTCTGTGTTTCTCAAACTGGGGGGTCAGGATCCCTGGGGAGGGGGAACACAAGGGGAGTGTCAGAAGGGTCGCCAAAGACCACCAGAAAACACACTATTTTCTGTTGGTCATGGGGGTTCTGTGTGGGATGTTTGACCCAATTCTATCATTGGTGGGGTTCAGAATGCGCTTTGATTGTAGGTGAACTATAAATCCCAGCAACTACAACTCCCAAATGTCAAGGTCCCCAAACTCCACCAGTGTTCACATTTGGGCATATTGAGTGTTCATGCAAAGTTTGATCCAGATCCATCATTCTCTGACTGCACAATGCTCTCTGGATGTAGATGAACTACAACTCCAAAACTAAAGGTCAATACACACCAAACCCTTCAAGCATTTTTTGTTGGCCTTGGGAGTCCTGTGTGCCAAGTCTGGTTCAATTCCATCATGGGTGGCATTCAGAATGCTCTTTGATTGTAGGTGAACTATACATCCCAGCAACTACAACTCCCAATTGTCAAGTATTTTCTCCAAACTCCACCAGTATTCACATTTGGGCATATTGAGTGTTCATGCAAAGTTTGGTCCAGATCCATCATTGTCTGGGTCCATAATGCTTTCTGGATGTAGGTGAACTATAACTCCAAAACTCACGGTCAATGCACACCAAACCCTTCCAGTATTTTCTGTTGGTCATGAGAGTTCTGTGTGCCAAGTTTGGTCCAATTCCATCATGGGTGGAGTTCAGGATGCTTTTTGATTGTAGGTGAACTATAAATACCGGCAACTACAACTCCCAAATTTCACAGTGTATTTTCTCCAAACTCTACAAGTGTTCACATTTGGGCATATTGAGGATTCATGCCAGATCCATCATTTGGTCCAGATCCATCATTGTTTGAGTCCACAGTGCTCTCTGGATGTAGGTGAACTACAACTCCAGAACTCAAGGTCAATGCCCACCAAACCATTCCAGTATTTTCTGGTGGGACTTCTGTGTGCCAACTTTGGTTCAATTCCATCATTGGTGGGGTTCAGGATGATCTTTGACTGTAGGTGAACTATAAATCCCAGCAACTATAACTCCCAAATGTCATGGTGTATTTTCTCCAAACTCCATCAGTGTTCATACCTGAGCTTATTGAGGATTCGTGCCAAGTTTGGTCCAGATCCATCATTGTTTGGGTCCACAGTGCTCTCTGGATGTAAGTGACCTACAACTCCAAAACTAAAGGTCAATGCCCACCAAACCGTTCCAGTATTTTCTGGTGGTTGTGGGACTTCTGTGTGCCAACGTTGGTTCAATTCCATGGCTTGGGTAATGTGATGATGATGTTTTTACTGTACTATTTTAATCTGTATTGATGTTGCACTCTGTTGTTTTTTGTATATGATTGTATTTGCATACATGTTGTAAACCGACCTGAGTCCCTCGTTCGAGGTGAGAAGGCCGGTATATAAAATAAATAAATTAATAATAAATAAATAAATAATAAATATCATTGCTGGGGTTCGGAATGATCTTTGATTGTAGGTGAACTATAAATCCCAGCAACTACAACTCCGAAATGTCATGGTGTATTTTCTCCAAACTCCATCAGTGTTCATACCTGGGCTTATTGAGGATTCGTGCCAAGTTTGGTCCAGATCCATCACTGTTTGAGTCCACAGTGCTGTCCAGATGTAGGTGAACTACAACTCCCAAACTCTAGGTCAATGCTCACCAAACCCTTCCAGTATTTCCTGTTCGTCATGGGAGTTCTGTATGCCAAGATTGATTGAATTCCTTTGTTGCTGGAGTTCAGAATGCTCTTTGATTGTAGGTGAACTATCAATCCGAGCAACTACAACTCCCAAATGAGAAAATCAATCCTCCTTCCAACCCCACCAGTATTCATATTGGGTATTTGTACCAAATTTGGTCCAGTGAATGAAAATACACCCATATTTACATTCATAACAGTAGCAAAATTGCAGTTCTGAAGTAGCAATCTAAATAATATTATGATTGGGGGCCACCACAACATGAGGAACTGTCTTAAGGGGTTGTGGCATTTGGAAGTTTTCGAGTTGTAGTTCACCTACATCCAGAAAGCACTGTGGACTCAAACAATGAGATACACTGGCCTAGTGACACTGACACTAGTGACACTGACACTAACCCTTGTACGTTGTTTTCCAGTTTGGCTCGAAGAACAAAGTAAAAAATATTTCAAATGAATAAGGGGGAAAGCTTCTGAAAACTGAGAGTTTGGACCAACTGTACACAAAAAGACATCATTTTTCATCCTAGGGCAGTGTTTCTCAACCTGGGGGTCGGGACAACTGGGGGGGGGGGTTCGCGAGGGGGTGTCAGAGGGGCTGCCAAAGACCATTTTCTGTTTATTTATTTATTATTTATTTATCTAAAGCATTTATATTCCGCCCTTCTCACCCCGAAGGGGACTCAGGGCGGAGCACAACATATAAACGGCAAACATTCAATGCCGAAACATACTAGACCATACACATACAAAAGCATTAAGATCACTTATCTTGACGTTAAAATCCTCTCGTTAAAAACTGTCACAACAACTATATCTAATTTGGTCGGCATACTAAGGGTTCCTATCACTGCCTCATTGCACAATCCCAAAGACTCGGTCCCACAGCCACGTTTTTATCATCCTTCTAAAGGACAAGAGGGAGGGGGCTGCCCTGATCTCATTAGGAAGGGAGTTCCATAGCCGAGGGGCAATCACTGAGAAGGCCCTGTCTCTCGTCCCCGTCAAACGCGCCTGTGATGGTGGTGGGACCGAGAGCAGGGCCTCCCCAGAAGATATTAATCTCTGCAGTGGTTCATAGGGGTGGTTCATAGTTGATCATGGTGTTCTATGTGAGAAGTTTGGCCCAATACTATGGTTGGAGGGGTTCACAATGCTCTTTGATTGTAGGTGAACTATAAATCTCAGCAACTACAACTCCTAAATGTCAAGGGGGGTCAGGATCTATTTTCCCCAAACTCCACCAGTGTTCACATTTGGGCACATTGAGTACCTGTGTCAAATTTGGTCCAGATTCACAGTACTCCCTGGATGCAGGTGAACTACAACTCCAAAACTCAAAGTCAGTGCCCACCAAACCCTTCCAGTATTTTCTGTTGGTGATGGGAGTTCTGTGTGCCAAGTTTGGTTCAATTCCATCATTGGTGGGGTTCAGAATGCTCTTTGAGTGTAGGTGAACTATAAATCCCAGTAACTACACTTTCAAATGGAAAGGTCTATTTTCCCCAGATTCCATCTGTGTTCATATTTGGGCATATGGCATATTTGTGCCAAGTTTGGTCCAGATCCATCATTGTTTGAGTCCACAGTGCTTTCTGGATGTAGGTGAACTACAACTCGAAAACTCAAGGTGATGGGAGTTCTGTGTGCCAAGTTTGGTTCAATTCCATTGTTGGCGGAGTTCAGAATGCTCCTTGATTGTAGGTGAACTATACATCCCAGCAACTACAACTCTCAAATGACAAAATCACCCCCCCCCCCCCCGGTATTCAAATTTGGGCGTATGGAGAATTTGTGCCAAATTTGGTCCAGAGAGTGAAAATACATCCTGCATATCAGATCTTTACACGATGATGCACAATAGTAGCAACATTACAGTTACGAAGTAGCAACGAAAATAATTTTATGGTTGGGGGTCACCGCAGCATGAGAAACTGTATCAAGCCCCCGACTTACCATCCTGCGTGCAAGCCCCGAGGAGGTTGATGATGTTCTTGTGCTTGCCAATCATTTTCATCATCTCCATCTCAGAAATCAAATCAGAGAGATCTTTTTCCGTGGCATCGGCTGGGGAAGAAGAGAAAAGATACATTTCCCGGTGAGCCAAAACGCCCCAGAAAGCCCTTCCTTGATGTCCCAGGAAGTCAATTTTGAGGCAGACAATCAGACATTATCAATTGAAACGTACGTAAGCATCAAGTGAAGATGTATTGTCGAAGGCTTTCATGGCCGGAATCACTCAGTTCTTGTGGGTTTTTTCGGGCTATATGGCCATGTTCTAGAGGCATTTCTCCTCTGAGGATGCTTGCCATAGATGCAGGCGAAACGTCAGGAGAAATGCCTCTAGAACATGGCCACATAGCCCGAAAAAACCCACAAGAATCTCTTGACAATGTTGTGCTAGAGAAACCAGGAGGACCTTTTTCACAGACTGATCACACAGGAGGAAAACTGGGTCCACCACTCTGATCCGGAGACTCAAGTCCAGTCGATGCCATGGAAGCATCCTGACTCACCGCCTCCAAAGAAGGCACGTGCCCAACTCATGCTCACAGTATTTTGGCACCAGCACAGAGTAGTATTGGTGGATATCCTATTAAATGAGGATGCTTGCCATAGATGCAGGCGAAACGTCAGGAGAAATGCCTCTAGAACATGGCCATATAGCCCGAAAAACCCACAAGAACTGAGATCAAGTGAAGAGCTTCCCAAGCATGAAATAGCCACTCATATGGGGGAAAAACAACCCCACCACTATTCAAATGTGGGCGTATGGGGTATTTGTGCCAAATTTGGTCCACTGAATGAAAATACATCCTGCCTATCAGATATTTACATGATGATTCATAAGAGTAGCAAAATCATAGTTGTGAAGTAGCAACAAAACTAATGCTATGGTTGGGGGTCACCACAACATGAGGAAGTGTATTGAGGGGTTGCAGCACTGGGAAGATTGAGAACTACTGTTCTATAGCAATAAGACAGCTACTGCCCTTGGAAAGCAATGCAGGAAGAAGGCAATCACTTACATTTGAGCATCTTTACGGCCACTTTAGTGACTCGGTTGGGCTTGTCTTTGTCCAGGCCGATTGCCTCTGCGAGAACCACCTGCCCGAAGCAGCCTTCTCCCAATGGTTTACCCAAAATCAGCCTAGGATGGAGGAAAACAAAGGAAATGCTAGGAGCAAAGGGAGAATCCACATCTACAAGCTTTTAAACAGAGGCTGGATGGCCATCTGTCAGGAGTGATTTGAATGCAATATTCCTGCTTCTTGGCAGAATGGGGTTGGACTGGATGATGGCCCATGAGGTCTCTTCCAACTCTTGGATTCTATGATTCTACAAAGATCCCAATTTCATTGTAACGTTGTACTCAAATGAAACCAGAACACTTCCCCCATTTCCTCCCAGTTAAATTGGATGCAAATACAATAAGAAGTCCCTCAATAGTCCGTCCAGGGAGTTTGCAAATAGTCTTGGCTTTATTATTTATTTATTTAACTTTATTTATTTATTTTATTTTATGAGGTCACAAGGAGTCGGAAACGACCGAACAAATAAACAACAACTGTGGCGCAGTTAGTTATTAGCCAGGTGCATTAAATCACTACTGACCGAGAGGTCATGAGTTGGAAGCCAGCCTCGATCGGAGTAAACTCCCGACCATTAATAGTCTAGATTGCTGTCGACTATGCAGCCCAAAAGACAGTTGCATCTGTCAAGTTGGAAATTTAGGTGCCGTTTTATGTGAAGAGGCTAATTTAACTAATTTACAACGCCATAAAACTTTCCAGCAGCGTGCCGAAGAATGAGAAAGAACTCCCAAGGACTCAGTGTCACAAGTGGACCATTAATAGTCTAATTTGCTGTCGACCTATGCAGCCCAAAAGACAGTTGCATCTGTCAGGTAGGAAATTTAGGTGCCGCTTTATGTGAAGAGGCTAATTTAACTAATTTACGACGCCATAAAACCTTCCAGCAGCATGCAGAAGAATGAGGAAGAACTCCCAAAGACTCAGTGTCACAAGTGGACCATTCATAGTTGCATCTGTCAAGTAGGAAATTTAGGTGCCGCTTTATGTGAAGAGGCTCGTTTAACTAATTTACGACACCATAAAACCTTCCAGCAGCATGCAGAAGAATGAGGAAGAACTTCCAAGGACTCAGTGTCACAAGTGGACCATTAATAGTCGAAGTTGCTGTCGACCTATGCAGCCCAAAAGACAGTTGCATCTGTCAAGTAGGAAATTTAGGTGCCGCTTTATGCGGAGAGGCTAATTTAACTAATTTATGATGCCATAAAACCTTCCAGCAGCGTGCAGAAGAATGAGGAAGAACTTCTAAGGACTCAGTGTCACAAGTGGACCATTAATAGTCTAACTTGCTGTCGACCTATGCGCCTTAAAACCTTCCAGCAGCATGCAGAAGAATGAGGAAGAACTTCCAAGGACTCAGTGTCACAAGTGGACCATTCATAGTCTAACTTGCTGTCGACCTATGCGCCATAAAACCTTCCAGCAGCATGCAGAAGAATGAGGAAGAACTTCCAAGGACTCAGTGTCACAAGTGGACCATTAATAGTCTAACTTGCTGTGGACCTATGCGCCATAAAACCTTCCAGCAGCATGCAGAAGAATGAGGAAGAACTTCCAAGGACTCAGTGTCACAAGTGGACCATTCATAGTCTAACTTGCTGTCGACCTATGCACCATAAAACCTTCCAGCAGCATGCAGAAGAATGAGGAAGAACTTCCAAGGACTCAGTGTCACAAGTGGACCATTCATAGTCTAACTTGCTGTCGACCTATGCGCCATAAAACCTTCCAGCAGCATGCAGAAGAATGAGGAAGAACTCCCAAGGATCCAGTGTCACAAGTGGACCATTAATAGTCTAACTTGCTATCGACCTATGCAGCCCAAAAGACAGTTGCATCTGTCAAGTAGGAAACTTAGGTACCGATTTATGCGGAGAGGCTAATTTAATTTACGATGCCATAAAACCTTCCAGCAGCGAGCAGAAGAATGAGGAAGAACTCCATCAAAGACTCGATGTCACAAATGGACAGTGAAGCAGCAGCTCCCCCTGTGGCTGGAATCGAGCATACCCTTATGAAGCCAGAAAAGCTGGAATGTTAAATGCATCTGTGTCTGTCTATATATGTTGTATGTCTAAATGGCTTTGAATGTTTGACATGTATATGTGCATTGTGATCCACCCTGAGTCCCGTGCAGGGCGAGAAAGGCGGAATATAAATATTGTAAAATAAATAAATAAATAAATATTTATATACCGCCTTTCTCAGCCCGGGGCGATGGGACTCGGGGTGGTTTACATTTCTGGAAACACCCAGAAAACCCATCATCCACAGCAAAGGGCCCCCTGTTACCTGTCTCTGGGTAGCTCCCAGCGAGGGTCTTCTGGCAGGTCGTACTCGGAAACGCCCGCCAGCATTGGAGTCCCGCTGGAAGAAAGTCGCGAGGGGCGCATGAGCATTACACCTGAATTCATGGAAGAGCTCGAGTCAGCCGATACCTGTGGCAAAACAAGAGAGGGAGTGGCGGTTACCCTTCGGGGAAGACCTCAAGAGTAAGAATAGTTTGGGGGGATGTGGTAGGGGAAAGGGTGGCCTGTCTCTAAGAAGATCACATCTTTCTTCCTTTCATTGCTGGCTGCTACTTCCCGGCGGATGTTAGGTGGTGCCATACCAGCCAAACAGCATAATTTTTCCAGTGGTGTAGGGCGTAGACGTGGTGAGATGTATTCCACACTGGGATGCGTACTTAGAAGCAGAGTAGCAATGCGCAAGGGCAGATGTCTTCGCTGTGTCTGGTTGTGATCCCCAGGTTGTGCCAGTTAAGGTTTTGTACGATATTCTTTCCAGCACCCGCTTTTTGCCTCAGTGGGAGAAAGGTCTCCGTCTGTGAGAAGGCCTCAGTGTGAGGTAGGCCTCAGTCTGTGAGAGAAGCCTGTGTGTGAGATAAGCCTCGGTATGAGAGGCCTTGTAGATATGGGGCTCGGGGGCACTGCCTTGCAATGACTCCGATCCTTTCTTGAGGGACGGTCCCAGAAGGTGTTACTGGGTGACACCTGTTCGGCCCCACAACCGTTGTGGTGTGGAGTCCCACAGGGTTCAATCTTGTCCCCGATGTTATTTAACATCTACATGAAGCCGCTGGGGGAGATCATTCGGAGTTTCGGACTGAGGTGTTATCTCTAGGCAGATGATGTCCAGATCTGTCACTCCTTCTCACCTGTCTCCAAGGAGGCTGTCCAGACCATGAAACGGTGCTTGGCCGCTATGTCGGACTGGATGAGAGCTAACAAATTGAAACTGAATCCAGACAAGACAGAGGTCCTACTGGTCGGTCGTAAGGCCAAACAGGGCATAGGGTTACAGCCTGTGTTAGATGGGGTCGCACTCCCCCTGAAGACGCAGGTTCGCAGCTTGGGAGTGATCCTGGACTCATTGCTGAGCCTGGAAACCCAGGTTTTGGCAGTGACCAGGGGAGCATTTACACAATTAAAACTTATGCGCCAGCTGCGCCCGTACCTTGGGAAGTCTGACTTGGCCACGGTGGTCCACACTTTGGTTACATCCCATTTAGACTACTGCAACGCTCTCTACGTGGGGTTGCCTCTGAAGACTGCCCGGAAGCTGCAGCTAGTCCAATGCTCGGCAGCCGGACTACTAACGTGTGCTGGGTACAGGGAGCACACCACTCCGCTGTTACGCCAGCTCCACTGGCTGACAATTAGCTTCCGAGCACAATTCAAAGTGCTGGTGTTAACCTATAAAGCCCGAAACGACTCCGGCCCTGTTTACCTCTCCGAACGTGTTCTCCCCTACGAACCATCAAGATTATTAAGATTGTCTGGAGAGGCCCTGCTCTCGGTCCCACCTCCTCCGCAATTGCGTCTGGTGGGGACGAGGGACAGGGCCTTCTCGGTGGTGGCCCCTCGACTCAGGAACTCTCTTCCACTGGAGATCAGAACCACCCCTTCTATCCTGACATTTAGGAAACAGGTGAAGACGTGGTTATGGAGACAGTCTTTTGATGAGTGAGACAACACCCTAAGACATGGATGGAAAATGATGTATAATTGTTTTTTAGTATGACGACTGACCACTGTAGTTTTGGATATATTTGTTGTTTTTAATGTGTTATTATAATATGAACTATGATGTTTTTACCGATTGTATGTGTTTTTATGGCTGGGAACTGGTCTGAGTCCTTCAAAAAGAGGTGAGAAGGTCGGTATATAAAACTGAAATAAATAAATTCTTTCCAGCACCCGCTTTTTGCCTCAGTGGGAGAAAGGTCTCTGTCTGTGAGAAGGCCTCAGTGTGAGGTATGCCTCAGTCTGTGAGAGAAGCCTGTGTGTGAGGGAAGCCTCGGTATGAGAGGCCTTGTGTGTGAAGTTCCAATGTCAAGGTTGAACTTTCTTTGTGTTATGGAAACCCTATTCTTGTAAATAGTGCAACCATATTATTCTGCTATAAGGAAGAACCTCCTATGGAAGAGATAACATTGGTCTATGTGTTTTTGTTCCTTTTTGTCACTACCGGTGCTGGGTCACGCTGTTATTGATAAGTTACTCTGCTGTGCATGTATGAGGAGGGTCTTTTGTTAATAAGCCCACTCGCCCAGCAGTTGCTTGACTACAATTCTCAATGCCTGGAGGCCCCACAACTCAAGGCAAGGAATGCTGGGAGTTGTTGTTCAGCATCCAGAAGGTCACACCATTCCCATCCCTAAACTAACGGCGGAAATGGGGAAAATGTTTCATGACCGAGGTGGGGAATATATACCAGTGGGATTCACTTCCTCATTCTGGTCTTGAAGATGCAACGATGCTGGTATAAGGGAAGGAGGACACAGAGGCTGAATGGCTCTCATGTATTATGTTCTGCAGTTGATGATGGTTGGTGATGGAAGGGTTAATGTAAGTCTTAGTTCTAAAGTGTTGAGTAATCTGTAAGTAAGAGTTCATGGGTGAAAGCAATTAAGGGTGGAGGTATGCAAGAGATAGGTGATTCTGGATATAAGGAGCGAGCCTTGGAACTGATCTTCGGGAGAAAAGTATTTGTCTTTATTTTGGTGGTAGATGCTGCTGGTTTCCCTCCAGGTTTGTGGATTTTCGGCATCCTGCCCTGTCTCCTGAACCTTTGGAGTCCTGGAACCTTGAATCTTTGGACTGGCTTTTGACTACGGAACAGACTCTCGATCCCTGGACTTTGTGTATTGAACTGTCGACGTTTGACCACTGGACTGGATCTTTTGACTACGGAGTTATCTTGAACCTGCAACAGCGTTTGCTGTTTTTGTTTTATATTCTGTGGCTGAGTGCAATCTTTATGTTTTGGACTATTAAAACAGCCAGAAAGTAAGTGCTGTTTTGAATAAATTGTTTAACACAAACTAGGAGTTTGGGTCATCTCTGCCTAAATATTGGCAGAGCCCTGGCAATATGACAATGGCCATCTATCGGGGGTGCTTTGAATGTGATTTTCCTGCTTCTTGTCGGAGGGTTAATTAAATTGTTTAACACAAACTAGGAGTTCGGTTCATCTCTGCCTAAATATTAGCAGAGCCCTGGCAATATGACAATGGCCATCTATCGGGGGTGCTTTGAATGTGATTTTCCTGCTTCTTGGCGGAGGGTTAATTAAATTGTTTAACACAAACTAGGAGTTTGGTTCATCTCTGCCTAAATATTGGCAGAGTCCTCACAATATGACAATGGCCATCTATCGGGGGTGCTTTGAATGTGATTTTCCTGCTTCTTGGCGGAGGGTTAATTAAATTGTTTAACACAAACTAGAAGTTTGGTTCATCTCTGCCTAAATATCGGCAGAGTCCTCACAATATGACAATGGCCATCTATCGGGGGTGCTTTGAATGTGATTTTCCTGCTTCTTGGCGGAGGGTTAATTAAATTGTTTAACACAAACTAGGAGTTCGGTTCATCTCTGCCTAAATATTGGCAGAGCTCTGGCAATATGACAATGGCCATCTATCAGGGGTGCTTTGAATGTGATTTTCCTGCTTCTTGGCTGACGGTTAATTAAATTGTTTAACACAAACTAGGAGTATGGTTCATCTCTGCCTAAATATCGGCGGAGTCCTCACAATATGACAATGGCCATCTATCGGGGGTGCTTTGAATGTGATTTTCCTGCTTCTTGGCTGATGGTTAATTAAATTGTTTAACACAAACTAGGAGTTTGGTTCATCTCTGCCTAAATATTAGCAGAGCCCTGGCAATATGACAATGGCCATCTATCGGGGGTGCTTTGAATGTGATTTTCCTGCTTCTTGGTGGGGGGTTCGCTCACGAGGCCTCTTCCAACTCAAGGATTCTATGATTCATTTGCATTATTCAATACATTCTCCTTGTTGCAGCATTCAGCTTTGTTTTCAGTGAGGACTATTTAGCCACACGATGAAGGTCGAGATGGCAATAGCAACACCCTGCCTATTAAAAGGGCAGTGTAAATAATTCTAGTGACAACAAGAACTATGCTGGGGAAGGCCAGAATTTCTATTGCCAAAACCTTAACCGAGGCCAAGGAACAAACCCTGTCCTCTTCACCCGCTGCCAACCCTCTTGGCTCCTATCCTACAAAACCTACCAGCCAGGCTTCTTTTTCTGTTGTCTGCTTCAACTGTGTCCTCCTTCCCTTATACCAGCACCGTTACATCTTCAAAATCAGAGTGAGGTAGTGTCATATGTTCTGAAGTTGATGGTGGTTGGTGATGGAAGGGTTAATGTGAGTATTAGTTCTAGAGGGTTTGGTGATCTGTAAGTGGGAGTTCATGGGTGAAAGCAATTAGGGGTGGAGGTGTGCAGCTGGGTGTTACTGGATTTAAGGAGCTAACCTTGAGACTGATCTTTGGGAGAAAAGAATCTGTTGCATTTTGGTGGTGGATGCTGCTGGTTTTTCCCCCCAGGTCTGTTGGATTTTTCGGTATCCTGACCTGTCTCCTGTAATCTTGGAATTCCTGAAACCTTGAACCTTTGGACTGGCTTTTGACTACAGTATAGATTCTTAATCCCTGGACTTTGTTTATTGAACTCTCGGCATCTTCTTCGGGCATGTTTAGCCTGAAGAAGAGAAGGCTGAGAGGAGAGCCATGTATAATATGTGAGAGGAAGCCACAGGGAGGAGGGAACAAGCTTGTTTTCTGCTTCCATGGAGACTAGGACGCAATGGAGCAATGGCTTCAAACTACAAGAGAGGAGATTCCATCTGAACACGAGGAAGAACTTCCTGACTGTGAGAGCCGTTCAGCAGTGGAACTCTCTGCCCCGGAGGGAGTGTGATGGAGGCTCCTTCTTTGGAAGCTTCTAAACAGAGGCTGGATGGCCATCTGTCAGGGGTGATTTGAATGCAATATTCCTGCTTCTTGGCAGAATGGGGTTGGACTGGATGGCCCAGGAGGTCTCTTCCAACTCTTGGATTCTAGGATTCTACAGGAAAGGAGATTCCACCTGAACATGAGGAAGAACTTCCTGACTGTGAGAGCTGTTCAGCAGTGGAACTCTCTGCCCTGGAGTGTGGTGGAGGCTCCTTCTTTGGAAGCTTTGAAACAGAGGCTGGATGGCCATCTGTCAGGGGTGCTTTGAATGCAATATTCCTGCTTCTTGGAAGAATGGGGTTGGACTGGATGGCCCAGGAGGTCTCTTCCAACTCTACGATTCTTGGATTCTATGAATGTATCATAGGAAAAGGCCCCCAAATGCACCAAGCTTCCTAAACCCACAAGCAAAGCACTTTCCAAGGGGAGGGTTGGTAGGTGGCAATCAAACCCCCTATCTACTTTCTGTTACCTGTCTGCGCAGAGGGATGCTCTTGGCCAGCTTGTGCACCGCCAGCTGGCTGTTGAAGTCGGTCTTCTTGGTGGTGCTCTTCATCTTGTAGAGGAGGACCGTCACAATCATGCAGGAGATGAGGAACCCCCCTGTGCAGTATATAATGATCTCCAGGTACAGCGGGGAGGTCATCATCGCAGGCTTGTCTTCCATGGCTGGACCGGTGCAAAAACGGTATTAGACCCAAAGCAGACCCCAAAGAACGACAATTTTAATAAATCCACGTGGCAACTGGGTGGGTGTGTGTGTGGAAGGGCAAGGGGTGTTCCCACAGTCACTTCGGGAGGAAAGGGGATTGGAATTTGGAAACCAGCACAACCAATTGGCCTTACTCCTTCTAGATCCCAGTTTGGGTTTATTTATTTATTTATTTATTTATTTACAGCATTTATATTCCACCCGACCCACCGTATTATTATTATTATTATTATTATTATTATTATTATTATTATTATATTATACAAACACACAATATGTCACAGCATACATTTTGTCAATATTTATTGTTTCCAAATGCCAGCTGAGATCTTTTTGGTATGGCAAAAGAGTATCATGCCGGCCACATGACCTCGGAGGTGTCTACAGACAACGCTGGCTCTTCGGCTTAGAAATGGAGATGAGCACCACACCCCAGAGTCAGACATGACTGGACTTAATGTCAAAGGACTACCTTTACCTTTATTATTATTATTATTATTATTATTATTATTATTATTGGGTTGTTGTGGGTTTTTTCGGGCTATATGGCCATGTTCTAGAGGCATTCTCTCCTGACATTTCGCCTGCATCTATGGCAAGCATCCTCAGAGGTCGTGAGGTCCTCACTACCTCTGAGGATGCTTGCCATAGATGCAGGCGAAACGTCAGGAGAAATGCCTCTAGAACATGGCCATATAGCCCGAAAAAACCTACAGCAACCTAGTGATTCCGGCCATGAAAGCCTTCGACAATACATTATTATTATTATTATTATTATTACTATTATTATAAATGCAACAAGAGAAGTCCACAGCAAACAAGGTTACTCTGCTGGCTGTTGTATTGGATCACACATCGGACACTTCCCAAGTGTCTAGGACTGTGTGATGTATTATTATTATTATTATTATTATTATTATTATTATTATTAGAAACACAACAAGATGAGTCTACAGCAGACAACTTCCCAAGTGTCTAGGACTGTGTAATGTATCGGCGAATAATGTGTGCAGATCTCAGTAAGTTGGCTTTTTGCAGTTGGCAGATGGCAATTTTGTCAGCGACGATTGTGTTTAAGTGCAGGCCAAGGTCTTGAGGCACTGCACCCAGTGTGCCGATCACCACAGGGACCACCTTCGCTGGCTTTGAGGCAGTGCAATGAGGGAAAACGGTGTCCTGAGATGGTTTTTAAGCAACTTTTAGTGTTAATCTAAGTGATTTTAATTTTTGTATATATTTATGGTTTTATGCTTATATTTTGTTTGTTGTTTTTTTACTTTGTATGTTTTGTGATGTTACCTGGAAACAGCTCTGAGTCCCCTGGGAGAGATGGAATAGTATATAAATAAAGATTATTATTATTATTATTATTATTATTATTATTATTATTATTATCGGAGCCCTCAGTGGCGCAGTGGGTTAAAGCCCTGTGCCGGCAGGACTGAAGACCGACAGGTCGCAGGTTCGAATCTGGGGAGAGGCGGATGAGCTCCCTCTATCAGCTCCAGCTCCTCATGCGGAGACATGAGAGAAGCCTCCCACAAGGATGGTAAAACATCAAAACATCCAGGCATCCCCTGGGCAACATCCTTGCAGACGGCCAATTCTCTCACACCAGGAGTCACTCCTGACATGACAAAAATTATTATTATTATTATTATTATTGTTGTTGTTATTATTGTTATTATTATTATTTCCCGGCACTGAATGTTTGCCGTATATATGGTGTGCTCCTCCCTGAGTCCCCTGCGGGGTGAGAAGGGTGGAATATAAATGTTTAAAATAAATAAATTATTATTATTATTATTTAAAAGGTAGTTTTCTGTGAATCTAACACTCATTGGTACTTTCGGATTCTAGTCGTCTGGATTTGAATTCAGCCTCCAGAATGCACTCTGGGGATTTCTATTGCCCGGATCAGCTTTAGAGTTAACATAACAGAGGGCATGGATGGCCAACTATGGCAGGGGTCCTCAAACTACGGTCCGCGGGCCACTTCCGGCCCGCCAAGGGTCCTTATCCGGCCCGCGGAGGAGGGGCGCCCCCCCCACACAGTGCCCCTCCCTTGGCTGGCTCACGCTATCCGTCAGTCCCGTTGGGCAGCGTGAGCCAGCCAAGGGAGGCTGCCCCGGCTCTCCATGCAGTCATGCTGGCCACATGACCTTGGAGGTGTCTACGGACAATGCCGGCTCTTTGACTTAGAAATGCAGATGAGCACCACACCCCAGAGTCAGACACGACTGGACTTCATGTCAGAGGAACACCTTTAACTAGGGAAATTGTGGAAGATCCAGGGTGGGAGAAAGAACTCTTGTCTGTTGGAGGTCGGTAGGAATGTTTCAATTGGCCACCTAGATTACCATTTCATAGCCTGACAGTTTTTAGGGAGAGGTGATTAGCTGGCCCTGATTGTTTCTTGTCTGGAGTTCCCCTGTGTTTGAGTGTTGTTCTTTATTTACAG
The DNA here is from genome assembly GCF_037176765.1 of Anolis sagrei. Taxonomy (NCBI): domain Eukaryota; kingdom Metazoa; phylum Chordata; class Lepidosauria; order Squamata; family Anolidae; genus Anolis; species Anolis sagrei. Next base: position 2,162,338 of record NC_090027.1, read on the forward strand.
TTATAATTTTGGAGTTTTTTTAAATACTGGTAGCCAGATTTTGTTCAGACTAGAAAGAGGAAGGTTTTCCATTCTCTGCTCCTGGAATTACTGCCTTAAAGAGGGCAAGAAAGAACCCCCTCCCTCTAAGGGCCCTTCCACACCGCAAAATAAGATATGCGCAATGTGCATAAGGATTTTTTAATTGATTTTTTAAAAAAAAAAACCTATAGTCCGGCCCGTCAACGGTCTGAGGGACAGTGAACTGGCCCCTGGTTTAAAATGCTTGAGGACCCTTGGACTATGGTAAGAGAACTGGTCTCCCCAAATACAAACTAGAACTCCACGTCTTTTAGAATAAAGGTGGAAAACATTTGGTCCTCCAGATGTTTAAGAATCAGGTGCCTTAGACATGAGCCAACAATGTGATGTGGCGGCAAAAAAAGCCAATGGGATTTTCATATCTCCTCTCAGCCTTCTCTTCTTCAGGCTAAACATGCCCAGCTCCTTAAGCCGCTCCTCATAGGGCTTGTTCTCCAGACCCTTGATCCTTTGAGTCGCCCTCCTCTGGACACATTCCAGCTTCTCAATATCTCTCTTGAATTGTGGTGCCCAGAATTGGACACAATATTCCAGGTAAAGTGGTCTAACCAAAGCAGAATAGAGCATGGCCTGCATCAATAGGAGCATAGTGTCTAGATCTAGGGAAGTCATGCTCCCCATGCTCTATTCCGCTTTGGTTAGACCACTTTACCTGGAATATTGTGTCCAATTCTGGGCACCACAATTCAAGAGAGATATTGACTCTAAGCTGGAATGTGTCCAGAGGAGGGCGACTCAAATGATCAAGGGTCTAGAGAACAAGCCCTATGAGGAGCGGCTTAAGGACCTGGGCATGTTTAGCCTGAAGAAGAGAAGGCTGAGAGGAGATATGATAGCCATGTATAACTATGTGAGAGGAAGCCACAGGGAGGAGGGAGCAAGCTTCCTTTCTGCTTCCTTGGAGACTAGGACGCAATAGAACAATGGCTTCAAACTACAAGAGAGGAGATTCCACCTGAACACGAGGAAGAACTTCCTGACTGTGAGAGCCGTTCAGCAGTGGAACTCTCTGCCTTCCCTGGAGTGTGGTGGAGGCTCCTTCTTTGGAAGCTTTTAAGCAGAGGCTGGATGGCCATCTGTCAGGGGTGATTTGAATGCAATATTCCTGCTTCTTGGCAGAATGGGGTTGGACTGGAAGATGGCCCAGGAGGTCTCTTCCAACTCTTGGATTCTATGATTTTACAAAGATCCCAATTTCATTGTAACGTTGTACTCAAATGAAACCAGAACACTTCCCTCATTTTTGTTCAGTTAAATTGGATGCAAATACAATGGGAAGTCCCTCAATAATCCGTCCAGGGAGTTTGCAAATAGTCTTGGCTTTATTATTTATTTATTTAACTATATTTATTTATTTACTTTATTTTATGAGGTCACAAGGAGTCGGAAACGACTGAACAAATAAACAACAATACCGGGCTGTGGCGCAGCTAGTTATTAGCTAGGGGCATTAAATCACTACTGACCGAGAGGTCATGTGTTGGAAGCCAGCCGGGATCAGAGTAAGCTCCCGACCATTAATAGTCTAGATTGCTGTCGACCTATGCAGCCCAAAAGACAGTTGCATCTGTCAAGTAGGAAATTTAGGTGCCGCTTTATGTGAAGTGGCTAATTTAACTAATTTTGTTGTTGTACATTGTTGTTGTTCAGGTCTCTTCCAACTCTTTGATTCTATGATCAGTGAATCAGCCTAAGGCACCCCTCTCCACTTGACCTGCTTCCAAAAAAAGTAGCACCTTTTGCTGCTACGTTCTTGAGAAGCCATGAGGACATTCTTCCCATGTTTGGAGACCTTCCATGGACATTTTAGGTTCAGGAGAGGAGCTCAAAGGCCTCTTCAAGGTGCAAAATGGTTAGTATACAAAAACTCTGGTTTTTGAACTCACAAAACTTGAGTCAGGGTGGGAATGAGAGAGGATTGTGGATGCATATGGAGAGGAACATGGACATATGAGTGGCATGTCATCCATGGCTTTTGTTTTTGGCTTTTCTGGGCATAAAAGAACACCAGTTCCCCTTCCACTTTGTGGAGAGACAAAGAGAATTGCCACTTCGTAAGAGCATGGAAAAACCTGGACCAAACGTCCAGTTAAATCTAGACTGGACATGCCTTGGCTTGCAAGAGCCGTTGGAGATACATGTGGACGACCCTGGACTGGACCATAGGACCAAAATTATTTGGGATGTCAATCACAGAGTTTTCACCCACCCGATCAGGTTTGTCACGAAACCACACTCCCTTTCAACATGTGGTCCACCATCACGCCATCTCCAAGAGGGTTGGCTCTTGCAAACCAGGACACGCTTGACCCCGAACCAAGAAGGAAGAGGCCGAGAGGCCGAGAAAGGAGTAGAACCGGTATCTACCTTCCAGAACCGTCAACCATGCAGAGTGGTGGGAGATTCCAATAGAATTACCCGCCAAACAGGTATACTGCCCAGCGTCCTCAAAGGAGACATTCCTTAAGTGAAGGACTTCCATTTCTTTGTCAGTTGTGTTAACACCAGCCGTCTAGAGAAGGAGGGAAGAACGGAAGAGGAGAGAGAGAAAGGACAAGAGGAGAAGAACATCTAAGCACCCTTCAGGAACCCAAGTGGAGGAGGAGAAGGAGGAGGAGGAGGGGATACACATGCCCCCAGGACCTCCTGAAGGAGTTGCAGACACCACCACGGCTGGTCTCAGTGGACCAAGAGTTGGAGGACAACCGTCGACCCAGGCAGGGTTAAATTGAAACACACCACAGTAAAACCCTTCACCAAACTGAGTTTCCCTGCCCATCGGAACATGCTGGTGATGGGCCACATGGAAAAAGTGACCTCGAGTCGGGGAAGGACCAGCTTAGTTTCAGGGGACAGGAGAAAGCAAAGGGACAGGCGGAGGTGGAACTGGAGAGGACACCATCCGAGAAGAGGAGACACATCAAGCAAGGAGAGAAAGGAGAGACTCTGATTTTGCTTCATGTCAGGAGCGACTTAAGAAACTGCAAGTCGCTTCTGGCTCTTTGAGCAAGCGTTTGGAACCTCCAGAAAAAAACTTACTGTATATCAGTGTTTCTCAACCTGGGGGTCAGGACCCCTGGATGGGTCATGAGGGGTCACCAAAGACCATCAGAAAACACAGTATTTTCTCTTGGTCACGGGGGTTCTGTGTGGGAATTTTGGCCCAATTCTATCACTGCGATTCAAGGGGTTCTTTGATCGTAGGTGAACTATAAATCCCAGCAACTGCAACTCCCAAATGTCAAGGTCTATTTTCCCCAAACTCCACCAGTGTTCACAATTTGGCATATTGAGTATTTGTGCCAAGTTTTGGTCCAGATCCATCATTGTTTGACTCCACAGTGTTTTCTGGGTGCTGGTGAACTACAACTCTCAAACTCAAGGTCAGTGCCCACTAAACTCTTCCAGTATTTTCTGTTGGTCATGGGAGTTCGGTGTGCCAAGATTGGTTCAATTCCAATTTTGGTGGAATTCAGAATGCTCTTTGATCATAAGTGAACTATAAATCCCAGCAACTACAACTCCCAAATGTCAAGGTCTATTTCCCCCAAACTCCACCAGTGTTCACAATTTGGCATATTGGGTATTTGTGCCAAGTTTGGTCCAGATCCATATTTTTTGACTCCACAGTGCTTTCTGGGTGCAGGTGAACTACAACTCTCAAACTCAATGTCAGTGCCCACTACACTCTTCCAGTATTTTCTGTTGGTCATGGGAGTTCGGTGTGCCAAGATTGGTTCAATTCCAATGTTGGTGGAATTCAGAATGCTCTTTGATTGGAGGTGAACTATAAATCCCAGCAACTACAACTCCCAAATGTCAAGGTCTATTTTCCCCAAACTCCACCAGTGTTCACAATTCGGCATATTGAGTATTCGTGCCAAGTTTGGTCTAGGCAGTCTGGTCCAAGCACCAACCTGGGTCAACCTCTCCAAGGGTCAATGGAAATACTGTGTCTGAACCCGTATCCAAAAGACAATCATCCCCTTCTTTGTGGAGAGTGATGAACATTGAGAGGCTGGTTCATATCTCAGGAGAAACTAAAAGAAGAACGGAACCATCTCACTCCCTTCGCTGCAATGCTACTCTGGGTCCTTTTGGCAAGGGTCAATTTGTGTGGGTTGGAACTGATGGCCATTTCCATTCCTTCTGACGTTGCTCTCTCTGTGAGGCAACTCTGTTGAGCGTTGGATAATACTGAAATTGATTTAGTCGCTCAGTGAAAAGATCACCAACAAAGATAAACAAAGATCATAACTAAAGCGTCTCGACAGGAAAAAAAGCAGGGAAGCCGATTTGGAAAAAAGACGGGGACAATGGGCTGCTGTGAGTATTTCAGGGCCATGTAGCACTCTCTCCTGACATTCCACCCACATCTAAGGCAGGCATCCTCAGAAGTTGTGAGGCACCTCACAACCTCTGGAACATATTCTTTTCTCTTTTTGCCACGCATTTCTCTCTTCCTTCCCTTTCTGTCAACAGGTTATCAAGGATGGTAAAGATCCTGCTAATTTTCACATGGTTTTGAAATTAGCTTGAAGGCTGCATACAACTCATGGACAACTCTGGGCACCACAATTCAAGAGAGATATTGACAAGCTGGAATGTGTCCAGAGGAGGGGGACTAAAATGATCAAGGGTCTGGAGAACAAGCCCTATGAGGAGCGGCTTAAGGAGCTGGGCATGTTTAGGCTGAAGAAGAGAAGGCTGAGAAGAGATATGATAGCCATGTATAAATATGTGAGAGGAAGCCACAGGGAGGAGGGAGCAAGCTTGTTTTCTGCTTCCCTGGAGACTAGGTCACGAAACAATGGCTTCAAACTAGAAGAAAGGAGATTCCACCTGAACATGAGGAAGAACTTCCTGGCTGTGAGAGCCGTTCAGCAGTGGAACTCTCTGCCCCGGAGTGTGGTGGAGGCTCCTTCTTTGGAAGCTTTTAAACAGAGGCTGGATGGCCATCTGTCAGGGGTGATTTGAATGCAATATTCCTGCTTCTTGGCAGGGGGTTGGACTGGATGGCCCATGAGGTCTCTTCCAACTCTTTGATTCTATGATCTATGGCCAGACAGCCTAGAAAACTCACAGCAACCCAGTGTTGGGGTTCAGCCTGATCTGTGTGAACCTGATTCTCTGATAGTATTTCCAACTGAGCAAACCACTGAACATGTAGCTCCCCCTGACAGTGTGGAAACTGTTGTTGATGCTGAGGTCAGCGGCGGAGAAAGTGAAACTGAACAGCCGGATGAAAATGTTTTGGAATCCAGCCGTGATAGCTCTCCACCTGGGTTTTTTAGTGAGGACTGAAGGGAACAGATAGCTAGAGACAGGAGTGATTCACAGTTCCTACGAAGGTCAAATAGATTACAGCAGAGGCAGGCCCAGGCTTCAAAGTCAAGGGGCATTTCAAGGAATAGTTTCTTTGGTTTAAGGGGCTTCCTGCCGGGTGTCTCGTTAGATCAAGCAACGTTTGGGACTGTGGCTGTGCCTTGGCAGAATTCCTGTGTTCCATGGCCGGTAATCCCAGAGGCTTCTAGTTTCCAAGTACACGGTTAGCGAGAAGCTAACAGGTTCCTGGTTCTTGTATTGTGGTTTTTGGAATTTTGCTCAAGTTCAGAGATTTTCCTGACTGCTGTGTTTCTATGGTGGCTTTCTGACTTTGCATTTAACTTTCTTTTGTAACCAATTTTTCATCAATAAAAAAGTTTTAGTGTGGTGGATTTAATCTTATGGTCTCGTTTCCTGATTTGGGATGCAACACCCAGTGATTCAACCATGAAATCCTTCGACATCATTTTTTTTCTGATGAGGGTTGATTCCAGTTTGGCTGAATTAATACAGAGAGAAGGTTAAGAAAACGATCGGCAGCCAGGATGTTAACAGGAGCGGCACTCAGGGAGCACACCACTCCTCTGTTGCGCCAGCTCCACTGGCTGCCAATTTGCTACCGGGCACAATTCAAAGTGCTGGCTTTAGCCTTTAAAGCCCTAAACGGTTCTGGCCCGACCTATCTGTCCGAACGCATCACCCCCTATGAACCAGTTAGGACATTAAGATCGTCCGGGGAGGCCCTGCTCTCGATCCCGCCAGCCTCGCAGGCACGGCTGGCGGGGACGAGAGACAGGGCCTTCTCAGTGGTGGCCCCTCAGCTGTGGAACGTCCTCCCCGCAGACGTTAGATCGGCCCCCTCCCTGCTGGCGTTCAGGAGAAAGTGAAGACCTGGCTCTTTGAACAGGCGTTCAATTAAGTAGTGCAATCAATCAACTGAGTTTGGACTGGAATAATGGATGAGGAGATCGGATTGTGATTTTACTGATGAGACGTGATGGATTAGTTATTGGATGTATTGATGTTTGTCATTTACTGATGTATTGTTGTACAGGGTTAGTCAAAATGAATAGGCCAATAAGAAAATTAATTGTACCCGAATTGGCCTATTCATTTTGACTAACCCTGTATTGTTTTAACTGCTTTAGTGACTGTTTAGATGCTAATGCTATGCACTTTGTATATTGTCCTGTTGTAAACCGCACTGAGTCGCCTACGGGCTGAGAGAGTGCGGTATACAAGTAAAGTAAGTAAATAAATAAATAAAAGTCGGAAGGGGAGAATGAGGAAGAGGAAGAGGGGAAGTGCGTGAAACTGAGCTGCTCCAACTCCGCCCGAGGATTTTTCCATGGCTTTCGGCACCAGAAACAGAGCAGAAACAGGAGAGCCCCGAGAGCCCACGTCCCCCCAGCGCTAAGGAGCGGGAGCGTCCGAGCCAGAGGCCTCCTTCCCATTTACCTTCAGCCATGGGTCTGGTGACGGTCAGCCACGCAGACTGGTTAGCCTCACCAATATAATTGGAAACCTTACACACATACTCCCCGCTCTCAGCCTCTGTCACATTGTACAGGGTCAGCACCTCCGCATCAGAGCTATTAATCCCCGAGTGCTAGAACAAGACCAACAACACAGGAGTCACTCGGTGGCCGGAGCACGGGCATCGCCGCTCCGCTCCCAAAGCAACAACATCACTCGCATGGCGTTGCTGGGAGTTTCCCGAGCTTATATGGCCACGTTTCGGAAGCATTCTCTCCTGACGTTTCGCCCCCATCTATGGCAGGCATCTTCTGTTGGAAACTAAGCAAGTGGGGTTTATATATCTCTGAAAGCAGCCAGGCTTTGAAGCTGCAAGGTCATTCAATCCAAAACTAGGCAAGAGAGGGTTATATCCCTGTGGAATAATGTCCAGGATGGGAGAAAGAACTCTTGTCTGTTGGTGTCAGTCTGTAGGATCTGAATAGCAAGGAAAAATAACTACTCACAAACAGACTTGCTTTGAAATGGCTGCATTGCTTTGATCTCTGCAGAAAATAAAGGAACTACTGCCGTTTCCCCAACAGGTGTGAATGTCACAATTGGTCACCTTGATTAGCACTTAATGGCCTTACAGGTTCAAAGCCTGGCTGGTTGCTGCCTGGGGGAATCCTTTGTTGGGAGGTGTATCAATCAAGGCCAGCTAACACCCCCCCCCCAACAAAAGTGAGAGGCCATTAAATGCTAATCAAGCCCTTTGTTGGGTGGTGTTAGCTGGCCCTGATTGATTCACCTCCCAACAAAGGATTCCCCCGGGCAGCAACCAACCAGGGTTTGAAGCTGAAAGGCCATTAAATGCTGATCAAGGTGGTGAATTGCAACATTCACACTTGTCTCAAGCAGACAAGAGTTCTTTAAACCCCACTTGCCTAGTTTCCAACAGACCTCTCAACCTCATTCAATTCAAAACTAGGCAAAAGAGGTTTATATATCTGTGGAATGTCCAGGATGGGAGAAAGAACTCTTGCCTGCTTGAGGCAAGTGTGAATGTTGCAATTCACCACCTTGAATTGGCATATAATGGCCTTTCAGCTTCAAAGCCTGGCTGGTTGCTGCCTGGGGGAATCCTTTGTTTGTAGGTGAATCAGGGCCAGCTAATACATCCCAACAAAGAGCTTGATTAGCATTTAATGGCCCCTCCACTTTAATGGCCTTTCAGCTTCAAACCCTGGTTGGTTGCTGCCTGGGGGAATCCTTTGTTGGGAAGTGAATAAATCAGGGCCAGCTAGCACCTCCCGACAAAGGGCTTGGTTAGAATTTAATAGCCTCTCACTTTTGTTGGGGGGTGGGGGGTGTTAGTTTCAAAACCTGACTGGCTGGTTGCTGCCTGGGGGGATCCTTTGTTGGGAGGTGTTAGATGGCCCTGGACATTCCAGATATATAAACCACACTTGTCTACTTTCCAACAGACTTCACTACCTCCGAGGATTAGCATTTAATGGCTTTGCAGCTTCAAAGCCTGGTGGGTTGCTGCCTGGGGGAATCCTTTGTTGGGAAGTTAATCAATCAGGGCCAGCTAGCACCTCCCGACAAAGGGCTTGGTTAGAATTTAATGGCCTCTCACCTTTATTGGGGGTGTGTGTGTTAGCTGGCCCTGATTGGTTCACCTCCCAACAAAGGATCCCCTCAGGCAGCAATTAACCAGGGTTTGAAGCTGAAAGGCCATTAAATGCTGATGCTCCACTTTGGTTAGCATTGAATAGCCCTGCAGTTTCAAAACCTGACTGGCTGGTTGCTGCCTGGGGGGATCCTTTGTTGGGAGGTGTTAGATGGCCCTGGACATTCCACAGATATATAAACCCCACTTGCCTAGTTTCCAACAGACTTCACTACCTCCGAGGATTAGCATTTAATGGGGATTAGCATTTAATGGATTTGCAGCTTCAAACCCTGGTTGGTTGCTGCCTGGGGCAATCCTTTGTTGGGAAATGAATCAATCAGGGCCAGCTAGCACCTCCCGACAAAGGGCTTGGTTAAAATTTAATGGCCTCTCACTTTTGTTGGGGAGGAAGGGGGGGGGGTGTTAGCTGGTCCTGATTGGTTCACCTCCCAACAAAGGATCCCCCCAGGCAGCAACCAACCAGGGTTTGAAGCTGAAAGGCCATTAAAGTGGAGGGGCCATTAAATGCTAATCAAGCTCTTTGTTGGGATGTATTAGCTGGCCCTGATTAATTCACCTACAAACAAAAGATTCCCCCAGGCAGCAACCAGCCAGGCTTTGAAGCTGGAAGGCCATTAAATGTTAATGTTCCACTTTGGTTAGCATTGAATAGCCTTGCTGTTTCAAAGCCTGGATGCTTCTTGCCCGGGGGAATCCTTTGTTGAGAGGTGTTAGCTGGCCCCGATTGATTCCCCTCCCAAGAAAGGATTTCCCCAGGCAGCAACCAGCCAGGCTTTGAAGCTGAAAGGCCATTATATGCCAATTCTCCGCTTTGGTTAGTATTGAATAGCCTTGCAATTTGAAAGCCTGGTTGCTTCTTGCCTGGGGGAATCCTTTGTTGGGAGGTGATCAGCTGGCCCTGATTGTTTCCTGTCGCAGATTCCCGTTTCAGGATGCCCGTCATAGATGCAAGAGAAACGTCAGGAGAGAATGCTTCTGGAACGTGGCCAGACAGTCCGGAAAACTCATAACAACAGTGATTCCGGCCATGAAAGCCTTCGACAATACACTTTCCAATCAGCTTTTTAAAGTAGTTTAGCATAATTCTAAAATAAAGTATTAAGAAAGGCACAGTTGTGCCATTATGGCAGTATTTTGATATTTTGCATAGCTGTAGTGCAGCAGAGCAAGCCAAATTCAGGAACGGCAGTGCCTAAAAGTCATTTCCCCCGCAAATGCAGCCTTTTGCCTACTTGGCTGCACTTTCCCAGGATCCGCACGCCCCCCATTAAGCCCCAAATGGCTCTCCTTACCTTCAGGACCTGTACATAAGGCAAGTTGTTGGGCCCAATCCTGCTCCCGTTGACCTCAATGTGCTTCAGCCACTGGATGTGCGGCTGAGGGTCACTGTAGACTTTGCAAACAAACTCCACGTTGCTCCCCAAGGAGACGGTCTTGTTTGCTGGGAGGCCAGCTTGCAAAATGGGACGGTGAGGGGATCGCTCTGGAGGAGACCGGGAAAAAACCATTGCAGGTAAGTATCACAAAATTAGGATAGGACAAAAGCATAGAGGTAAACATATGCTTCCAGACTATCAATCAGGTCCGGGGGTAGCTTGCAACAGCATTTCTCAACCTGGGGGTCGGGACCCCTGGGGGTGTCGTGAGGGGCTGTCAGAGTATTTTCTGTTGGTCATGTGGGTTCTGTGTGGGAAGTTTGGCCCAATTCTATCATTGGTGGGGTTCGGAATGCTCTTTGATTGTATAGGGGAACTATAAATCCCAGCAACTAAAATTCCCAAAAGTCAAGGTCCATTTTCCCCCCAAGTTCCAACAGTGTTCATATTTATTTTCTGTTGGTCATGGGGGTCCTCTGTGGGAAGTTTGGCCCAATTCTATCATTGGTGGGGTTCGGAATGCTCTTTGACTGTATAGGTGAACTATAAATCCCAGCAACTACAACTCCCAAATGTCAAGGTCTTTTTCCCCCAAGCTCCAACAGTGTTCACATTTATTTTCTGTTGGTCATGGGGGTCCTCTGTGGGAAGTTTGGCCCAATTCTATCATTGGTGGGGTTCGGAATGCTCTTTGACTGTATAGGTGAACTATAAATCCCAGCAACTACAACTCCCAAATGTCAAGGTCTTTTTCCCCCAAGCTCCAACAGTGTTCACATTTATTTTCTGTTGGTCATGGGGGTCCTCTGTGGGAAGTTTGGCCCAATTCTATCGTTGGTGGGGTTCGGAATGCTCTTTGACTGTATAGGTGAACTATAAATCCCGCAACGATGACTCCCAAATATCAAGGTCCATTTTTCCCAAGCTCCAACAGTGTTCACATTTGAATATATTAAGGATCCATATGAAGTCCATCATTGTTTGAATCCACAGTGCGCTCTGGATGTAGCTGTACTACAACTCCCAAACTCAAGGTTAATGACCACCAAACCCTTCCAGTATTTTCTGTTGGTTTTTGGAGTTCTGTGTGCCAAGTTTGGTTCAATTCCATCGTTGGTGGAGTTCAGAATGTGCTTTGATTATAGGTGAACTATAAATCCCAGAATATTTGGGCATAAAGAGTATTGGTGCCAAGTTTGGTCCAGAGCCATCGTTGTTTGAGTCCACAGTGCTCATTGGATGGAGGTGAACTACAACTCCAAAACTCAAGGTCCAAAACTCAATGCCCACCAAACCCTTCCAGTATTTTCCATTACTTGTGCGAGTTCTGTGTGCCAAGTTTGGATCAATACCATCGTTGGTGGACTTCAGAATGCTCTTTGATTGTAGGTGAACTATAAATCCCAGCAGAATTACGACTCCCAAATGTCAAGGTCTATTTTCCCCAAGCTCCACTAGTATTCACATTTGGGTATATTGAGTATCCGTACAAAGTTAGGACCAAATCCATCCTTGTCTGAATCCACAGTGCTCTCTGGATGTAGGTGAACTACAACTCCCAAACTCAAGGTCAATGCCCACCAAATCCTTCCAGTATTTTCTGTTGCTTGTGGGAGTTCTGTGTGCCAAGTTTGGATCAATACCATCGTTGGTGGACTTCAGAATGCTCTTTGATTGTAGGTGAACTATAAATCCCAGTGGAATTACGACTCCCAAATGTCAAGGTCTATTTCCCCCAAGCTCCACCAGTGTTCACATTTGGGTATATTGAGTATCCGTACGAAGCTAGGTCCAAATTCATAATTGTTTGAATTCACAGTGCGCTCTGGATGTAGCTGTACTGCAACTCCCAAACTCAAGGTCAATGCCCACCAAACCCTTCCAGTATTTTCCGTTGCTTTTTGGAGTTCTGTGTGCCAAGTTTGGTTCAATACCATCTTGGTGGACTTCAGAATGCTCTTTGATTGTAGGTGAACTATAAATCCCAGCGGAATTACGACTCCCAAATGTCAAGGTCTATTTTTCCCAAGCTCCACCAGTGTTCACATTTGGGTATATTGAGTATCCGTACAAATTTAGGTCCAAATCCATCCTTGTTTGAATCCACAGTACTCTCTGGATGTAGGTGAACTACAACTCCCAAAACTCAAGGTCAATGCCCACCAAACCCTTTCAGAATTTTCTGTTGGTCATGGGAGTTGTGTGCCAAGTTTGGTTCAGTTCTGTCCGAAGTTTGGTCCAGATCCATCATTGTTTGTGTCCACAGTGCTCTCTGGATGTAGGTGAACTACAACTCCCAAACTCAAGGTCAGTGCCCACCAAATCCTTCCAGTATTTTCTGTTGGTCATGGGAGTTGTGTGCCAAGTTTAGTTCAGTTCCGTACGAAGTTTGGTCCAGATCCATCATTGTTTGAATCCACAGTGCTCTCTGGATGTAGCTGAACTACAACTCCCAAACTCAAGTTAATGCTCACCAAAACCTTCTAGTATTTGTTGTTGGTTGTGGAAGTTTTGTGTGCCAAGTTTGGTTTCAGTCCCTCATTGGTGGAGTTCAGAATGCTCTTTGATTGAAGGTGAACTATAAATCCCAGCAACTACAACTCCCAAATGACAAAATCAATCCCGCCACCAGTCTTCAAATTTGGGCATATTGAGTATTCTAACAAGGTCATGCCTTTCCAAAGATCAAAAGGTTATGGCAATTTCCATTTTTCCAAAACAACGCTGCTTCTTGGAAGTAGCAAAGAAGAAATGGTCAGGTGAGGGTTGGGGTTCAGGGGTGCAGGGCTAGTGGTCAAGATGGCTACCTATTCACTGGAGGCCAGGGGTCAAGCAAAGCTAATGAGGGCCCGGTCAATGCACAAAGGCCCAGCCACCGTGGGGAGTGAGCATGACCCAACCCTTTGTTCCCTCTTGCCGAGTATTCCCTTCAGTTTGCTCAGTGTAATCAAATTAAACTGCATTCTTAATGGTTCATTTAGTGGCATTTAGAGCAACTCTGCCAGTGGAAAGGCAGAGATCAGTCGGACGCGCTGGGAACGAAGGCTAATAAGGAGATTAATTGGGGAACGGAGGGAAGAGGAGGAGGAAAGAGGGGTTCTGTCTCGCCTCTCGCATGATTTGGAAGCACAGCGTGGAATCCAACTTCCCATTTGGCTTGCAAAGTCCGTCTCTTGGCCCAACCGGTGGAGAGAAGCCGGCCTGGCACTGGGTACCAAAGGATGCACTTCGGGATTGGGACATTCGAGGCATTCACTCCCCCCGAAGACGCAGGTTCGCACCTTGGGAGTGATCCTGGGTTCATTACTGAGCCTGGAACAACAGATTTTGGTGGTGGCCAGGGGAGCTTTTGCACATTAAAGCTTGTGCGCCAGCTGCGCCCATGCTTTGGGAAGTCAGACTTGGCCACAGTGGTCCACGCTCTGGTTAGAATCCTAGAATCCTAGAGTTGGAAGAGACTTCATGGGCCATCCAGTCCAACCCCATTCTGCCAAGAAGCAGGAAAATTATATTCAAAGCACCCCTGACAGATGGACACCCAGCCTCTGTTTCAAAGCCTCCAAAGAAGGAGTCTCCACCACACTCTGGGGCAGAGAGTTCCACTGCTGAACGGCTCTCACATAAAATCCTAGAGTTGGAAGAGACCTCCTGGGCCATCCAGTCCAACCCCATTCTGCCAAAATGCAGGAAAATTGTATTCAAAGCACCCCTGACAGATGGACACCCAGCCTCTGTTTCAAAGCCTCCAAAGAAGGAGCCTCCACCACACTCTGGGGCAGAGAGTTCCACGGCTGAACAGCTCTCACATAGAATCCTAGAGTTGGAAGAGACCTCATGGGCCATCAATTCCAAAACCCCATTCTACCAAGAAGCAGGAAAATCGCATTCAAAGCACCTCCGACAGATGGCCACCCAGCCTCTGTTTCAAAGCCTCCAAAGAAGGAGCCTCCACCACACTCTGGGGCAGAGAGTTCCACTGCTGAACAGCTCTCACATAGAATCCTAGAGTTCGAAGAGACCTCCTGGGCCATCATCCAGTCCAACCCCATTTTGCCAAGAAGCAGGAATATTGCATTCAAAGCACCCCTGACAGATGGCCATCCAGCCTCTGTTTCAAAGTCTCCAAAGAAGGAGCCTCCACCACACTCCAGGGCAGAGAGTTCCACGGCTGAACAGCTCTCACATAGAATCCTAGAGTTGGAAGAGACCTCATGGGCCATCCAGTACAACCCCATTCTGCCAAAATGCAGGAAAATTGTATTCAAAGCACCCCTGACAGATGGCCATCCAGCCTGTTTCAAAGCCTCCAAAGAAGGAGCCTCCACACACTCCAGGACAGAGAGTTCCACGGCTGAACAGCTCTCACATAGAATCCTAGAGTTGGAAAAGACCTCATGCGCCATCCATTCCAACCCCATTCTGCCAAGAAGCAGGAATATTGCATTCAAAGCACCCCTGACAGATGGCCATCCAGCCTCTGTTTCAAAGCCTCCAAAGAAGGAGCCTCCACCACACTCTGGGGCAGAGAGTTCCACGGTTGAACAGCTCTCACATAGAATCCTAGAGTTGGAAGAGACCTCATGGGCCATCCAGTCCAACCCCATTCTGCCAAGAAGCAGGAACATTGCATTCAAAGCACCCCTGAGAGTTGGCCATCCAGCCTGTTTCAAAGCCTCCAAAGAAGGAGCCTCCACACACTCCGGGACAGAGAGTTCCACGGCTGAACAGCTCTCACATAGAATCCTAGAGTTGGAAGAGACCTCATGGGCCATCCAGTCCAACCCCATTCTGCCAAGAAGCAGGAATATTGCATTCAAAGCACCCCTGACAGATGGCCATCCAGCCTGTTTCAAAGCCTCCAAAGAAGGAGCCTCCACCACACTCCAGGACAGAGAGTTCCACGGCTGAACATTCTCACAGTCAGGAAGTTCTACCTAATGTTCAGGTAGAATCTCCTTTCCAGGGCAGTAGAAAACAAGCTTGCTCCCTCCTCCTCCGTATGACTTCCTCTCACATACTTATACTAATATTGATAATATTATTATAATATTCCCCTCCCAAAAGCCCCCCATAGAATCCTAGAGTTGGAAGAGACCTCATGTCTGGCTTGGCCACGGTGGTCCACGCTCTGGTTAGAATCATAGAACCCTATGTACCTATTTATTTATTTACTCTGCTTGTATACCCTTAGGCGACTCAGAGTGGTCTTCCCTAGAGTTGGAAGAGACCTCTTGGGTCATCCAGTCCAACCCTATTCTGCCAAGAAGTAGGAAAATTGCATTCAAAGCACCCCCGACAGATGGCCATCCAGCCTCTGTTCCAAAGCCTCCAAAGAAGGAGCCACTCTGAGTCCCCCCTCGGGGGTTGAGAAGAGCGGGTAGAAATGTTGTAAATAAAATATAATAAATAATAAATAAAAAGGCGACAGAAATACAGAGAGGATTTGGCAAAATGCAACCAAACGATTCGAAGAGGATTCCGCACCACTCGCTCTTAGGTTTTCTTACCAACAACATCCAGCTGATAGGTGTGGTTGATAGTTCCGTATTTGTTCTCCACGACGCAGGTGTAGTTGCCTTTATCCGATGGCACAACCGACTCCATGATGATGCTCCAGGTGGCATGGCGAACCTGAGGAAAAGGACAACGCAAATAGTGAGCAATCAAGATCCTGCAAGGAAGACTCCAGCAATACATGGAGCGAGAGTTACCAGATGTTCAAGCTGGGTTTAGAAAAGGCAGAGGAACCAGAGACCAGATTGCCAATATCCGCTGGAGAATGGAGAAAGGCAGGGAGTTTCAGAAAAACATCTACTTCTGCTTCATTGACTATTCTAAAGCCTTTGACTGTGTGGATCATAATAAATTGTGGCAAGTTCTTGGTGGGATGGGCATCCCAAGCCCCCTTCCCTCTCTCCTGAGGAATCTGTACAAGGACCAAGGAGCCACAGTCAGAACTGACCACGGAACAGGAGAATGGTTCAAGATTGGGAAAGGCGTCCGGCAAGGCTGCATCCTCTCACCCAACCTTTTGAACGTGTATGCAGAACACATCATGCGAGGATGTGCGGGGCTGGAGGAATGCAAAGCTGGGGTGAGAATGGCTGGAAGAAACATTCACAACCTCAGATATGCAGATGACACCACTCTGATGGCCGAAAGCGAGGAGGAGCTGAGGAGCCTTCTCATCAAGGTGAAAGAAGAAAGCGCAAAAGCCGGGTTGCAGCTCAACATAAAAAAAACCAAGATTATGGCAACAAGGATGATTGACAACTGGGAAATAGAGGGAGAAAACGTGGAGGCCGTGACAGAATTTGTATTTCTAGGTGCAAAGATTACTGCAGATGCAGACTGTGGCCAGGAAATCAGAAGACGCTTCCTTCTTGGGAGGAGAGCAATGTCCAGTCTCGATAAAATAGTGAAGAGTAGAGACATCAGACTGGCAACCAAGATCCATTGCCTAGTCCAAGCCATGGTCTTCCCTGTAGTAGTCACCTACGGATGTGAGAGCTGGACCTTCGGGAAGGCTGAGCAAAGGAAGAGAGACACTTTTGAGCTGTGGTGTTGGAGGAAAGTGCTGAGAGTGCCTTGGACTGCGAGAAGATCCAACCAGTCCATCCTCCAGGAAAGAAAGCCCGACTGCTCACTGGAGGGAAAGATACTAGAGACAAAGTGGAAGTCCTTTGGCCACATCATGAGGAGACAGGAAAGCCTAGAGAAGACAATTATGCTGGGGAAAGTGGAAGGCAAAAGGAAGAGGGGCCGACCAAGGGCAAGATGGATGGATGGCATCCTTGAAGTGACTGGACTGACCTTGTGGGAGCTGGAGGTGGTAACGGCCGACAGGGAGCTCTGGCGTAGGCTGGTCCATGAGGTCACGAAGAGTCGGAGACGACTGAACGAATGAACAACAACAAAATAGTGAGCATCCTGATCAATTGAGCAGAGAAATGAATGCAAGTGAGTGGGGAAGAAGGAGTGTCACAATCCTTTAGGAGTCATGCCACACGGTGGTCCACGCTCTGGTTACATCCTCTATAGACTACTGCAACGCTCTCTACGTGGGGTTGCTTATGAAGATTGCCCAGAAGCTGCAATTTAGTCCAACGCTCGGCAGCCAGGTTACTAACAGGGGCGGGGTACAAGGAGAGTACAACTCCTTGTACCCCTCCCCTTGTTGCGCCAGCCCCACTGGCTGCCAATTAGCTTTCGAGCACAATTCAAAGGGCTGGTCTTAACCTACAAAACCCTATACAGTTCCGGCCCAGTTTACCTGTCCGAACGTATTCTCCCCTATGAACCATCAAGAGTGTTAAGATCGTCTGGAGAGGCCCTGCTCTCGGTCCCATCTCTTTCGCAATCGCATCTGGTGGGAATGAGAGACAGGGCCTTTTCTGGGGTGGCCCCTCGGCTATGGAATTCCCTCCCAAATGAAATTAGATCTTCCCCCTCCCTCCTGACCTTTAGGAAGCTAGTGACCCCCTGACTAGAAAAAAATACTGGAGGTCTTTGGGGAAAATTCACCTTGATTTGGGGGAGTTGTAGTTCACCTATCTCCAGAGCACACTATGAAACCAAACAATGATGCATCTGAACCAAACTTGGCATGCATACCCAATATGCTCAACTTTGAATACTGGTAGGTTGCAATCGCGTCTGGTGGGAATGAGAGACAGGGCCTTTTCTGGGGTGGCCCCTCAGCTATGGAATTCCCTCCCAAATGAAATTAGATCTTCCCCCTCCCTCCTGACCTTTAGGAAGCTAGTGACCCATTGACTAGGAAAAAATACTGGAGGTCTTTAGGGAAAATTCACCTTGATTTGGGGGAGTTGTAGTTCACCTATCTCCAAAGCACACTATGAAACCAAACAATGATGGATCTGGACCAAACTTGGCATGCATACCCAACATGCTCAACTTTGAATCCTGGTAGGTTTTGAGGGGAATTGGTCTGGACATTTTGGAGTTGTAGGTACTGGGATTTATAGTTCACCTGCAATCAGTGAGCACTCTGAACTCCACCCAAGAGGGAATTGGACCAAACTTGGCACACAGAGACCCCCTGACTAGAAAAAAATACTGGAGGTCTTTGGGGAAAATTCACCTTGATTTGGGGGAGTTGTAGTTCACCTATCTCCAGAGCGCACAATGAAACCAAACAATGATGGATCTGGACCAAACTTGGCGTGCATACCCAACATGCTCAACTTTGAATACTGGTAGGTTTGAAGGGAATTGGCCTGGACATTTTGGAGTTGTAGGTACTAGGATTTATAGTTCACCTGCAATCAGTGAGCACTCTGAACTCCGCCAAAGATGGAATTGGACCAAACTTGACACACAGCGACCCCCTGACTAGAAAAAAAAATCACCTTGATTTGGGGGAGTTGTAGTTCACCTATCTCCAGAGCACACTATGAAACCAAACAATGATGGATCTGGACCAAACTTGGCACGCAAAATACTGGAGGTCTTTGGGGAAAATTCACCTTGATTTGGCGGAGTTGTAGTTCACCTATCTCCAGAGCACACTATGAAACCGAACAATGATGATCTGGACTAAACTTGGCATGCATACCCAATATGCCCAAATTTAAATACTGGTAGGTTTTGAGGGGAATTGGCCTGAACATTTTGGAGCTGTAGGTATTGGGATTTATAGTTCACCTGCAATCAGTGAGCACTACTAACTCCGCCAAAGATGGAATTGGACCAAACTTGGCACACAGAGGCCTGCATGACTAGAAAAAAAAATCACCTTGATTTGGGGGAGTTGTAGTTCACCTATCTCCAGAGCACACTATGAAACCAAACAATGATGGATCTGGACCAAACTTGGCATGCATACCCAACATGCTCAACTTTGAATCCTGGTAGGTTTTGAGGGGAATTGGCCTGGACATTTTGGAGTTGTAGGTACTGGGATTTATAGTTCACCTGCAATCAGTGAGCACTCTGAACTCCATCAAAGATGGAATTGGACCAAACTTGGCACACAGAGACCCCCTGACTAGAAAAAAAAATCACCTTGATTTGGGGGAGTTGTAGTTCACCTATCTCCAGAGCACACTATGAAACCAAACAATGATGGATCTGGACCAAACTTGGCATGCATACCCAATATGCTCAACTTTGAATACTGGTAGGTTTTGAAGGGAATTGACCCAAACATTTTGGAGTTGTAGGTACTGGGATTTATAGTTCACCTGCAATCAGTGAGCACTCTGAACTCCACCCAAGAGGGAATTGGACCAAACTTGGCACACAGAGACCCCCCTGACTAGAAAAAAATACTGGAAGTCTTTGGTGAAAATTCACCTTGATTTGGGGGAGTTGTAGTTCACCTATCTCCAGAGCACACAATGAAACCAAACAATGATGGATCTGGACCAAACTTGGCATGCATACCCAATATGCTCAACTTTGAATACTGGAAGGTTTTGAGGGGGATTGGCCTGAACATTTTGGAATTGTAGGTACTGGAATGTATAGTTCACCTGCAATCAGTGAGCACTCTGAACTCCACCAAAGATGGAATTGGACCAAACTTGGCACGCAGAGACTCCCTGACTAGGAAAAAATACTGGAGGTCTTTGGGGAAAATTCACCTTAATTTGGGGGAGTTTTAGTTCACCTATCTCCAGAGTGCACTATGAAACCAAACAATGATGGATCTGGACCAAACTTGGCATGCATACCCAATATGCTCAACTTTGAATCCTGGTAGGTTTTGAGGGGAATTGGCCTGAACATTTTCGAAGCGACATGGAGCTGCCACTTGTCGAAGTCGGCTCAGGGGAAAACACAACAGAGATGGCCTGATTCATTAAATTCACTCTTGCTTCCTCTGGCAAACCTTCTCGAACGAGAAATGGAGATTAGAGAAGGGAAAACGGAACAGGACGGTTGTTGTCTGTGTCCGCGTCTACTGCTAAAAGGGTTTTATTATGAGTGCAGGGGCCTGGGTTGCATTTGCAGAGGGAGGCGGAGTGGCCACTCTGCGCTTGTGATTCACTCCAAACGGAAACAAAAGTTGTTCTAACTGGAGGCGAAGGGATGAGGCACCAAAGGAAGTCCGAAATGCCGGCCAGCAAGTGCCAGAATGACTTCTGCATTGGCGCAGGTTCAGCCATATGTCACCTCTTGGATTTGACAAAGCTTGGAAAGGGCAAAACAGTACCTGGCGAGGGTCCAAACATGGACTGATCACAAAGCTTGGGCCAGATGAGTCACCTACCTGTTAAACAATCTGTCATTATAGTCAAGCCTCCATAGTTGCTGCGTTTGGGGAAACAGGACCACCACCACCCACCCATGAAAAGTGAACATCTCTCTAGGTCAATGTTTCTCAACCTGGGGGTCGGGACCCAGGCGGGAGTTGCGATGGGGTGTCAGCGGGGTCGTCAAAGATAATCAGAAAACATAGTATTTTCTGTTGGTCATGGGGGTTCTGTGTGGGAAGTTTGGCCCAGTTCTATTGTTGGTGGGATTCAGAATGCTCTTTCATTGTAGGTGGACTATAAATCCCAGCAACTACAACTCCCAAATCTCAAGGTCTGTTTCCCCCCCCCCCCCCCCAAACTCAACCAGTGTTCACATTTGGACATATTGAACATTCATGTCAAGTTTAGTCCAGATCTATCATTGTTTGGCTCCACAGTGCTCTCTGGATGTAGGTGAACTACAACTCGAAAACTCAAGGTCAATAGTCACCAAACTCTTCCAGTATTTTCTGTTGGTCATGGAAGTTCTGTGTGCAAGGACTAGTTTAATTCCATCGTTGGTGGAGTTCAGAATGCTCTTTGATTGAAGGTGAACTATAAATCCCAGCAACTACAACTCCCAAATGTCAAGGTCTATATTCCCCAAACTCCACCAGTGTTCACATTTGGGTATATTGAGTATCTGTACGAAGTTTGGTCCAGATCCATCATTGTTTGAATCCTCAGTGCTCTCTACAACTACAACTCCCAAATGTCAAGGTCTATTTTCCCCAAACTCCACCAGTTTGATGATGATGATGATGATGATGATGATTATTATTATTATTATTACCAGTGTTCACATTTGGGCATATTGAGTCTTCATGTCAGGTTTGGTGCAGATCCATCATTGTTTGAATCCATAGTGTTCTCTGGATATAGGTGAACTACAACTCCAAAACTCAAGGTCAATGCCCACCAAACCCTTCCAGTATTTTCTGTTGGTCGTGGGAGTTCTGTGTGCCAATTCCATCGTTGGTGGGGTTCAGAATGCTCTTTGATTGTAGGTGAACTATAAATCCCAGCAACTACAACTCCCAAATGAAAAAATCAATTCCCCCACCTATTGCCTCCATGACCCCGCCCACTTTCCCTATTCTTTTCTATCGCACACAGCAAACAGAGGGATTGATTAGCAGCAGAAGTTTGGGGAGAATTCATCATGATTTATAGGAGTTGTAGGTACTGGGATGTATAGTTCATCTGCAGTCTAAGCGCACTCTGAACTCCACCAATGACGGAACTGGAACTAACTTGGCACACATGACCAACTAAAATATTGGGTTTTCTCATTTTCTCAGACATATTTTATTTTTATTTGATGGTTTTTAATGGGTTAAACTGTTTTATTTGTGTGTTTTACTTGTAATTTTGGGCTTGTCCCTTGTAAGTCGCCCCAAGTCTCTTAGGGGAGATGGTTGGCGGGATATAAAAATAAAGTTGTTGTTGTTGTTGTTATTATTGGAGATTTCTTGGGGCTTCTCAAGAAAACTTTTGCTTCAAAAAGGGCTCCATGGATGAAAAAGTTTAGGAACCCCTGCTGTATATGATGCTACGTTACTGTAAATTCAGTAACTTGGCCACGTAGGGATACCAAGGTGCTTGTTTATAAAGCTATTGTCCTCCCAACCCTGCTCTATGCCTGTGAGACGTGGACTGTCTACAGACGTCAACATTGAGGCTGAAATACAACACTGCCTGAGCTCTGCAAGTGCAGCATTTTTCTAAATGAAGCAGAGAGTGTTTGAGGACTGGGACATCTGTAGGGAGACCAAGGTGCTTGTCTATAAAGCTATTGTTCTCCCAACCCTGCTATATGCCTGTGAGACGTGGACTGTCTACAGACGTCACATGCAGCTCCTGGATCGTTTCCATCAGCGCTGCCTCCGGAAAATCCTGCAAATCTCCTGGGAAGACAAGCGGACAAACGTCAGTGTGTTGGAAGAAGCAAAGACCACCAGCATTGAAGCGATGGTCCTCCAACATCAACTCCGCTGGGCCGGCCACGTTGTCCGGATGCCTGACCACCGTCTCCCAAAGCAGTTGCTCTACTCCGAACTTAAGAACGGAAAACGGAACGTTGGTGGACAGGAAAAGAGATTTAAAGATGGGCTCAAAGCCAACCTTAAAAACTCTGGCATAGACACTGAGAACTGGGAAGCCCTGGCCCTTGAGCGCTCCAGCTGGAGGACAGCTGTGACCAGCAGTGCTGCAGAATTTGAGGAGGCACGAGTGGAGGGTGAAAGAGAGAAACGTGCCAGGAGGAAGGCGCGTCAAGCCAACCCCGACCGGGACCGCCTTCCACCTGGAAACCAATGCCCTCACTGCGGAAGAAGATGCAGAGCAAGAATAGGGCTCCACAGCCACATACGGACCCACAGGGAAATCCATAATGGAAGACCATCTTACTCGTCCAACGAGGGATCGCCTAAGTAAGTAAGTAAGTAACTTGGCCACGGTGGTCTACACTCTGGTTACATTCAGAATAGACTACTGCAACGCTCTCCACGTGGGGCTGCCTTTGAAAACTTCTCGGAAGCTTCAATTAGTCCAACGGTCAGCAGCCATGTTGTTAATTGGAGCGGCGTAAAGGGAGCTTACTACTCCTTACTACTATGAGGACCGCTCCGGTCGCCCTTCTTTGATTACAGACGATTTGATTTGATCGCACACTCAAATCTTTGGTTTTTGTGGTCCTCTGTTAGGAGTTTCGGGACCCAACGGGAGCACAGTTTCCTAAAATTTAGGTGTTCAGAAATGTTGTAAAGCACTGATCTCGACACGTTAGGAAATTCGTTTGAGAGACCTGTGATTGTGAAGCGCCTGTTCTAACGAATCCTCGCTTCAGCTGAAGCCACCAAATCGTCTGCAATCAAAGAAGGGTGACCAGAGAGGTCCTCATCATGGATGTTGTCACAGCCATCTTGGAATTGTCGTACCCACTTACGCACTTTGCTTTCACTCATCACAGTCTCACCGTACACTTCACAAATCTGTCGATGGATTTCTGCAGCAGGCAAGTTCCTTGCTGACAAAAACCGTATCACTGAGCGAACCTCACATGCGGAGGGTGAGTTGAGAGTCTTAAACATCTTTAAAGCACAGAACGGAACCGTACAGGCGAGCTACAGAGCGGAAACTGAGCACAGTTGTTCCCCAGGCATGCCGGTACATGATGCACGCTCTCGTTGCGGTATGCGCGCAAACTACTAGTGTCTACAACAAAATGGACCTTACTTAAAAAATACGCCTCGTATATGTTGTAAGCATCGTTGATGACTATGTGAGGCCGCTCTGAGTCCCTTTGTGGGGAGAAGGGCGGGATAGAGATGTACGAAATAAATAGATAAATAAATAAATTCAAAACAAGGAAACCAAGCCACAAGAAAAAAAAAAACAGAACAGGAAGTATCCGTACGACAATGTTTGGAAACGAAGCGCACTTGAATAGCAGCAACCCCTCTCTAGATATTGTCCTCCAAAGGGTCGTTACAGGGATTGAGCACCAAAGGCGGATGAGGAACCCCTACCTTGTACCCCCCGATTCGATGGTCGGGTTTGAATTCCCTGCCATTCTTCAGCCAGCGCAACGAAGGGGTGGGGGTCCCACTGGAGGGGCATCTAAACTTCACTGTCTTGGCAGCCGGGACTGCGTGAAGCTTCTTCTCCATCTTCTCTGGGTAAGTCCAATAAGGTGGAATCGCTTCTGCAAAAAAATAAAAACACAAATTAAGGAATTATGCAACATCTAGCAATTGGCACATGCAAAGCCACTTGTTTTTCTATTCAAGGAGGCATTGGGCAATGGAGTGCTGGGTGAGGATAGGGTGAGCTCCTTCTGTCAGCTCCAGCTCCCCATGCGGGGACATGAGAGAAGCCTCTTACAAAGATGGTAAAGTATTATTATTATTACAAGGATAGTATCCAAGGATGGTAAGACATCGTCCCCTGGGCAACATCCTTGAAGACGGTCAATTCTCTCACACCAGAAGCGACTTGCAGCTTCTCAAGTCACTCCTGACACACACATACGCACACAAAACTAGAAGTTATCACAGTTTCACTAGATTCCTAGATAAGTTATTCATTGCAATAAGGTTTGCAATATTTCATAGTTTCCTGTTTCCAGCGTAAGTTCGGGAACATCTCCACCGTGGATACAGGGATCACACTATATTGAAGTTACTGAAGTCAAACAAGGGAAATGAATTCATCTAACACATACGGTTCGGTTTGGAGTTGTCTGCCTCCTTCTCCTCCGAGGAGGAATCGTCGTCGTCGTCGTCATCTTCAGCGGATGGAAGAGCATCTGAGAGATAAAAAGATGGGCATGAGATCTAACTTGAATGCACGCAAGTCAGTTGTGAGGCTGAGCACGTGCATCTCCATTGCTACTGTTTTGGAGTACAGATGTCACTGTTTTCAGCCACACATGCTGAACATACACAGTCTTAAAGACTATCAGAATCTCCAAGAATTTCTGTAGATGATATGCATTGGATGAGACTTCTGGAAGTGAAGTCCAAAACCCCTGGAAACCTAGAATTTCAGAACTCCTGTCCTAGATCTAGAGCAGGCATGGGCCCTCCAGGTGTTTTGGACTCCAACCACCACAATTCCTAACAGCCTCAGGCCCTTTCTTTCCCCCCTCAGCCACTTAAGCTTCAGTTTAAGGGCCACAGTGTGTTAGTAGGCCTAAGTGTTAGTTTGCCTCAGTGTGAGAGAGGCGTCAGTCTGAGAAAGCCCTCAGTGTGAGAAGGCCTCAGTGGGCGAAAGGCCTCAGTGTGAGATAGGCCTCAGTATTAGTAGGCTTCTGTATGAGTAGGCCTAAGTGTTAGCTCGCCTCAGTGTGAGAGAGGCGTCAGTCTGAGAGAGCCCTCAGTGTGAGAAGGCCTCAGTGTGAGATAGGCCCCAGTTTTAGTAGGCCTCGTTATGAGTAGGCCTAAGTGTTAGTTTGCCTCAGTATGAGAGAGGCGTCAGTCTGGGAGAGCCCACAGTGTGAGAAAGGTCATGGTATTAGTAGGTCTCGTTATGAGTAGGCCTAAGTGTTAGTTTGCCTCAGTATGAGAGAGGCGTCAGTCTGGGAGAGCCCTCAGTGTGAGAAGGCCTCAGTGGGCAAAAGGTCTCAGTGTGAGAAGGCCTCAGTATTAGTAGGCCTCGATATGAGTAGGCCTAAGTGTTAGTTTGCCTCAGTGTGAGAGAGGCGTCAGTCTGAGAGAGCCCTCAGTGAGAGAAGGTCTCAGTGGGCGAAAGGCCTCAGTATGAGATAGGTCTCAGTATTAGTAGGCCTTGGTATGAGTAGGCCTAAGTGTTAGTTCACCTCAGTGTGAGAAAGACATCAGTCTGAGAGAGCCCTCAGTGTAAGAAGGCCTCAGTGGGTGAAAGGCCTCAGTG